>NC_057810.1:423082342-423446697 GCF_018294505.1 Triticum aestivum
TAAGGATGGTGTCGACGATGCGGATCTGCGGCCGTGGACGGGGCGTCAGAAGCTGCTCCGGTGGTTGGGTTAAGGGTGGTGTCGATGATGCGGATCTGCGGCCGTGGACGGGGCATCAGAAGCTGCTCCGGTAGGTTGGATGAGGGTGCGAGGAAGCGGATCTGAGGCCGTGGACTTTTGAGTTGGCAAAGCGTCCCAGATAGGGTTGAGAATGGTATAGGCGAAGCTACTCTGGTAGGTTTGACGATGGTGTCGGCGAAGCGGCTCCGGTAGGGTTGAGGAAGGTGTCGGCGAAGCGGCTCCGGTAGGGTTGAGGAAGGTGTCGGCGAAGAGGATCAGAGGCCGACGACGAGGGCGTCGGTGGGGCGGCTCCGGGGGGTGTGGACGAAGCGTCTCTGGTGGGGAGTATGAATGAGCCGCTGCAGATGCGCGGCGGTTGACGAGAGTACCGGCGAAGCAGATCCGGCGCCGTGGACAAGGCCGACACTGAATGGGCTGTGGTACACCAGTGGATGAGCAGTCTACTTGTTTCTAAGGGAGGTGGGAGGGGTAGATGAGGCCGCAGAAGCAGATATAGTGAGGTGGACGCCGCTGGCAGTGAATGGGCTATGGTACGCCGGTGGATGAGCAGTCTAGGGTTTCGAGAGGGGAGGGGAGAAAGGGCGATGAACTACGGACGGCGTGATGTAAGATGCTCTGGTGCTGTGGAGTTAGTCATTTTTGTGGGAGGGGAGAGGAAATGGGAGTGCCGTGTAGTGGGGGGAACTGGAAGTTACCAAAGCAGCCCCGACCTATCATGTAGATGAGGGTGGTATTGTAACTGTTGGTCTCCGTGCACCGAGGACAAAAGGGGGATTTCGCATGCTAAAGACTAAGGTGGCGGAAATTTTAGAAGGAGGCGGGAGATTTTGCCGCCCGCAGGATCGTTCGTATCCAGTTTCAACTAATTTTGGACCGTGCTAGCGGGAAGGTCATGCTAGACTGTGTACACGCAGCACGCGTCAGCAAATAATAACTGGTGTGAAGTCCACCCCAGAAAATAATACAATAACTCGGGATGATGCGCCAACTTGGACGTTCACACGGGAGCGGCCAATCGTACGGGTGTAGTGGCGCATTCACAAAAAAGGGATGAAACACTCAGCCTATGTATTTCTCGTGTAAATAGATAATTTAGTGCCATTAGTTATTTACTTTAAACATAATGCATTAACGTGTTAGTGTAGAGGCGCACAAAAAGAAATGGATATTGTAGTCAGCTACTTAAAAGTGTTACCTCATATAATTACATAGCCTCCATTTCATAAATTGCGTAGCCGTTGAATTCATATATGAATATTACATATATTACTTCAAAATAGAAACTTAAATCATCCAAGACTAATGAACTTGAATGCAAGAGTAACAATGGTGCATGTACATGATAGCTACATTGGTTGTTTGAAGAAACATCACTGTAACTTTGGCATGCACAACTGAAAAGGTTTATTTAGAAAGAAAAAAATGTGATATGTGAGTGTCCAATCTTTATAGCGTTGAATCGACATTATACCTTTGGCCACAATACGAAGTAGATATTGACTTATGTTCAAGCGATGCACGTCCACGATCTCTAGATAGTGATACATGAATGAATTGTGCAATCTCTCTCACATGCATACATATCTCATTTCCCTGTGGGCATCAAAATCACACACGCGCACTTCGTGTATTTCTCTCCCTCCGTCAAGGTTAAATTCGTCTTTCTACCCCGTCCTACAAGTCTCTCACACAGAAACACACACGCTCTCTATGTCTAACATGCCCACCCCTTTAATTCCGCCCACCCACGGCCACTAATGTCTCAAAGTATAATAATGTCTCTCACACATATGCTATCTACCTATCCCTTAATATAGCTAGATATGTGTCACACAAACTGCTTCTCCCTACTAGCAAGATGCCCATGCGTTGCAGGGAACATCAAGATGCATTTGTATGAGAAGTTTATCTTGTGGGAGAAAAGGATGAGCGAGGGAATGCCTTATTTGCAAATGCGGAGAGGGGTGTGGGTATCTTTTTGCAAAATTGCCATAGTTTCCTTCCTATCCGTCGGATATAAATCGGATGGCCTATATTGCTGGATGGTAGGAACACCATCATCACCAACTCTGTTTTTTATAAGAGTAGAGATATGTGAGTGTCACTACCCCCCCACCCCACACACACCCACACTTCCCAACACCGAAGGAGTAGGGTGACACCTCGATCTTGATACTAATCTATCGTCTGGCTTCTCTCTCAAACATACACACACACACACACACTACCCGGCACCGAAGGAGTAGGGTGGCACATCGATCTTGATAATAATCTATCTACTCCTATTTCAAACACACACACACACACACACACACACACACACACTAGTTGTGCCTCTATACCTACCGCGCACACTCTCGATACGTCTTTCTCTCCCTCCCCCCCCCAACAATGACAGCAGAAGGGAGACAACTCGATCTGATCATAATCTATCAATTGCTTTCTCTCTCAAACATTGTGTCTTGGTGCCTCGCTCGGTAGCCCCCTCGATATGTAGACTTCTCGCGTGCGCGCACAGCTATAGTGACGATGACGCTGAACCCAGTGTGCCTTGTTTTTACCGGCCTCATGTGATAGTTTTCACCCTGTTTTCTGTTAATTAGCAAGGCAACCTTTTCTTTGTTACTACTAGTGAATCTGAAATCATTCAGGGCAGACATAAAATATATCACTTCAACCCAATTATTGCAGCAACTATTTTAAAAGAAATTAGCTAGCTGCCCGTGCGTTGCACGGAACATCAAGATGCATTTGTATGAGTAGTTTATCTTGTGAGAGAAAAGGCTGAATGAGGGAAGGCCTTATTTGCGAACGTGGAGAGACATGTGGGTATATTTTTGCAAAATTACCATAGTTTCTTTCCTATTGATTAGATATAAATCCGACGGCCTATATTGCAGGATGGCACGCACACCATCATCAACAACTCTGTTTTCTACTCCCTCCGTCCGAAAATACTTGTCATTAAAATGGATAAAAAGAGATGTATCTAAAACTAAAATATGTCTAGATACATTTGCTTTTATCCATTTTGATGACAAGTATTTCCGGACGGAGGGAGTATTTGTCTTTTTAGGGATTTCAACAAGTGACTATGACCGGACCTTACCAACATACTCAAAAAAGTAGTCCATAATTTTGATGTTACCCTCTTTTCTTGGTGTTCCAGTGCCACCTGGATACCTGATAAATAAATCAAGGACAAATCTGACCCCTTCCTGAAAAGACATACAGAGCAAAATGAGTGAATCTACACTCTAAAATATGTCTACATACACATCCGTATGTGGTAGTCCATTTGAAATCTGAAAAAGACAAATATTTAGGAACGAATGGAGTATATATATAAGAGTAGACATGGAGATATATGTCCAGCATGGTCTACAACAAAAATGTGCTGGGCTTGTTAGCGCCGGATGCTCGCAACGCGCTGACATGAGTTCGAATTCTGTCTTTTATCTTCAGATTTTTATATTATATATTACTCTACTTATTTAATATATACTTCTTTCGCTACTGTACTGAAAGTGGAACCCACAGAGTACTTAGAATACAAGATTAAGGATGGACTTGTTTCTTTTTAACTTTCTGTACGAAGCTGTAGCCACCCTGCAAGTCACGTGTACACTGTACATGCAATTAGCTTTTTATAGAGGGACAATCATACAGGCAATTAACTCAAATGGATTGGATGTCACTCTATTATTTCCAGCATAAAGAGCATCTCCAACGGCAGCGGGCAAATTTCCTCCCTCTTCCTTCCACGGATGACGACATCAAACGCCAGCGGCATACATTTTTACAACTCTAACCAACCAGATGAAATTCGTGCAAACACGGACTGATTTCATATAAGCATGAAGGATTTCGTATAAAAAAGCCGGATCTTCATATAAACATGATGGATTTCATTACATTTACATGAACTAAGAGGTGCCAATCTGGCTCTCTTGTATAATTAATACTCCCTCCGTCGGGAAATACTTGTCCTAGAAAAGGTTGTATCTAGACTTATTTTAGTTCTAAATGGCCGCCCGCAGATCTCTTTGTCTTCCTCATGTCCGTCAGACACTTGCGGGGTCGACGAAGGTCCTCAGAAGAGACGAAGCAACAAAGAAACCACCTGAATCCACGGTCGTCACCTTGGTAGTGGCCTTCAAGGGTCCAAAGTGGCGGCGGCCTCCCGTGTTCTATTTCTCCTCGATGATGGCGGCAGACATGGAGAAGCTGGCCACCGACTCGTCGCTCTCCATGCACCCAGCTTATGTCTTTGCCTGCATGGCACTGCCGCAGGCACGGGAGGTGTGCCCACACACATGGGAGGCGCGGCCACCGTAGACACTGGTGGCGCAGTACGACACGGCAGCGACGGCACCCGTACCGGCGTGCTCGCCGCCGTGCCGGCGTGGAGCAACTTGCCACTCCTCATCGAGCTGAACTGGAGCGGCGAGTTGCTAAACCACGCGCCTGCTTGGGGCGGCAACTGGCTCCGTCGGGCCAAGCGGGGTTGGTGAAGCACCGAGCGGCCTCGCCCGTATCCGGAGGGCTCGGCGGGCCACCCAGCCGGGTAATATGCCAGAGAACGGCTCATCGGAAGCCATCGGATGAGTGGAGAAAATGGTGAAGGAGGAGATGGGGGAGCGGCGGAGGGGTGCGATTCTTGCCCGCTATCTGTCTGGCCTCGTGTAAATAGAGGGCGGACGGTAGGAGCTTGGCCGGCGTCTGGCCTTGTTTGAACTGAGGGCGGACGGGAGGAGCTCGACCGATGTTGCGTTTAATTCCGGCCCGCTCATGAACGGACGTGTGGCCGGAGTAGGATTCTCTGTTTGCATGCGGGTTTACCGGAGGGGTTTAATGGAGGCGCCGGGCGTGCAGCGCGGGGCGCAGTACTATTTGATTTGACAGCAGTAATGAGCCATCAAACCACAAAGGCCCTCGCCTCTTGTGAAACCGACCGAGCTAGACTGCCCCGCCCTCTAGCCTTTTAAAAAATGTATATACTCCACTTTTGTATAGTAGTAGAATCGATGGATTACGCCATGGAGCAAAACTTGAAATTAAAAAAAAGGTGGTACATATAGAGAGCGCTCGTCGCGAAATTATGCATATAGTACTATTAAAAAGGCTTGTCACAATAATGGTGTCCAGCACAAGTGCAGAACCCACCCCTCAAATAAAACTAAGCACCCTGGAATTCTTTGACAAAACTAAGCACCCTGAAATTCTTTGACAACTAAACTGCTGGCTATATGATATTGGCCATGTACATTTGTACGTATATAATGTGAATAAACGAGTGGTAGTACTATACCAACTAAAAGATGAAATGTAAGAAATACTAGTATGTACGTATTGAAGAGTTAAAGTAACAAGAAGAAACATAACATAGTTCTGTTGGGGGCTCAGCACAACACACCCCTCAAATTAAACTAAGCACACATGAAATTAAACTATGCAACTAATTCGGTAGACACTGCATTAGAAGTTTAGAACCACCATGAGCAATGACACTGGCACCTTACTTGAAGTCCTCGTCCACGTCCTCGACTTCGTCCTTGTCCCTCTTCCTCTTGGCTGATACTTCTTTGCTTGAAACGCACACTTGGCTGTTGCTCTTCATCCAACCCTTGTAGATATTGAAGAAAAGGTAGCCATCCATTGCAGCGTAGTGGACGTGGTCTATATCTAGTACATTCCGCTGCCATGCATGACGATGAAACGTGTAATGAGGTTTCTCTAGTTTACGGTATGAAGGATGAACCATGGCGCCTACCAGGGTCAGGATTGAAGGCTGACGAGAGGGCACCAACCGATTCTTCTAGAGGTCGAAGGGGTTGCCTACAACGAGGCCTATCCGACCCAGGACTTCTTTGTCGTCCTTAAAGTCTACAGTAACGAATTTCACTGTTTTATCCTTGAGGAAGTTCTTAAAATCCTGGCACTTAACGTCGGCATGGCATATGTGGTAGACCAAGCAAATGTTATGTACGCAAACCTGGATCACGGCGGGCTTCTTCCTCTCTTCGTCCTTTAGATCCTTCTCTCATCCCAGGACTGTGGTGTACTCAACATCTAGCCCAGCGACCCACTCATCATCTGAGTTTTCGAACATGCGTCTGAAGCGAGAAAGGCATCCTTTCACCATCGCGGAAGAACGGGTCTAGATGACGTCGAACTCATCGCCGATGATGGTTCTAACCTTGTACTCACCGCCGATCATGGATAATTGGGGCGCCATGGATTTGGGAGGAGGGTTAGGATTAGTGGAACTGCCTTAATGTGAATGGATGGGACGACTAGGAGCGAACCGCCGTAGTATTGAAGGACGTGTGGGGACGAGTAGGAGCGAACTACCAGCATGCGAACGGCAGGGTAGTGGCTTTCCATTCTCCCGTGATACAGGCTTCCGAGAGCCCTTGGATCTGAGATCGAACGGTTGCATGGCGTGATTCTAGACCTATGGGTGAATATCCTATCCTGGAGGGTTATTCTGCAAATTTTCAGCAACGTAGCATGCGACCGTTTGATCTCAGATCCAAGGGCTGCCAGCAACCCGTATCATGGTCGCGCCTACCACGACCGTCGCGTCGCTCGCGCGGTCACGCCCTTGGAGATTTAACACGGTGCGTTAGGCTATCTGATGTTGGCATGTCATACATAGTCATCACTTAGTCACTCATACTACAACAAGGTTGGCTATAAGGTTGGCTATAAGTGTACTTTTTTTTACTTCTCTCTATCTATTTCTTCGTACTCCCTCCATCCCATAATATAAGAATGTTTTTGACACTAGTGTAGTGCCAAAAACGTTCTTATATTATGGGACACAGGGAGTACTAGTATTTATTGCATTTGGCAAGGAGTGACCTCTTCCAATGAAATGGTGTTGCTAAGTTTGCTTCATTTAATTAGATATAGACTCAAAATTGTCTTCACCTAGGTACACACGCTTAGCGGCGTTTCTTCCTTGGGTCACCAAACTAGTCTCTCTCTTCTTGATTAACTTGCCACATCAGACTTTATGCCTATGTGGCAAGCTTACCACCTGTAGGAGCAAGTAAAAGTATGTACAATAGTGCACTTTACATGGCATTTTTGCATATGTGGAGGAAAGAGAGGCAAGGAAAAGTGGAGAAGTGGGCTCTCATGCAAGAGCCAGCCTCTACTACATGGTGGAGCATTGGGAGAGGCACCTGTATGGAGGTGGTCAGGAATCAGGAGACTTATGCCGGTCGTAGCGCCGCAGTTAAAATAATAATGGCAAGTCAAATCACGGGGCCCCACCTGTCCAGCAGTAACTCGATGTCAAATCACACAACCCTACGTTTGCAGCAGCCTACTCCCTCGTCTTCTCGTGTCTCTGTCGAACCGACTAGGCGGAACTGCCTCGCCTACCGCGCAGGAAAAGCCCGCGCAGTATACTCCCTCCGTCTAGGTGACCAAGGTGGAGAGGAAAACGAGAGAACTTAATGTTTAGTACTATATTTGTTATGGCTGGTTGTAATGGTACTAGCCTTAGCAATTTTGATGAGGTGTCATAGAATTAAATGAAGAAAGAGAGAGAGTTGAGTACTACTATGTGTCATACATGGCAATAAATAAAGTACTACATGATACTAATATATGATACATGGCGCAGGAGTACTAAGTATTATTAATACAATTTTGCTAGAACTCATCTAGATGAGATATAATTTGGTCTCATTCATCTTTTATAGCCATTGGATGTGATGCTATAAGATGCGTGTGTGCTGACGTGGGTTGTATTTGTTCTTGTGCAACGAACTGACAACTACATGTCATGTTTGATAGTCTCAAGTCATTAAAAGCATACAAGCCCCACATCTCTTCTTGGTTGATTCCTCTATTTATGTCAAAAAATAAGAAGCAACGTGAGAGTTAATGCACCACGCCTATGTGTTTACTATTTGGTTTCCGTAAGATGACTTAATACTCACCTAGACGGAGGGAGTATTCGATTTGACAGCGGGCGGCACAGTTCCCGATACGGCTCTAATGCAGATGAGGGAGGGAGTAGCGAATCCCGATATGTTGAACAGCCAATGCATCCTCCTTCTATTAATGCATGAGGGAAGTAATGGGACACTAGTAGAAAAAGGGTCAAACGTGAAGCACATTAGTGTCGGTTTGATTTTGGCCCGGTACTAATGGTACCATTAGTGCCGGTTCGAACGGATTTGCATTAATACCGGTTCGTGTTGAACTTTTAGTACCGGTTCGTAGCACGAACCGATACTAAAGGGGTGGTGGCAGGCTGGCGTCAGGCCGGGGCCCCACGATCACCTTTAGTACCGGTTCGTGGCATGAACCGGGACTAAAGGGGTCTGACCTATAGTACCGGTTTGTGACACAAACCGGCACTATAGGGCAATTTTCAAACTCTACCCCCCCCCCCCTGTGTGTCGCCATTTCAGTTCTGAAAAAATCAAAAGAAAATGATAAAAACTTCAAAAAATAAAATCCTTCGAGAGGTAGTTATATTACTACATCTACTAGTTAGGAAAATTTGAAAACTACAATTTGGACATGTTTTGCAAAAATTGTAGGGAAAATGTAAAACGGCTATAACTTTTGCATACGATGTCGGAAAAAACGTCTAATATATCAAAAAATTCAGCACGAAAATCCGCATCCGATGGAGACGGCCTATGGCCTGTTTGGAATTTTTTAGAATCCTCAAATTCCAAAAGGAAAAAAGATATGGTTAAATTTCAGTTTTTTAAAAAAAATTGGTTAAATCTGGTCAAACTATGGTCAAACTGTGGTCAAACTATGTCAAACTTATTCAAGAAATATTAGCGTTACTAAATAATTACTGCTTTTTAGAATAATAGTTTCAAACTCAAAAGGTGAAATGTGTGACTTAATGCTCAAGCTAAACTCCTGAGGGTTAATAGGATTGACATCCTACTATTGTCAGGAAAACAACAAGTCCAGACTCGGAAACGAAGGAGAATAGAACCCGAAAGTTAAGCGTGCTCGGGCTAGAGTAGTGAGAGGGATGGGTGACCGGTCGGGAAGTTAGATGATTTGGAATGAGTGATCCACACTTGAGCAGTTAAGAGAGGTGATTAGAGAATAAATCATCAAATAATTCAGAAAAATCAAAAAATAAAAAAAATCAATTTTTTTTCCAAAATTTTCAAAAACAAAATTCAAAAAAATAACCTTTAGTACCGGTTGGTAACACCAACCGGTACTAAAGGTCCCCCATACCAGGGCGCGAGCTCACGCCACGTGGTGGCACTTTAGCGCCGGTTTGTGCCGAACCGGTACTAAAGGGGGGGGGGCTTTAGTGACCACACTTTAGTGCCGGTTATGGAACCGGCACTAAAGGCCCTTACAAACTGGCACTAAAGCTCCGTTTTCCACTAGTGGGAGGAGGTCCGAGAAAAGAGGCTGCACGATGTGAATGCAACACAGTTTTCCCTCATTGCCCTCATATAAAGGCGCCCCTCCATTCCAATGCATCTACCACATCGTACGCACCTAAGCATTTGCCTAAGCACCTACACTAAGTGCAAAAGAGCTCACTCCAGACCCATGGCGGCGATGTGCGTGAGCGGCTAGCGGCTGCGCCAGATGGTCCACGACGCCGGCCTGCGGCATGGCGCCGAGGATCGTCTCCAGACGGTGTTCGAGACGGGCTGGTGGATGGCCGCCGTCGACGCCAACCACGACTCTCAGTTGGACCAGATGATCGTTGCCACCAGCAACAAGTTCACCATTCTCAAGAAGCTTGCGGACGACATCGCCGTACTCCTCCATCCTGCGTGCCCGGGCTCCTTATTGCCTGCCACCCTAATCGGCCTCCATGGCCGAAACCTCTTTGAAGCACTGGTGGCCCTACGACTGCTCGCCGACGCCACGAAGAATGTCCACCTGGAGGTCGCGCTCGCCGCGAGGCGCCTCGCCCTGCAAGAATTCGTCGACCTAGACATCCACGTGTACGAGAAAATCATGTACATAGGTATCTACAAGGCCAGTGAGGACGCTACGACGTTGGCCTTCCTCAACTGGCTGGAAGCCTTGGATGCCTTTGCTGAGAAGCACCTCGACCTCGCCACAAAAGCTGCTGCTCCTTAGCCACCGATCGGTGGCCCGGCACACTAAGTTGAGGAGGAGGAGGTCGTACGTTCGTGGATCCATCTTTCTTCTTGCCTTCTGTAACCACCACTGCGATCGCATCATCATGGCCTTAATTCTTATTGTGCTGTTGCATTCTCGTTCCAGTCAATACCGACATGTGCGATCCCTTTGCTTAATTATATGCATCACTGTAACTAGTACTCCATCCGTCAATTTATAAGTTGTGCTTACCTTTTCCATCAACTTCATGCAACGTGCGGGCATCTTGCTAGAAACACTAGAATATGTCTATATAATCCGTATGTGATAGTCCATTTGAAATCTCAAAAAAGACAAATATTTAGGTACGGAGGGAGTAATATATTAGGAGTATATCAAAACAATAGTGATTTCTTTCAAGTTTGTGAACAAATACTACTATTCTACTACTTTGGATCCATCGCAACGCATGGGCACATTGCTAGTAAAAGGAAAAGGCCTGCCGCGTTCGCGTCGCACCCCCACACGCCCGGGAATCGGGAGTACAACACGGCCCGTCCGGCATGACACATAGCTTAGGGAAGGCGCGCCTAGCATTTTCACTATCATGTGGGACCGCCGTTGAGCAAACCGACACCCCGCCCGCCGCCGGGTCAGAAAACAGAAACGAGGGGAAGATCTAGCTGTAGCACGGAAGCCAAGAAATTTTGTGTCAGACAGGGCTCGTTGATAGAGTAGGAGCATTCCGTACTAGTACTACTCCTACTAGTTACCAAGTTTGTACTCCTAATACTATATTACTAGTACTATCACTATACAACTAGTAGGTACGTGCACGGCACAACATCGTAGGAACAAAAAACGGGAAGATCTTGTTTTGGGTGATTTATCTTTTTTTTCAATCAACGTAGTATGAATAATATGATGTGGGGGGCACACATGAAGCTTATGTGACTTGGTTGCATGGCTACGGAAGGTTAGAGAAAAATGAATAGATAATGTGTTTAGAGTGCACTCCACTAAATAGATATACTTTGGATCCATTGCAACGGACCGGCACATCTATATCTACTAGTAAGTTATACGTGCCTTGCACGCGAGAGTGTAGTGCGACCAGACATCAACATAAATGTACCACATTATAACAAACAAACATAAACATTTTGAGTCATACGCAAATGAATTTAATATGTAGGTTTAAATCTCGTCACCCATCCCATTCAAAATCAAATTATAACTACATAATATTTGATGACTTGGGGTATATATTACACAAAACTCGTATGAAATATATAAGAACAATTGATTACTCCATTTGCAAATAAAATTCAATTTGGGAAAGATGTCGCATTGGCTTTGAACAAAAACAAAGCAAACTCAAGTAAAAATAAATGTCAATTCTCTTGGAAGACCAAACTTGTTAGAACTGAAGTGTAGAGGAGTCTAGAACAAATGAGAAGTGTATGAGTTATGTGCATATTGTACAATGTAAATGATAGAATAAACATGAATGGTGATTCTTTTAACATAGAAAAGCTTAAAGAATTGAAGTATGGAAGAGTCCAGAACAAAGAAGAATTGTCATTATTTTCAGGTTCGTGCATAAGCAAAAGTGCGGAATATTCTAGATTACTACACGTGGCGGAATCCAATGTGGTGGAGAGAATATCCAATGGCCAAGAGCACTCGGGTTTGCCACCTCTCAACCGTTGGATCAGCTTCATCCAACAGCCAATATTCAAAGTTATTCGTACACTATATAGTAGTATAGATACCCCTATATAGTGTGTGAAAAACTTTGAAAGTTGGTCGTTGGATGAAGCCAATCCGACGGTACAAAGATGGAAAATCCGAGCACTATTGGCTGTTGGATATCATCCACCAGATTCTTCCACATGTATAATCTAGCAGACTCCATGGTTGAACTTAATTCATGACTAACTTTGCCACAACTAAGCTTAGGCAAAGTTATTAGTTCTTCAAAATGAGAGCCACAAGTTGGCAAGCCTAAGGGAATCTTGCCACATTTTTTGTGTGTATGTCATGTGGGGCCTTAGTGTGTCTTGCCTAAGGTGTGGCTTGAACCAAACACTCACCTAAGTTAATCAAACTTGCCTAACCTTACATTCCACCAGATTTTGCCACATGTTAGAATACAGAAAACTCCACATGTAGAAGCATAATGCACAAACCACCAGAATCTCATGCGTGCAATGCACGTGTACCTTACTAGTACTAGTTGGTAGTAGTAAGAAACAAATTCTAGTTTTGCCACGAGCTCATACTGCGGGAGCACCACAAGGCCTGCCGCAGGAGTTATATTTCCCTCTCGGGGCCCACGGGACAGAACTTCAGTGGCTTAGTGCCCGGCCTATGAGTCAATGACATGGGGACCTTAAATGCGGCTGGCCCACATGTCATTCTCATGGTGGTGGCGTGGTTCGCGACTCACTCGTTCGAGATGAACCGGCCGGTGGTGGCATGGCCGTGGCGAGGGTGCCACAGCTGGACGTCGGGGCGTTACGAGGCGTAGATGGCCACACCAGCGGGTACTACCTGTAGTACATAAGTACTCCAGCTGAGGATTGATGCCCGGGACGAAATGTGTCACAGCCGCTGGATGAAAATTCGATGGTGCGGGAGTACGGATTGGAGCACAATAGTGGAGCAGGCAAACCGCATCCAATCGGGTGTGTCTGTGGTAGAAAGTTGATGGTCACCGCAGTTCAGCTGGCCCGCATGTCATGCACACAAAGGCAGAGGAGCGGTGGGGCCGAGAGGGATGAGAGGCACGTCGGGGGGATGAGGATCCCCTGATGCGAACAATCCTACCATTCTGTCACTGACATGTGGGACCCATAAGCGTGGGTCCCACCTGTCAGCGAAGGAAAGGCAGGGCAAGGCAGTGATAGCCATGTCAGAGGATCCATGTCCACGTCGGGGGACGTCGTGTCGTGGGTTGGAGCGGCGTCGTGGGAATCGCGTGTGGGTGTGGCAGTGGTAGAAACAAGAAACATGATGGTCGTCGTGGTTCAACTTCCATGGACAAGCTGTCGTGTCTGCTGACACATGTATATCAACTAGAGTGTTTATATTTCAAGTACGTGAACAAGTATTATTCTACTAGTTTGGATCAATTGCAACGCATGGGCCAGCACATTGGTAGTAGTAGTGTCATCTCTATCTCTAGAGGCCTTCCCTCGTTCATCCTTTTCTCTCACAAGATAAACTACTCATACAAATGCATCTTGATGTTCCGTGCAATGCACGAGGATGTTTCCTTGGGGGTCTCTCCAGCACGGCGTGGCCGTAGTTGCAAGTTGACGCCCCTTGAGATGCCGACATTGAGGGGCAGTCGGATTTCCTCCGATCAGCAGGTAAGATGAGTTTGATCACGTAGTAAATGCATTCTAAAGACTACTTCCGTGTCCATTTCCTAATTCTCCCCCTGCCCACTATTTCAAAGGTTAGGCTCGGTGCAAGTGGAGATTGGCTTGCATATGTACGGGAGGGTACCGACATTAATTTGCACAACATTTACAACGGTGACACCGTTCCCGTAGAACCTTTGTCCAACATTGGGATCAGCCATGCAATGGGCCACCGCATGAATTGGTACGATGGAACCACAATGAGATTGAATAAGATAGCATGAACCTTTCACCTGGCGGTCAAAGGCGGACCATGCTGTCTGCGGCCGATTTGTTGCCGTACGAGTAGGAAGACGCTGTGCTCCTTTCTAACCGCATCTTTGCGGTGACAAACCACGGGACTTATTTTGTATGGGACACATCCTATGATATACTCCCTCTCTCCTAGTTTATTTTTTTTTGAATCTTTTCATTTTATAAGTTTCAAATTCAAATTTAGAGCTCGCCATCACATGTTGATATTACAATGTCCATTAAATCATTGCGTGCATAGTAAAGAAACAAATCTAGAGTTTGGCATGAGTTCGTGCTGCAGGAGCACCACAAGCCCTGGCTCAGGAGTTACATTTCCCTCTCAGGGCCATCAGGACTGAGCTTCAGCGCCTTACTACACCTACCTTTGAGTCAATAACATGTGGACCCGATAGGTGACTGGTCCACATGTAATACTCGCGAAGGCAGAGGGGTGAGCTGCAGGTCGGGGGACGTGTGGTTTCATGGGTTCGAGCGGCATTGTGGGAATCGCGGGTGGCTGTGGTAGAAACTTGATGCTCGCCGCATTTTAGGTGGCCCACATGTCATGCACACAAAGGCAGAGGGGCGGGGCGGCCGAGAGGGGTGAGGCGCATGTCGTGGGGCGTGGTGCCGTGGGTTGCAGAGGCGTCGTGGGAATCGCGAGATGAAACGTGATGGCTGTCGTAGTTGAACTTCCATGGACAAGCTGTCATGTGTACGGACACATGCACTGCATACCGATCACTGGAAGGAGTAGCAGAGAAAGCTATGTATGTGGATAAATAGTTCCTTATAGTCAAGCGGACCCACGCTACTACTCGGTTCCAAAGACATGCACACCATCGAAATAGTCCATCTATATCAATATACACCGAGAGGGAATAATTTTCTTTACAAGAGAGGAAATAGTTCATCCATCCATAATGCCCTCCTGCTGGTGCAGCCTTTTCTTCTTCTTCTTCTTCTTCTTCTTCTTCTTCTTGTTGTTGTTGTTGTTGTTGTTGTTCTCATTCTCTGTGGGAGACGGC
Source organism: Triticum aestivum (assembly GCF_018294505.1). NCBI lineage: Eukaryota > Viridiplantae > Streptophyta > Magnoliopsida > Poales > Poaceae > Triticum > Triticum aestivum. The sequence continues at coordinate 423,097,206 of NC_057810.1, forward strand.
TTCGCAACAAGCTCTTTGGACCTTGCAGCTATCTCGAAACTCACACATGCATCGAGGGCAGCATATTTTATCCGCTCGTATGTCAAGGGATAATTCTCCCATCCAGACGACCTTAATGCCACCGTCTCGTCACCCTTCTGAAGATTTGTACCGAGCACAAAATTTGCTACGGCGAATAGGGATGGTGTCTATTTATCACAATCTTCTACAGGAAGTTGATTCTTGTTTGTAGGTCAGCGATGCTTTTCAAATCAAGGTTGTACAGCTCCAGCTTCTGTTTGTCCCCTTCGATGGCTGCCCCACAGAAGTATACGTCCTCCCGAGACAAGAAATCGTGAAGCTCACCTGGTATGGAGGGCGAGTGTATGATGTGGTACACCAAAACATCATCTTCGAGGCACAGCTGAAGGACGGCGGCGCGCTGGATCTTCCCAGGGGCACGCTCCGTGTACTCTGCGTCGAGACCGATGACCCTCATCTCTACCTTTTCGATGGAGATGGATACATTGTTGATCCACTGCCGAACAACCCTTGGGTGGATGGTGACGGTGGCAACTATGTGCATCGAGCCTTCGACGAGGACTTGTTGGACGCTAAAAACCTGCATCTCGATCTCTTTCGCCATTTGGAACCGCTGGAACGGAGGGCTATGGTTTGGAGAATTAGGATTAGATGGCTAGTCTAACTGAAGTAGTAGATGATTATTTAAAGAGGTTAAAACTATGTGAACGCAGTGGGGTTTGGATGCAAATGAAGACGAAGGGGAGGGAGGTGAAGAAGCCGAGGAGAATTGGTTCCCGATGGAGAAGTAAATGGGAGAAGTGGCATGCAGGCAGTTGATTAGACGGCTAGGTAGACTAAACGAAAAGGCTATGCAGGTAGGCTGATGAGTCGTACCTGTTCGTGTACGTGCCCATCCTTCCTAATAGGTGGGACCTATGCAAACAGATAAAAAAATGTGTCGTACCTTTTTTTTGAGCGCGTGAGTGGGAGACACAACATTCTCTGGTTAAGGAATACTCCCTCCGTTTAGGTGAGTATAAGTCACCTTATGAAAATCAGGTTTTCCCAAAACCTTTAGGCGTGGAGCATTAACTTCCTATTCGATCCCCTCCCAGCCTCGTTAGCCAGCGTTCTCTTCCTCTGCTGGTGCGTTCTACCTTTCCATTTTTCCTCTTCTCAAGTGTGGAACGATCTGCATGCCGACCTTGATGCACCAGAACGACCACTTCATGCATCACGGCAGGGCGTTGATTGGGCATGCACGAGAATTTGGTTCTGCTCGCAATATGGATGATACCTGAATGATGAAGTGAACAGGCATGCTAGCACGGGAGACCTATTTCCGCTATACAATACTGGAATACTCATGTTCCTACTACTACTAGTAGTAGTAGTAGTACAACTGTGGTACACTTGATGGTCAAAATACTATTCATTTGGTCCTCAAAGTGACAACACCCTGCGTCTGACACTAGTCCAGGCGAGGCGGCGTGTTCGGGTTACCAAAGTCAGCCTCACCCTATGCACCGTGCAGTCTGTCACCGCCGCTGTACAGCACATTGGCGCCTCGCCTCGTCTCCCTCTTCACTCCCATAGCACCACTCCATCTCCATCTCCTTCTCTGTCTTCGTCTCCGTCTCCATCTCACTGTGCCCCCGTGTACCATCGCCTCACTCGCCTCCCCCAGTACCACTATTCCCTCGCTAGCCGCTCCAGCACCAACATCCTTCTCCCCCGTAAATCAAGCCCTCTTCCAAACTCCACCATGGCTGAACGTGAACCGCGCAACATCCATATGAACCGCGATTGGAGCAATCTCCCCAGTGACATCCTCGACCTCTGTTGTTCGTGTATGGATATGTTGAGCGCCCTGCGGCTGGCTGCATGCTCGAGGGACATGCACACGGACATCGTCGAAGCGAGGCCTAAGCTTTTCAAGACACCCTGCTTGCTGCTATCGGGTCTTGCGATATTGGCTCACCATGGTACGGAGGCGTGCATGATGCCCCTCGACTTCAATCCGATCTCCATTAGCCGAAACTTCTTTGCAGGTATGTAGTGGGTCGCCGTACATTATTTCCCTCGTCATCGATCCGATCACCATCGCCCGAAACTTCTTGGCTGGTATGTACTGGGTCGGCATGAACTCCCACTGGATGGCTGCCTTCAGAGAAGACAGTAAAAAGTTGGTGCTTGTGAACTTCCAGACCTCCCAGGAGATTATCCTTCCTCCGTTGGATTATATAGAGTATTACCATCGCGGTCCAAGTCATGTAGATTACTACGTCAGTTGGACGGACCTTGTTTTGCAGAAGATTGTAATCCGCCAAGTGCCCACATGACATGCGAATTACGCAGACTTCGAGCTAATTGCCTTGTTCGACCGCGGACTCGCCTATCTTTACGCCGGTGCCTTCTTCAGCTGGAGACAACTCGGCTCGCAGTGGATCATCGTCAAAGCCGATACACACTTCTGTGATGCTATTGAACACAATGGCATCATCTACGCGATCGACAAAGCAGATGGCACCACGTATTGCTGGGATGGCGCGTGTAAGTTGTTTCCATCTCATGTTAATGATGACGCCATGACACTGTTTGAACTTTTTGTGATGATTGGCATATCCTTGTTTGAGCAGAATTTGAGTAGAACTATGGCAATGTATTAGAGATGCCGTAAATCAGCTATATTTGGAATGAGTTAATTCATGCAATTGTGACCATGTCATTACAGCCAATTTGTACCCTGAATAATCAAACAGTTAGGAATATATGGATATTATCCTTATTTTACAGTAATCTATATACTACTACTAAATATGAGTGTGTATCAATGGCCATGTTAGTTTCCTCAGTTTCATGATGTAGAAACATGCACCACACTGTTGGTTTCATCTAACATACATTAGGGAAGTAAATGTGCATATGGAGAAATCTATATTTGGAAGTAGTGAAATCTTGCAATGCTTACCATGTGTACATACCTATATTCGCCCTTCAGATATCAATGGCTAGAATAATATCCTCACAAAATTTTTGCCCACAGAACACGAGTATATAACAATGCATGGTCTGTTAGTTGTCTTGAAGAATTTGTTTGTGAGGACAGAACATGATTACATAACATGCATGACATGGTAGTTTCCTGTGAAGAATCGATTGCGGGATAACATGAGTATAACCATGCATGGCACTTCTATATTTTCAAACCCAGTATACATTTCCCTGTATTTTCCTCCCAGTTCCAACAGGGACATATCAATGCTGTTTCTTGCATTATCCTACTCATACTCTGAACAATGCTGATCTTACGTTAACAATACGTATCCTTTTTGATATGATGCAGTGTCCCTACAGTTACTGCCCTTTGTAATCACACCACCTTTGCCAAAACCAGGGAAGCACAACTGGTTCCTCGCTCGATCAGACGACGGCAAAAGACTGATGATCATTCGGACACATGAGCCGAAAAAGTTATATTGTAAAAAACCCACTGTATACAAGCACCGTGTAATACGTGACTATTCGGACAGTGGCTGTTACGTCTATGAGCAGGATACCCGCTTGTTGGGGCCTTTAGGATTTTTTAGTTGGAGGTGGGTAAACAGCCTTGGTTCACACTCTCTATTTCTCGGACTCAATTATCCAATTAACTAGGAGATCACCGTTGGCATGGACCTTGATGGCAGGGAGGCTCTGTTTGCTATGGAAAATTGTGTCTACACGGCGAGCCCTAGGAGTTCGGGAGCAAACTCCCCTGATTGTCAATGATACAGCCTACAGCCAAAAGAAGGTGAGAATGACAAAGGCATCCGGATTAACTTTGATCCTTGGATGTCTCAACTACGACACGCAGTGATGTGGTTCAAGCCTTCAGGTTGATAGGTAATTGGGCTGTTGCATGTAAAGGGTGGAGTACTGGTGTCTCCGGATCACTGATCGCTGAAGCGGGGCTACAAATTATGATGGTGTTGGATCATCTCTTTGAATGACTTTGTTGTCTTTGCTGCTGGTTCTGGATGGGTAGTTCTTTTTTTTGTTATGCATATTCCTTGTCATTTGGTCATCCTCGTCTATGTCACACTTACTATGTAATAGTTGCTTCTGTTTAGAATGTCATTCTCGTCTGGATCACGAGAGTCTAAGTGCTGCAGATGGGTGCGTTTTGGTGGTGTAGCAAGACTTCTTATGAACTATCATGTCTTGCTGTTTATGTCAGTAGTAGTCACTAGTCAGTGTTTGAATGTTGTATATATCGTTGTTTCGAACTGTTTCTTGTCTCGAACTACTGGTGGGCTAAATGAGGGCATCACCATTCTCCAATGTTCAGAGTATATCTCCTTTTTTCAAGTTATATAATTTGAGCTCAGTGTCTTTTCGATGATGTACACTTGTTTGGGCCAGTGAGGTGTCGTTGAATATGGGCCGAGTACTTACGCAATGCCAAACAGGTCAATTATGACTCTCAGGCAGGGCTCTCAAAAGATCCTGAAAAAAGGCTGGGCTCTCCAAAAAAGAAAGAATAAGGACTCTTAGGCTGACATGTGGGCGCCACCGGTGTTTTCGTGCGCTTGCGCACCGAGAGCATATTGGCGCGTGCTCGAAATTCATGCTACCTTTTCATCCCCAGTCTCCTGCCCCTCCCCCACCTCTGGAATCTCGATTCCTACTCCATTTCCCACAAATCCCCCTCCTGTACTCCATGTACTCAAGCACACTATCATGTCACCGGTCAACGCGGATCTCCGAGCCAGAGATCCTGAGGTCTGTCCTGCCTTCGGTCGCTGCGTGCTGTCGCTCAATGGTGGCATGGCGGCGCTTGACGACCAGTTTGCCGGCAAAGTGCTGATGGGAACCATCCACGGTGACCGGCCTCCCGTCTCGCTGGACGACCTTGTCAAAGCTCTTGGCATTGCGCACAACATCCAAATAAGTGACTTGCTCATCGATGTCTATCCGCCACCGGCTGATTTCTTCGTCAGGTTCCGGACAACTTTCGACTACAGTCGTGTGTTCGAATCTTCCCGGCGTTTGTTCTGCAATGGCGCGCTAGTGAGCTTTGATCGATGGCACCCAGGATGGGGCTCGGTGCCCTCTGAGCTTGAGTTTTAAACAAAGCTTACCTTCCACGGCATGCCTCGACATGCTTGGAACAGCGAGTCCATGAACGAGCTTATCAATGACCTTGGAGGTGAGCTCGTAAGTATGTTTGTTCCTCCAGACAGCTGGGCTCTGATGGTTATGGCATGGATGAAGAAGCCGTCCACCATACCGAAGGTGATTGGTGTTGAGATACTGGTGCAGGAACCGGGGTTGTACTATTCGTCGCCACCAAGGCCGCCGCGGACCACGTTAGGGATGTACTTGTATCGAGTGTTCGTGCATGTCGAAGAAGTGGTCAATCCATCAATCGAAGTCCTGCCGCCGCCGCTGGTGCCAGGGTCCGTCGACCACATCCATTACAGGAGTCAACATCAGACTTTCCCCGTGTTGCTCGGAACAATGGATGGCACAGGGCCTACTCCATCGCGCGGCGGAGGCCACTGCTTCTTTGGGAGAAGAGGCAGGGCTGGCTGCCTGTATGTGCTCTAATTTGAGGTAACAACTGAATCTTGTCAGATACTAGTTAAATCCGAGCTATGGTCTGAAGCACTGATATGCCAGTACATTTGATTGTGACCTGTTCTAATTTTGTACCTGAACTTTTTTTAGAAAGGGTTGTACGTCAACTTAATGTGCTAGCAGAACTTATTGTGTTGTCTGTCTGTTTTCTTTGCACAACATTCAAGATATTTCCCCGTCATTTATAAAGACAATGAACCATTATGTACGAATTCGTTGGTTTCAACATAGCCCTTCCCATAGCGATCCACTACTTCCATCCTGATTGTGCCGCCTGCGTGAAATTTTTGGATGCAAGTTCAGTGTGCTATGATGTTCTATATGATTGTGTCAACTATATAAGTTTTTACTGAGCATCAGCAATGCATATGGCTGAAAGATGTATTTACGAGCATCGACCGATGGGTCTCTCTCTCTCTCTCTCTTTCTCTCTCTCTCTCTCACACACACACTCACACGCATGCACACACGCGCACACGCACAAGTGGGACCCGTTGAATTATTTATTTGCTCGTGACAGCTTTTAATTAGGTTCCACTGTAATCTAACTTTTTTCTTAAGTTATTAATTGAGCTCAGTGACTTCGAAAAGTTGTACATAAGCCTTGTTGAGCCTTCCTGGCGTCGCCGAATGTGGGCTGAGTAACCATGTTAGGTTGTACTATACTACACAGGCCTTTTTTTCAACATCAGCAATGCAACTGGGCCGACAGTTGTACACAATATCAGGGTCAACTTGTTATTCTCTAACCCGCTGGGCTGCAAACTTTCCTAGGAGGTATGCATTAGGCTTAACAAGAAAATGGACTTTAAGAAATAATAAATGGGATGTAATTATAATAACTGGACAGTTACTATGCACCAAACACGTAATTAGTTTGAAAAATATATTATTTTTGGAATCTGAAAATTTTAATTTCATTAGTTGTTGCGCACGCAATATTTCGTTGGATTTTAACGTAATACAACTTTATTTTGAAATTATATTTAACCTGACTAGAAATACCGGATAAAAATATTTCGAATCGCATCAAAATGTGGGAATTTTTTTGAATTCTGTTTTGAGCGGTTGTTTGAAATTATTAATCGTTGTCCTAGCTAGAAGTTGGGCTGTACTTTTAACAAACTATAAATGGGTTGTAGTAAATTCCATTAGAATTAAAAAATGGGTTGTACATTCTTACAAATCGCAAATGGGCTATATGTTCTTTGCCAAATCCGAGCTATGGGCCTACTAAGTTGACGCGTACCAAGGGCTTTGTCAACTTAGTCAATATAAACGATTCTAGCTACAGTGATCGTACGATGTCCATCCAACGACCTTAGTGCTTCTTCAACCTCTGGTCTTCTTGCTCCAGCCACACAAAGCAGCGCCGGTCATGTCGCCTGCTCCTGCCTCTCGTGGCCGGCTGTGATGCCGCGGAGGCCTCACCGCCCTGTACTACTCCCACCGCTGGCCAGGCCATCCCTCTACTCACCCACACCCCCTGTTATTCTACGGTGATGGTAGCCTCACACCGCAGCCGAACTAGTGAACCCTCGTACTCCTCTCCGCGCGGGCTTCCACTGCTGCGTCTTCCCCGGCTCCGCGTCGTCCCCTTCCTAGGCCTCACCATCGTCCAGACCACCGCCCTGGGCTCTCAACGTGGCGTGGTCAACATGGTCAATGACCGACTTCCATCGGAAGAGTACTGTACGTGGAGAGCCTGACAGCTGGGTCCAAGCGGTCACAAGGAAGTGCCTCCTTATTACGCACAAAATAATTATTCCTCCACCTGATAGCAGGGACCCACCAGACGGGCCACCTTATTTCATGAAAAAAAGTTTCCCCCTTGACTTTTGGGTCCCACCGGACGGGCCAGCGTATTTCACGAAAAAACATTGCCCCCGCTGTCAGCTCGGACCCACCGAAAGTGCCTCCTTATTACGTACAAAAAAATGAATACCCCCTGCTAGCTGGGACCCACCATGGTGGGAGGCTGACTTGTGGGCCTACTAAGTTGACTGGGATGGGGGCCTTTGTCAACTCTAGTCAATATGAACGATTCTAGCTCCAGTGACCGTACGATGTCCATCCAATGGCCGTAGTGCTTCTTCAACCTCTGGTCTTCTTGCTCCAGCCGCCCAAAGCAGCGCCGGTCGTGCCACGTCCTCCTTCCTCCCGTGGCCGGCTGTGCTACCACGGAGGCCTCACCGCCCCCTACTATTCACACCACTGGCCAGGCCCAGCAGAGACGGCAGCCTCACACCGCAGCCGCGTACTCCTCTCCGCGCGGTTTCCACAGCCGCGTCTTCCCCGGCTCCCCGTTGTCCCCTTCCTAGGCCTCGCCGTCGTCCACCGCCCTGGTGCTCTCGGCGCGGCATGGTCAACATGGTCATGGAACGACTTCCATCGGACATGGACTGTACGTGGAGAGGCTGACAGCTGGGTCCACGGCCGCAGCAAGGAAGTGCCTCCTTATTACGTGGAAAATAATGATTCCTCCACCTGACAGCTGGGACCCACCGGACGGGCCACTATATTTTGCGAAAAAAATGTTTCCCCTTGACTGCTAGGACCCACCAGCTATGTCTTCGCACAGAAGGAAGTGCGTCCTGGCAAAAGAAAACGATTCGCCCCCCTAACTGCTGGGACCCACCAGCTACATCTTCGCACGCAAGGAAGTGCGTCCAGGAAAAAAAACGATTCGCCCCCTGACTGCTGGGACCCACCAACTACATCTTTGCACGAAAGGAAGTGCGTCCGGGCAAAAAAAATTAAATGATTCACCCCCCTGACTGTTGGGACCCACCAGCTACATCTTCGCAGGCAAGGAAGTGCCTGACAGTCGGGACCCACCTGGTCGAAGCGTACGTAGTGTTGTCATTCTGGTCGCGAACGTGTATGTACATACTGGTCGATGTAGAGGCGCGCACGTGTCATAGTAGAGGCGCGCACGTAGCATGTACATGTACGTACAGCGGCCAGGGTGCAAGAAAGAAAATACGGCCAAGTATGTGTATATACGGGCGGGGTCTCGAACGCCTACTCGCGCATACATACGGCCAGGGCTCGTGTACATGGCTGGGTCGGAACGGAGAAACAACATCATCGTCGTGTTCATGGGGAGGCAACAGAGTGCGTCGTGTTCATGGGAAGGCAACGGAATGCGTCTTGTTTATCGGGAGGCAACGGAACGCGTGGCAGCCAACCGGCTGGGTCGGAACGGAATGCGTGGTTGTGTTCATCGGGAGGGCTTGGACGGAACAGGCGATGGAAACAAGGCCTGGTGTACCGCACAACGGAGGAAACGGACCTCCCACGTTCAGAACGGGGTCCTGTTCATCGGGAGGGGTGTGGCGTACCGCAAAACGGAGGAAACGGACCTCCTACGTTCGAAACGAGGGTCCTGTTGATCGGGATAGGTGTGGCGTACTGCAAAATGGAGGAAACGGACCTCCTACAGTCGGAACGGGGGTCCTGTTGATGGGGAGGGGTGTGGCGTACCGCAAAACGGACGAAACGGACTTGTGTTGGAGCGATACGGTCGAAACGAGGGTCTTGTTCATCAGGAGGGGTGTGGCGTACCGCAAAACGGATGAAACGGACTTGTGTTGGAGCGCTACATTCAAAATGGGGGTCCTGTTCATCGGGAGGGGTGTGGCGTACCGCAAAACGGACGAAACGGACTTGTGTTGGAGCGCTACAGTCGAAACGGGGGTCCTGTTCATCGGGAGGGGTGTGGCGTACTGCAAAACGGGACTCCATGGGATACTGTCCATCTCCACCGTCGACCTCCTCCAGCCTCCACGGGCTACCGTCGACCTCCTCCATCCTCCACGGGCTCCTGTTCATCTAGCCTCCACCGCGCGCTACTCCACCGGCTACTGTTTAACCACCCCTCCGCCGTCTACTGTTCATCCAACCCTCCACACCAAGGGGTCCTGTTCAACCACTCCTCCACGGGCACCCCTCCGCCATCTACTATTCATCCAGCCCTCCACCACACCACGGGGTCTTGTTCATCCAGAGGCAATGCTACCGCTCATTGTTCATCCAACCCCCCCTGCAACGCTCACTGTTCATCCTAGAGGCAGCATCGATCTGCTTCAGTTAGCAGCAGTAGCGAAGGAATCGCTCGATCGGGTTCAGTTAACAGCCATCCATCGATCGCTCGGGTTCAGTAACGCGTAGCCTGTAGTGCAATCGCTCGGGTTCAGTTAGACCCCAATGCCTCGCTCGGGTTCAGTTAGAGCCAAGGCCTCACACACACGCGTGTACATGTACGAGAGAAACGCGCATCGCTCGGCCCCCGACCTCCCACCGTAACCGGCAACTCCCCGAAAGTTTCCTTCCCCTTGCTTCTACCATGGTTTTTTCCGTCATGGACGGCCGAAAGAATGTCATGCAGCTGCGTCTCCGGCCCAACCAGGACGAAAAGCCCATTTTCTGTCATGATTTTTTGTCATAGAAGTAGGAGCCCACCACATCTATGATGATACCGGGTTTTACCACAATTATCATCATAGAAGTGTCATATGTATCACAGAAAAAAATTCGTTCGGCCCAAAATGTCATGGATGTGTCTTTTTTGTAGTGTTGTCTGCAAATGTGGAGAGAGGTGCGGGTATCTTTTAGTTTAATTTCTATCCATCAGATATAGATCGGATAGTCTATATTGCAAGATGGTAGGCGTACCATCATCACCAACTCGGTTTTTTATAAGAGAAGAAATGTAAGTGTGGAGACACAGATGTATTATCGATACTTGTTTCCGTAAACTTTGATCTACATTCTATTCAACAGCTCATCATGTGGGGCCTTAGCATAATGACTTCTCGACTGTGTAAAACAAAGGTTTGCCCGTCGCCAATAAGGAGGGGGTGACGGCGGCATGCTTTCGGCTTGCCCTAGTCTTAGTAGTCATAGTAGGTGGTCTACGCACGTGTAGATTTATTCTTTTTCACGTCTTGTGTTCGCCGTACTGCCCCGACTGTTAATGAATAGACATTAAGTTATTCACGGGAAAACCTTTGTTGAGCATGTGTGTGAGAGAGAGACAACGTGCATGTGTGATATGTGTAGAGACTGAGGCAATGAGAAGAGATTCTTTGTGTCTCTGTGTGTGGAGGATAGAGAGAGACATGTACATGGGGCTTTGTGTTGTGTAACATGGAGACACATAGACATATTCAGAGAGTGATTGTGTGAGATACACATGCGGACATGGGACAGATGTGTGAGTTAGAGAGATGGAGAATTTTGGTGTGATCTGAGCTAGAGATAGGGGGGATATATACATGCCTAGAGCTGGAGAGAATATGTAAGGGTGTGTGTCTTAAAAGAAGGATCCAGATAGATGGGTGTTTGTGCGTGTCTATGTGTGTTTGTGTGCGCTTGTGTGTGTGAGAGGGAGTGTGTGTATGTGGAGAAGAGAGACCACTAATGAGGTAAACCTAGTATAGGGAAGGGGGAATGGTGTGACATGTGTGTCAAAGAGAGACAAAGGCATGTGTAGTAGCGGGATAGCATGGGTGCGGGCGGGGAGCAGACTATTTGGAAGACACATCGAGTGTGTGTGGGAGAGGGATGTGAGAGCGAGAGATAGAGCTAGAGGCGGAGAGAGAGAGAGGAAGAGAGGGGGAGATAGAGGGGTCGTTTGTGTGCAGAAGTGGCGTATAGATAGGGAGACAATGTTGTTTGAAAGTGGCCTATGTACGGAGATGCAAGGGAAGCGAGTCATCGTGTGTGTGATGGGACTTCATGAGAGATCTAGAATAGATGGTGCAGAGAACAACGTGCGAGATTGAGAACGATGATACATTAGGGAGCTATGGAAAGAGTCACGACATATATGTATACAGGGAAGGAGTTGGGGCGGGTCCGCATGTGGGAGAGATAGAAATAGGAGAGTGGTGCACAAGGAGAGAAAGTGTGCTTGTTTGCAGTGGGGGTGGTGTGTGAGGTGAGTGTGCGAGAACCACATAACTAGGGAGATAGACGTTTGGGGGCGATGTTTTGTGTGTATGGGAAAGATACACTCTACATAGTGCATGTGCTAGGGAAAGAGAGATGCCGGGAGACCTAGAGAGTGGGGGAAGAGATGTGTGCATGCCTGAGAGACAAAGTGATAGAGACCTATATTGGGGTCCAGACTTTAGAAGAGAGGGGGGTGTTAATGTGCTCGTGTGTTCGTGTCCGTGGGAGAGAACGACTTCTGTGTGTGTGTCGGTGTACTAGAGTAGGGGTACCCTAGTATCCCGAACTTGTGCACGGGCAGTTGCAGCACCCCGCGGCAAGGCTCACCGGGTCACCGCCAAGACCCTCCGTGGCTCCTTAGGAAACAAGACCCCGGCAAGAGGAGCTTGCCGGGAAGCCATTCAAGAACAAAGTATTCAAGCTAAGAAGACAAGGCCCCGGCAAGAGGAGCTTGCTGGGAAGGCCAACCAAGGCATCACAAGAAAGCTTGTCGCGGCGTGCTACGCGCCCCGGCAAGGCTCGGTGAGCGACAAGCTCCCGGGCCCGACAAGAAGACGGCCGCGGCAAGGCACTTGCCGCGGCAAGCGGCCACTCTGCGCCCAGGCTCCAGCACATCCACCAACGTGTCGCCCTGGGACCCTTCCAGGCACGCGTGGCGGGAGGCTGTGCAGCCAGCGGTGCGCGGTGGCAAGCGGCGCTGACAAGAAGGCCATCGTGGCGATCGGTGGCACCCCTGACAGTCTCTTATTGCACTATTTAGACGACACAGACGGGCATTTAATGCCCTTGTCCCCTGCCGTCAGGGTTAGGTATGATACACTGTGGCTATAGTAGAGGTAGCTGTACCTACCACATTCTTTTTCCATTTTTGCCCTTCATCCACGTTGCCACCTGTCGGTGACCCCTTGAGCGTATAAAAGGAGGCCCATGCACAACGTAGAAGGGGTTCGACTCATTCGAAACCAGAGACGCTCCCACGCTCGGTCTTGTAGCTCAGATCGCTCCCGAGCAAGAACACTGAATACACAAACAAGAAGCAGTAGGAGTGTTATCTCTCCGGAGAGCTCCGAAGCTGGGTAAACTGCTCGTGTGTACTGCCTCGATCCGCTCTTCGTGCGACCTCCGCCCTCTGCCGAACCGAAAGGGGCTCAGTCCGCCGGTCCCATAGGTGTTCGTGGATCAGTTTCCCCGATATCTTTGGCGCGCCAGGTAGGGGGCGTCGAGTTTGTGTGAACCTGATCCGGCGTGCACACGAGCTAAATCTTCATCAAGTTCATCGACATGCCACCGAAGAACAAGGCTTCGGAGGCAGCTATTCCGTCCGCGTCGCTTCCACCGCCACCGGAGAAAACGGGCGGTGGAGTAGACGTCGGCGGGAGAACGGGCGTCGACGAGGGTGCTCACAGCGCTGCCAAGTCCAAGGACAAGGCCGCGCAGACCTCGGCGTCCGTACGCGCACCGCGCCCATCTCAGGAGGCGCGGGACCATCAGCGTCATGGCGTTCGCAGCGCCATACGCCCGCTGGGCCAAGATCAAGCTGGTGGTTCTCATGGCGTCCAAGACCAGCCTACACGTCCACATGCTGGCCCGAGCGAGATACGGTCGCCTGGACGGGATACGCACCGTTCACCTCTGCCGCCCACCACTCCAGCGGAAGCCTTGGCGCGAGCTCAACTGCTTCTAGATTACCCTCCGACGGCGGACAAGACCGATGAGTGGAGGGCCACTATCTAGAGCCTCATCGGCTTCGCCAACGGCGACACTGCGCGGCAACCAAGCACCTCGCTGTCGCGGCAAGACTGCCGGACGCGAGCCGATGGTGGCAAGACCGATGGGGGTGCGACTTCCATGCACTCTCCACCACGAAGGCCAAGATCGCCGACTCGCCGGATCCACCCTGACAGCGGCTCCACCGCGTCATCGGATCCACGAGCTCGTCGTGATCAGCGCCAAGTCTTACACAAACGACAGCAAGAGGACGCTCGTACCCGCATGGAGCGTCGAAGGGAAGCGCGGCGTCAATCTGACCAGCGCGCTGGGCCTTCTGTCGACATGCATGCGCCATGGGAACCAGGCGACTTGCCGTACGCGGTAGGTTGCCCTGCGTTCACCCCTGAGCTGCGGCAAGTCCAATGGCCCAGCAAGAAAAACTTCAAGCCAGACATACCGGAGAAGTACGACGGCAAGTCGCATCCGTCGGAGTTCCTCAGCATCTACACCATTGCGGTGCAAGCTGCTGGGGGACGAGACGACAAGATCCTTGCCAACTACTTCCCGCTGGTACTCAAGCCCAACGTCAGATCCTGGCTCATGCACTTGCCGGACAACTCCATCTCCTCTTGGGCAGATCTATGCCATCAGTTTGTCGGCGCCTTTACAGGCGGCCACAAGCCACATGGCCAAGAAAGCGACCTTCATCTGCTTGCCCAGAAGGAAGGAGAGTCCTTGCGCAAGTACATTCAGAGATTCAGTCGTGTACAGCACAACATCCCAGACGTCCACCCTGCCGCGGTCATCAGCGCGTTTCATCAGAACGTGCGAAACCGCAGGATGAGGGAGGAGATGGCGATGTGCAAGATCAGGGACGTCAGCGAGCTTTATGCCCTGGCCGACAAGTGTGCACGTGCTGAAGAGGGGAGGAGGCTCCCCGAAGAGAGTACAGGAGCAGGAGGATCAGACAGTGAGGATACTGCCCCGGCAAAGAAAGGCCGGCGGCGGAACAACAGAAGGAAGTAGGGCAAAGAAGTGCTAGTTGTTGAGCAGTCCGGCAACGGAGGTGGCGCCAAGGAAGCTAAGGATAGTGGTTCCGGCAAGGAGGCCCAGCCTGTGGCAGCCGCCGACAAGTAGGACAGCTCCGGCAAGTAGTATTGCAAGATCCACCGCACCAAGGGCCATGACCTCCAGAGCTGCAAGAAGGTCGAGTAGCTTGTTGAGCAGCAAAAAGCTGAGTACGAGCGGCGCGACAAGGAGAAGGCCCAGGAAGGTGCTGGAGGAGCCAGCAAGAAACGCCCCGGCCGGGGAGGACGCCGCGGCAAGGCCAAGCAGCGGCAAGGAGATAGATCTCCCCACGGCCATGACAAGGATGAAGACGACGATGACGACGAAGATATGGATGATGACGAGGCCGATGAGCAGGAATTTCAGAAAGCCACAGAGGTCCTGTGCGTTGACGGTGGTGCTTCTCTGCATACTTCGCACCGCCAACTCAAGCAGTGGATGCGGGAAGTTAATGCAGCAGAACCATCCGTAGAGTCACGCAAGCCCCTGAAATGGTCCAGCACGCCTATCATCTTTGATATCGAGGACCACCCTGATCGCATAACTGCGGTCGGGTGCTTGCCGATGTTGGTTTCTCCAACTATCCGCAACCTCAAGGTCACGAAGATGCTAGTTGATGGCGGGGCCGGCTTGAACCTGATCTCCTCCGCGGTCCTCCAGGAACTCCAGATCCCTGACAGCGAGCTCGAAGAGACCGGCACATTCCAAGGAATCAACCCGGGAAGGAGCAAGCCGAAGGGAAAGATCATGCTGCCAGTCACATTTGGCAGCGAGCTGAACTTCAGAACTGAGAGGGTCACTTTTGATGTTGCTGACTTTCCATTGCCCTACAATGGAATCCTCGGTCGTCCAGCACTCGCCAAGTTCATGGCGGCCTCTCACTACGCATACAACATGCTCAAGATGCCAGGCCCGATAAGTGTTATCTCTGAACCTGGCGACAAGAAAGATGCCCTTATCTGTGCCAACAAGATCTACCGGGAGGCAGCAGCCACATCTGATCGCACATCACTTGCCGCTGAAGCTCCCGGGGGGAAGAAGAAGACCAAGTCCGGCAAGAGCTCTGATGCCCACTCCGGCAAGCGCACCTCTTCGGGGTGCTGCGCTACCATCGAGAACGCACCATCGAGCTCCACCGGCAAGTGCAAGAGGACGATGGAAGCTCCACCAAAGACCAAGAAGGTGTCCGTCAAGGAGGACGGCACTGGTGGTACCTTCACCATCAGTGCCACCCTCGACCCAAAATAGGAAAGCGCGCTCATTGCTTTCCTGCGGGCGAATGTCGACGTGTTTGCGTGGCAACCGTCTGATATCCCCGGTGTTCCCAGGAAAGTAATTGAGCACCACCTAGTCGTTTGTCCCCATGCGCGGCCCGTCAAGCAGAAAGTCAGGAAGCAAGCAGTGGAGCGCCAAGAGTTTATTGCAGAAGAAATCAAGAAGCTAGAAGCAGCAGGGCTTGTCAGAGGAGTGCTCCATCCCACGTGGTTGGCCAATCCTGTAGTTGTGCGCAAGGCCAACGGGAAATGGAGGCTTTGTATAGACTTCACTGATGTCAATAAAGCTTGTCCCAAAGATCCATTTCCCTTGCCGCGCATCGACCAGATTGTTGACTCCACAGCCGGATGTGATTTGCTTTCATTTCTTGATGCATACTCAGGATATCATCAGATCTTCATGGCAGAAGAGGATGAGGAGAAAACTGCATTCATCACACCATGTGGCACATACTGCTTTGTACGGATGCCCTTCGGGTTGAAGAATGCTGGTTCAACATTTGCAAGAGTAGTCCATGTCGCTTTTGAGCCGCAGATACACAGGAATGTGGAAGCCTACATGGATGATATAGTGGTTAAGAGCAAGGACAGGGCCACTCTGATTCAAGATTTAGATGAAAACTTTGCAAATCTGCGCAAGATCAACCTCAAGCTCAACCCCGAGAAGTGCGTGTTTGGAGTCCCTCCCGGCAAGCTTCTCGGGTTCTTCGTGTCTCAGCGGGGAATTGAAGCCAATCCCAACAAGATCAAGGCCATTGAGCAGATTGAAGCACCGAAGCGCGTCAAAGATGTACGAAGGCTTGCCGGTTGCGTGGCTGCTCTCAGCAAGTTTATCTCTAAGTCTGCTGAGCGCGCCCTGCCGTTTTTCAAAATATTGAAAAAGGCAGGTCCAATGAAATGGACTCCGAAAGCGGAGGCCGCGCTGTAGGACTTGAAGAGGTACCTGTCCTCCACTCCAATACTTGTCGCACCTAAGCGACAAGAGAAGTTGCTATTGTATTTAGCGGCAACCAATCAAGTGGTTAGTGCTGCGTTAGTAGCGGAGAGGGAGGCGGACGATGAGCCAGCAACCATGGCAAGTGGATCCAGCGACAAGCAGGGGGCTTCTCCGACAAGCTCTGGTCCCGACAAAGATGGATCTGCGCAGGCATGCAAGGAGGTGCAGAAGAAAATGGTGCAGCGCCCAGTTTACTTTGTCAATTCCCTTCTGCAGGGAGCTAGGTCAAGGTACTCTGGTGTGCAGAAGTTGCTTTTCGGCCTCCTCATGGCCTCGAGAAAGCTGCGCCATTACTTCCAGGCACATGAGATCATAGTTGTCACTCGCTTTCCGCTGAAGAGTATACTGCAGAATCCAGAAGCAACAGGAAGGATTGTCGAGTGGGCACTAGAACTGTCAAGCTTTGGCCTCAAGTTTGAGAGCACTTCAACTATCCAAAGCAGAGCATTGGCAGAGTTCATAGCAGAATGGACGCCAACACCAGATGAAGAAATTCCAGAAACGAGCATCCCCGTCAAGGAGGCAAGCAAGGAATGGCTCATGTACTTTGATGGTGCCTTCTCGCTGCAAGGCGCCGGTGCTGGCGTGCTGCTTATCGCACCCACCGGGGAGCACCTCAAGTACGTAGTCCAGATGCATTTTCCCAAGGAGCAAGCAACAAACAATACTGCAGAGTATGAGGGTTTGCTTGCCGGTCTCAGAATCGCAGCAGACCTTGGGATCAAGAAGCTCGTTGTCAGGGGTGACTCACAGCTTGTCGTCCGCCAAGTGAACAAGAGCTACCAGAGTCCGTTGATGGAAGCTTACGTTGATGAAGTGAGAAAGCTAGAAGAACACTTTGACGGCCTGCAAATGGAGCATGTTCCACGAGCTCAGAACGACATTGCTGATGGCCTGTCAAAGTGCGCCGCACTAAAGTTACCTATGGAGCCAGGGATCTTTGTGCTCAAGCTGACCCAACCATCCGTAACACCATCAGCTGGACAGAGCAAGAAGAGAAAGTTGATTTCTGGTGACTACTTTCCGGCAGAGCTTCCCGAAGCCGCCACCAAGAAGGTCCCCAAGATCAACGCCAAGAGTGCTGAGGAGCAGTCTGCTCCGGCGAGCCTTACGGTTTGTTCCGTTGAAGCAGACGCTCCCGACAAGTTTTGCTCAGGCAAGCTTGCCGGGGAGCATCACGCTCTGGCTGAGCCGCAGGTTCTTGCCGTAGAAGCGGATGTTCCCGCAGCAGCAAATATGCCTTTAGTCCTTGTTGTCGAGCCGCAAGCTCCAGCATGGGCACAACAGATTGTCCGTTTCCTTCAGACAGGAGAACTTCCCGAAGAGCAAGAAGAAGCGGGAAGAGTAGCCCGGCAGTCAAGTATGTACAAGTTTGTCGACAACACACTGTACAGAATAAGACTCAACGGTGTGAAATTGAAGTGTATTCGCCGGGAAGATGGACAGCAGCTGTTGGCAGAGATACATGGAGGCATATGTGGTCACCACATTGGCGCAAGAGCACTTGCCGGCAAAGCGTTCCGGCAAGGTTTCCTTTGGTCGACAGCCCTCCAGGATGCAACTGCACAAGTAACCAAGTGTGAAGCGTGCCGGTTCCATTCCAAGCAGATACACCAGCCAGCTCAAGCTCTCCAGACGATCCCTTTATCCTGGCCATTTTCGGTCTGGGGGCTCGACATCCTCGGCCCCTTCCCCCGAGCTGTCGGGGGCTTTGAGTTCTTGTACGTCGCCATCGACAAGTTCACAAAGTGGCCGGAAGTGGAACCAGTGAGGAAGGTGACAGCACAGTCAGCAGTCAAGTTCTTCAGGTCGATTGTTTGCCGTTTCGGGATCCCTAACAGGATCATCACCGACAACGGCACGCAATTCACGAGCCGCACCTTCATGCAGTATGTCCAAGATCTTGGCGCCAAGGTCTGCTTCGCTTCTGTTGCTCACCCGAGAAGCAACGGTCAAGCAGAGAGGGCAAATGCTGAAGTGCTGCGAGGACTCAAGACCAAAACTTTCGACAGGCTGCGCAAGTGCAGAAGCACATGGATCGAGGAGCTGCTGGTGGTTCTTTGGTCGATCAGAACGACGCCAAATCGAGCCACTGGCCAGACACCTTTCGCTCTAGTCTATGGAGCAGAGGCAGTTCTCCCCACGGAACTCGTTTACGGGTCGCCTCGAGTGCTCGCTTATGATGAGCTCGAGCAAGAGCAGCTGCGACAAGATGACGCGCTGCTCCTTGAGGAAGACCGTCTTCAGGATGTTGTGCGAGCCGCTCGCTACCAGCAAGCTTTGCGTCGCTACCATAGCCGCAAAGTTAAGGCCAGAAGTTTCGAGGAAGGCGACCTTGTTCTTCGGCGCGTTCAGTCCGCCAAGAATTCCAACAAGTTGACGCCAAAGTGGGAGGGCCCTTATCGGGTGAAACGAGTCACTAGGCCCGGCGCTGTCCGCCTTGAGACCGAAGATGGCATTCCGGTGAGCAACTCCTGGAACATTGAACATCTTCGTAAGTTTTACCCATAGGGCGCGGTTGCCGGGAGCTTTTCCGGCAACCACCTTTTGTACAAGTCTTGCCGCTGTTGCATGTAATCCTTTGTACAAAGCCGGGCGCAGACCCCGTGCATAAATAAAGTTCATGTGCCCCGCACATCTTGTCAATTTCATGCTATATTCCTTTTTGCATATGTTATCTGATATTTTGTGCAGCACCTGCCTCCGGTAAGCGATAACGGGCCGTAAGGCTCCATATCTTTATTTTCTCTTCTCTCTTTTTCTCAAGAAGGAAAAGGTTCCCTCGCACACAAGGTTTGCCGGGGGTAAAGGAGAAGATAATGGTGTGGACCGGGCCGTTCAAGAAAGTTTCACCTTGCCGGGAAGCAAACGACAGAAAAGCTAAGTTGCCAAAGTTTGAGCGATCAGTTTTTAAATTTTAAGTTATTTTCCTTGAATGACCGTGCTTTGTGTGGAAAACCTGTGCGCAAAGGAACCAACTCGCGGCTAGTTGCGCCCTTATTTTTTTTCGAGCCCGCTCAACAACTTAAGTGAGATGCGACTAGTTGCGGCAAGGTTACTTGTCGGTAGCGGCACCGCTAGCAGGCTGCTGAAGTTCTGCACTCCGCGCTCGCGGCAAGGGTGCCTGCGCCGGCAAGTTTTCCTAAAAAGCGTAGGGCAGAAACATACAAAGCCAAGAGTCAAGTAAAGGAAATAACATGGCATTCATTACCTAAGATAGAGTTATATTACAAAAGTAACTTGTCGCGGCTCTAATGAAATGTTCTCATGACATGACTGTCAGCGACAAGCAAAGAAGAAAACGGATAGCCTAATCTACGCGGACGCCATCGACCCTCTTGACTTCATTCACCTTGTCCACAATGGGTGCGACAAGGGCTTTGAGCGCGTCAAGATCAGCGTCTGTCGGCAGCTTCTTGAGGACGTTGGCTAAGTTGAGGCCTGGATTGCGGAAAGCCACCTTCACCAACACATTCTCCAAGACTTGGGCAGATCATGCGCGACTCATCGGCCATCTGCTTCGGGATTCTCTCTCGGAGATGCTGAAGGGCTGTCACCACGCCTTTGAAGAATATGGTGAGCTTGGCGCTAGGGGGGAGATTCTCATCGGAGGAGTACCCAAAGTCCTCCACCCCCAGCCGCGCCAGCTCCCCGTCAATGACAGCAGCGATGTTCACGAGGCCCTCCGTCCAGAGCTCCACAGTATCCCTGAAGGTGTTCTGGGTCTCGGCGTCCCTCGCCAGCAATGCTTCGTTGCCCTTGATCTCCTCCTTCAAATCTGCCTCCCGCTTCCTGGAGCCGTCCAGCGTCTCCGTCAGGGTGGCCAGCTTCAGCTCTAGATCAGCGTTGGAATCCTTGGCGGCGCTCAGCTCCTTGCCCTTCTCGGCGAGTTGACCCTGCAGCTCACCGTGGGCAAGGGCGTCCTTCTCGCGCTCGAGCTTGAGCCCGGCCAGCTCCTCGCCGCTCACTTTCAGCTCAGCCTCCAGCTGCGCTACCTTTGCCTCCAATCCCTCCTTGGCGGCCTCGGCAGGTGCGGCCGCGTCCTTTGCTTCTTTGAGCGCCCCACCAAGTGACTGCTCGCGCGCGGCAAGATCCTCTTCCTGGCTGTCGAGGTTCACTTTCCTCTGAGTCAGCTCCCCTTCCCGCGCAGAAAACTCCTCGGCGGCAAGCCGCTGCTGCTCTTCGGCTTCGGCTTTCTCAAGGATAAACGCCTTCCGGGCCTCGACGAGCTGCGCACGCTCCTCTGTGATGGCCCGGAGAGCCTCCTGGTTGCGCTCCCGGAGCTCTTCAACACGCTTCTCAATGTCCGCTCCCGCCTGCACAACAAGCGCTTCCCGGTCTTCGGAGCCATGGCAAAGGTGGTGGGGGAGGTCGACGGCGTAGGTGGCGACGGCGGAGATGGGGGGGGGGGCGGAGCGCTACTCTCTCAGAGAAGGGGGGAGTGGCGGAGATTCTGGAGTAGTAATCGGCGAAGTGAGCAACGACCTCCGTTTCCCCTGCTTATAAAGAGGGAGAAGGCGGACGTTATGCTTTTTTCCAATAAAGAATTCACCCACGATCTCTCCCACGACGCCGCAATCAACGCGTGCCGTTCGGGAGGGCGCGGCAGGTGCGGAGTAGGAAACGGCACGACCCAGGCCGCGTGTGCCCGTGCCCTATTTTGGGCCTGGACCAACAGCGCTCGACACCGTGTGTGGCCCAGGCCTGGGGGCTCCTGTCGATGTACTAGAGTAGGGGTACCCTAGTATCCCGAACTTGTGCACGGGCAGTTGCAGCACCCCACGGCAAGGCTCGCCGGGTCACCGCCAAGACCCTCCGTGTCTCCTTAGGAAACAAGACCCCGGTAAGAGGAGCTTGCCGGGAAGCCATTCAAGAACAAAGTATTCAAGCTAAGAAGACAAGGCCCCGGCAAGAGGAGCTTGCCGGGAAGGCCAACCAAGGCATCACAAGAAAGCTTGCCGCGGCGCGCTACGCGCCCCGGCAAGGCTCGGTGAGCGACAAGCTCCCGGGCCCGACAAGAAGACGGACGCGGCAAGGCACTTGCCGCGGCAAGCGGCCACTCCGCGCCCAGGCTCCAGCACATCCACCAACTTGTCGCCCTGGGACCCTTCCAGGCACGCGTGGCGGGAGGCTGTGCAGCCAGCGGTGCACGGTGGCAAGCGGCGCTGACAAGAAGGCCATCGTGGCGATCGGTGGCACCCCTGACGGTCTCTTATTGCACTATTTAGACGACACAGACGGGCATTTAATGCCCTTGTCCCCTGCCGTCAGGGTTAGGTATGATACACTGTGGCTACAGTAGAGGTAGCTGTACCTACCGCATTCTTTTTCCATTTTTGCCCTTCATCCACGTTGCCACCTGTCGGTGACCCCTTGGGCGTATAAAAGGAGGCCCATGCGCAACGTAGAAGGGGTTCGACTCATTCGAAACCAGAGAAGCTCCCACGCTCGGTCTTGTAGCTCAGATCGCTGCCGAGCAAGAACACTGAATAAACAAACAAGCAGCAGTAGGAGTGTTATCTCTCCGGAGAGCTCCGAAGCTGGGTAAACTGCTCGTGTGTACTGCCTCGATCCGCTCTTCGTGCGACCTCCGCCCTCTGCCGAACCGAAAGGGGCTCGGTCCGCCGGTCCCATAGGTGTTCGTGGATCAGTTTCCCCGACAGTGTGTGTGTGTG
This sequence comes from Triticum aestivum, assembly GCF_018294505.1. Lineage (NCBI taxonomy): Eukaryota > Viridiplantae > Streptophyta > Magnoliopsida > Poales > Poaceae > Triticum > Triticum aestivum. The sequence continues at coordinate 423,119,513 of NC_057810.1, forward strand.
GGGGGGTGGCTTCAGATAAAGAGTGAGGTGTCTATATTTGAGGAACTTTAGTGTAATTGAGATATATATGGTCAATAGTGTGTGCTCTCAATGTTGATCAATTTGTTTCATAGTTTGGACTATGAGATAATGATACTTTTGAACATGTGTGATATACCTTGAAGTACTAGAATTACAAACTTAAGATTGGAATTTTGGAATTCGACTCCATCATTAGATTTTATAGTTCATTTAAACGGAGGTACATTTTTAAAGACGGGATTTCGTGATTTCAAATTCATACATCAAACCTAGAGATATACACATATGGGCATGTTCAAACTTTATAATAATCCACTTTATTCATACACATACACATTTTTGCTTTTGTCATCATATTTAGGATAAACACATTTGGAATTTCATTTGAATTGGACCGTATGATGGTATTTGCTTGTACTAGCTCAATGATCCATAATTGAATTGAATGGACAATCTAAATTTCGAGTTGGAGACACTAATTTTCAAAACTTGCACTTTTTTTGCGTGTAAAACAAATAAATTATCGACCACGATATCATAATCGGTCGTACAAGAGCAGAACACTTAATTTCAGGTGCCAAAAGCTTTTAAACTTCCCTCCCACATCGAACTATCTCGTGCCCGAAAATTTAGCCTTGCGATATTCCTGTTTTGCCCCTACCACATGAACGGAAAAGGGTTACTTTGGTAACTCCATTGGTTTCCCCTCTTTACCCCCAACATTCTTCCCAGAGCCCCTCCCTTTCCCCTCCCCGACCCCCAACCATGCCAAGCCACCATATCTAGTCCTCCACCGCAGCAGTGGGCCTCACATCCAGCCAAATCTACCTTCCGTACCTTGGAACCCCCAACTGCCAACTCACCACTTCACCGGAGCCGCTTCAGCGACTGGCTTGTCCACCGCTCCAGATCTCCTTGACCGCCATCATGGTCCACCGCACCGGATCTGCTTAACCGGCTCCCTCGTCCAGCACCGTGTAGGCCCTTCATTGACTCCCTCATCCGCCCCATCGATGGCCCTTCATACAAGCCCACGTCCGCCGCAACAGATCCGCCTCACGAAAGCACTACACACCGCGCCGTATGTGCTTCGCCGACGCCTTCGTCCACTGCACCGGACCCGCTCCACAAACGCCATATTCAACTCCACCAGCCCTGCTTTACTGACGCCGCAGCCTCATCAGGTTATTTCGACTTGTACTCCTTCGATTTTTCTCTTCTTTATCATGGAACTATTCACTTACCACATATGAGTTTCTTGTATGTCGACAGTCGCCGCAACTGAAGCACCGGAGCCGCTTCAGCAATAGCCACAGCCGGCCCAAACTCAACCACAACACGAGAACCATCGACGATCCTTAGCTATCAAGTATGACAACGATACCCATACGCCGCCGAGAATCAGGTACTATTATCCAATGGTCGGCGCCTACGTTCACTTTCTTAGCATAAGCACCGCACCTTTGAATTTCTTCTGGGCATCATTCAATTTTTCATGAGGCGCGTTATTCTTGCACCTGTAGGGCCATACTTCTGGCAGTGAACATGTTACATGTGCTAAATTACAAACCAGTGTACATATAGTTACTATGCTTTAGTTTTATCCTAAGTATTTCTGTACTCCCTAGATATTACTGCCTACTATATTACTTCTTGCATGCTATATTTATGATAATGGTGTTGTTCTGATGCCACCTATTGGTTCCATCAGACTGCTTCATGTTCTCTATGCTTAATTACACATCAGCAAACTAGCATGTGGTTCCGCTGCTTTTTGTTTGTTTTACCCTACATTTTTTGATGCTAGCTATTACATCACTGCTCCGAGCCTCTGTTCATTACTTTTTTGTGCGTTCTTGATCTTCCCAAGTTGCCTGACTAATTTGATGCTTCTATTAATTATGGAGCAGCCAACCCCATCAAGCAAAATATTTGTTCTTTTGGGGCTAGCACCTCGAATAAGTATAAACATAGAGTGAAGCACATATATTGTCATGTAAGCACACACCCTTCTTTCATTAGTTTAGATGAACCATTGATGATCAATTCAAACTAGTGCATGCGATTAAAATTAGTTTTACCTAAATAGAGGGTGCAGAATAAACTACAACAACTAGATTTGCAACCACGAGATGCTGACGATATCTTCAGAGAACATTGCAACAGCAGCGAGGCTTCACAACAACATATGGTAAGCCAGTGTGTTTTAGTACATGTGAAATGTAATGCATGTGGGCTACTTTCTTGGCTTGTGCCCTCAACCTGTAATCCAATAGAATTACAAATAGTTCAGTTGTCTGATTTCCTGTATTGCTTGATTCGAATGCTTGTTTGTTACTTCTTAGGCTATACATGAGTTGGCCAATATGTCAACAATGCCTGCTGTACTATCGTAAAGAAATGCATGCCTAGTTCATTTGAGTTCTTAGCTTTTCCTATGAACTTCATCACATGACTGTCTTCGTAGTTTATATGAGGCCATGATGTTAAGTGCTTTCTAAGACTATTTCAACTACTCAGATGCCTTGGCAACTTAAATATAGTGGTGGTACACTCCCTTTCAACTAGGGATGTCAACTGGGCCCCATTTAATCCCGATTAAAGTCCATTAGTGGTATGATAGTTCAAAAGAGTTTTTTTTGAGGAAAATGAACTAGGGAGCTAGCAAAAACTAACTAGATGGGACTGGCGGATGTCGTTTATCTGCCACTTACATCCCTAGTTTCATCTTACCATTTTAATTTCTTTTCGGCTGATGATGCTTCGAACCATTTAAATATAGCTTGTCATGCTCGGCAATGATTTGTATGTCATTTACCATGTAAGCTTATTGCCTAGATCATGCGATAACTATCTCTTACTTATGTCCAGCGGAAACCTTTCAGGATGCCGTTCACACTAGGACACAATGTACAACCCCAGAATCTAGTTGTGGAAGCAGTGCCCCATCCATGTTACCAGATGGTAGTAGTTCAGAGGCAACACCGCCGGAGAGCAGTCTGAGCATAGATATCATAGTTCTTGAGGCTCTACTAGAGGCAGAAAGAGATGGTGTGCCTGCCATGAATGAGGTAGTCTTGATCTTGTGGCTGGAAATTATGCAATTAGGTGAACGCATTATGCAAGCATCCCTAGAATTGGAGGAAGTAAGAATGTTGCATTTGAAGATGGAGGAGGTCCTGCTGTTTCTGCTATCTGAAGCCCAGGGTAATCCTAGTTGTTCTTTAGATACCAGTTGAAATTGTCATTAGATTATTATACTTGCTTGTTGTGTCATGTCTCTGAATGGTTTATGTTGTAAGACCCCCTATGTTGTCCATGTGTTGCAATGATCTGAATTTTTTAGGTGAGGTAATCCTCAGTACTTGTATGATTGACATAAGGTGAACTGATTTTCGTGTGAGCATATTGTATTGGATGAAATAACTATTTGACTCAAAGTGTATCCAACCTACTAAATTCGAAGATCATGACATTTCTAAATCATAGTCATATATAAAGGTGGAATAAATCTTTGTCGTGGTTTTAAAGAAATAAATAACAAAACATAGAATTATCTATGGATATTCGTAATCGAATATAAATTGGATTTGAATTTAGTTGCCAGGGCCCAGGGTAAACGTGAATGCTAATTCTCCCAAGTTTTGAACGAAGCGGCTAAAAACCCACTATCATTTATGGGCTTCCCGAAGCAAGTGTTTGCAAGATGGAAATTACTGTCTACCCCTGACACTTGACATCCTAATCGACCGGATTTACACTACTTTCGATAGGGGTAGACTAGTAACTTCAATCAGACGTGACACGACTGCCTCTAAGCCCATTCAGACACGGTGGGCACCAGATGTGGGCGGCAAAGCACATTTGATTCAAGCTCATCCGGAAGACATGTTTCTCTCCCTCCATTTCCCCATTCATACACGGTGGACGGCAAAACAAACTCTCATTGTCCGAAATCAATGTAGGCAAATATTTTAAATAGGGGCAGGTGTATCACTTCCCTCAGATGTGACACAACCGCCCTACCTATCTGCTTCGTTCATACATTGTGGGCGCCAACCGTGGGCGGCAAAACACCCTCTCCCCGCCCGAAATCGCTACCGGCAAATATTGGGGAGATGCGAGATTACTGTTCTATCCGCAACCGACGTGATGTCCAAAATTTTAAACGGGGGATAAGTTTGTAACTTTCCCACATTTCATACAAGCGTGTCCCAAAGTTTGAGATCACCCCTCCCCCTCCATTTCCCCATTCATACACCATCGGCGCCACAACAACCTCCCCACTGCGGCCAGCCTCCTCCGTCCGCCACCCCATCCTCCACCTTGCCGGAGCCCCTCCCCCTTCCCCGTTGTCCACTTCAAGAGATGGACGTCTCTCATCCACGGCGCCGGACCAGGATCCTTTCATCGTGTCCTCTCCCTTCATCGGCGCCGTCGTCCACCTTGCCATTGCTGCTCCTACGACTGCCTCATCCACGACAACATGACTTATCCCCCGACCCGGCCATCTGCCGTCTAAAGTCTTCTTTCGCGCCGCCTACAGCCATCGCACCCGCATCACCCTCAACATATCAGCAGGGGCCTACACGGCATCGCAAGAGAGGTGGTACTCTTTCATATCTGCTTAAGTTATTGGTCTCACCCGGCAAATAGATCGTAAAATCTTTACAGTACTTTTCTTGTCCGTACAAAATCGTAGTGGCTAGTTGAAAGCAAACATTGGTTGTGAAGTAGCTTTGTCCGATTTGCACCTGCAGATCCGCCATGGCACGGTCACTATATGCGTAAAGCTTATGGTTTCCCCCTTTATATTCACTACCATCATCGTATGAGCTTCGTGTTGTGCTAGCACTCCTCAAGACCTCAACCCATCAAGCGAAACAACATGCCACTCATAATTCTAAAGCTTAGTTGTTGAAATATGAATCCGATATGATGCTCATATTACTAAAACAGAGAGTGTTTAATTGGTCACCTAATGTTCCTATATTCTTTCGAAAAGCATGTGCGCCACCCACTGGTCCAGCTAGTTCCACTTTCCTGATTTTACTCTTGATGCTTATGGTTTTCCCCTTTTATCTACTCTACTATGATCTGTGTAGGTGCTTTTTGTCGTACTAGTAGCACTCCACCCTTGAAGCTAAACAACAAAACACTCATAATTCCAAAGCTTAGTTGTTCAAATATGATTGTGATATGATACTGATATTAGTTAATAGACACATTTATTTGGTTAGCTAAAGGTCCCACTTGAGTTTCCAAATGCATGTCGCGACATATAGAGAGACAGAAGAATTGCATTTCTTTGTCACTTGTTGACTGTACTTTCTTGCCCATACCAAATCTTAGTTGTTATTTCAAAGCAAACATCGGTTGCTAACTACCCTTTGTGCGGGTTGTAGCTTCAGATCTGCCATCCCACTGCCATGTTCAACACTATACTCATCATGCTTACGGTTTCCCCATTTTATGATGACCACGATCAGCCTACGTGGTTCGCGTCGTAATAGCACTGCTCCACCCATTGAGCTAAATAAGCTTAGTTGTACACATTCAAATATGATATTATGCTGATATTAGTAAAACTGAGACATGTTTAATTGGTCAGCTAAATGTTCCTACTTTAGTTTCGAAATGCATGTGAGCCACATATGGAGAGACCGGAAGGAATAGTATTTCTCTGTGCGCTCTGGTTCATCATGGGTGGGCAATAGACATTGTATAGAAAGACTTGTAATATCTCCAATCTGCTTGCTCTTCTGCTCTTCTTTAACATGATCATCTTCTCTTCTTTAATAAGTATGTTCCTTGTTGGGAAGAGTAGCAGAGACATTTGCGGTCGACTGGTCAGGTTGACTTGTCCTCCCTTAGTATATTTTGAATCTGTCAGGTCAGATCGACTTGTTCTTCTTTACTATATGTTGAACTCATTTGTGAAGTATCATCACTTCTGGAGCTCTCATATTTTGAGTAGTAGGCCACATTATATTAATGCACACACCAAATTACACCATGCATGGCATCCCTTAGAAGAATTGCAGAGATAGCACAAAGGGGTTTACAGGGAGGCAGTATTGGATTAGAATCACTTCTGCATTACAAAGATAATCTCACTTGTTTTTATGTTTTCATGCATGTCAGGTATTGAATATGATCAAAATGAATATGAGAATGGGTGCACGAGAGGAATATTGTGGAACGATCCACTAGCTAACAAACTTGGCATGGTGGAGGATGGCCTATCTTATTCACCCATCAAGGTGCTTGCTCTAACTTGGCAAGGTTGTATTGGTCGCACATATTTTGCATATGACTTCTTGCATTACTTCTACTTTTTTACACCACCATCTGCTTAGTTTAAGCATCATATATGAGTATATGCCATACCTATCCATTTTTTGTACCTATTCCATGTGTCATCATACTATGTTTTTCCAGTCAAATGTTGTTCTTTCGTAATAGATGTCCAAAAGGAAGAGGGTGAGTGCAGATCCTCAAGGAGTACAAACCTGTTCAATCAGATAGATCAGCAGCCACACAAAACACGGGCCCAACTGTACCACACTTTACCCCTACTCCGCTGGCCAAACCCCTTTTAGAACTGCAGAGAGCCCAGTGTCAGGTATTGTCTATGATATCAATTCAAAATTTGAACTCCTAAATTTCTGCAGGTGCCTTACCTTCTCTCTTGTATGAAAACTAATTTCAGATGAATCTACTTGCTCAAAGGATCACAGGATCTCACAATAATACTAGGCACTTCATTGCTCTTGTCGGTACCTCTTGCCCATTGTCAGCATACTTACACTCATTGATGTTTCATTATGTAGCATCACTATAAATGTTCGATTCTTTATCCTCCCTTTGCTTGAAATAATAAGAAGAATATTTACTCTTAGATAAATGTAGAATTAACACAATGGTTATGAAGTTTTGGATTGCTCATGTATGTACCTATTGTCATGTACTCCCTCTGTATCGAATTAATTGTTCATCAATTGGATGTATTTAGAACTTAATAGTGTTAGATACATCCATTTGAATGACAAGTAATAATGGACGATGGTGGTATTACTGTACTTGCATCGTGATATAGTTGATTGTCTAGCATTACTCTGCATCTTATTGATACGTCTCCGTCGTATCTATAATTTTTGATTGTTCCATGCCAATATTATTCAACTTTCATATACTTTTGGCAAATTTTATATTATTTTTGGGACTAACATATTGATCCAGTGCCTAGTGCCAGTTCCTGTTTGTTGCATATTTTTTTCCGCGGAAACCCAATATCAAACGGAGTCCAAACGGGATAAAAACGGACGGAGATTTTTTTGGATTATTTATGATTTTTGGGAAGTAAAATCAACGCGAAACGGTGTCCGGGGTGGCCACGAGACAGGGGGGCGCGCCCTCCCCCCTGGGCGCGGCCTGGGCTCTCGTGGGCCACCCGTAAGGCGGTTGACGCTCGTCTTTTGGCGCAATAAAGCTAATTTTATGAGAAAGATCTGGGCGACAGATTCACCCCAATCGGAGTTACGGATCTCCGGATATTTAAGAAATGGTGAAGGGGTAGAATCTGAGAACGCAGAAACAGAGAGATAGATCCAATCTCAGAGGGGCTCTCGCCCCTCCCACGCCATGGGAGCCAAGGACCAGAGGGGAAACCCTTCTCCCATGTAGGGAGGAGGTCAAGTAAGAAGAAGAAGAAGGGGGGCCCTCTCCCCCTTGCTTTCGGTGGCGCCGGAGTGCTGCCGGGGCCATCATCATCACCGCGATCTTCACCAACAACTTCATCGCCTTCATCACCAACTCTTCCTCCCTCTATGCAGCGGTGTAACCTCTCTCTTACCCGCTGTAATCTCTACGTAAACATGGTGCTCAACGCTATAAATTATTTCCCAGTGATGTATGGCTATCTTATGATGTTTGAGTAGATCCGTCTTGTCCTATGGGTTAATTGATGATCGTGATTGGTTTGACTTGCATGTTTTATTATTGGTGCTGTCCTATTGTGCCCTCCGTGTCGCGCAAGCATGAGGGATTCCCGCTGTAGGGTTTGCAATATGTTTATGATTTGCTTATGGTGGGTTGCGTGAGTGACTGAAACACAAACCCGAGTAAGTAGATTGTTGCGTATGGGATAAAAGGGGATTTGATGCTTTAATGCTATGGTTGGGTTTTACATTAATGAATCTTTAGTAGTTGCGGATGCTTGCTAGAGTTCCAATCATAAGTGCATATGATCCAAGTAGAGAAAGTATGTTAGCTTATGCCTCTCCCTCAAATAGAATTACAAAGTGATTACCGGTCTAGTTATCGATTGCCTTGGACAAATAACTTGCTTGTAACAAAAAGCTCTCTACTAATATTTACTTTATTTCTTCTTTATCTAAACAGCACCTAGCTTTTATTTACGTGCTCCTTATTATCTTGCAAACCTATCCTATCACACCTACAAAGTACTTCTAGTTTCATACTTGTTCTAGGTAAAGCGAACGTCAAGCGTGCGTAGAGTTGTATCGGTGGTTGATAGAACCTGAGAGAATATTTATTCTACCTTTATCTCCTCGTTGGGTTCGACACTCTTACTTATCGAAAACTGTTGCGATCCCCTACACTTGTGGGTTATCAAGACGTTTTTCTGGCGCCGTTGCCGTGGAGTCATAGCGTGGGGTGAATATTCTCGTGTGTGCTTGTTTGCTTTATCACTAAGTAATTTTTATTTACTGTTCTTAGTTGTTCTCTATCTTTAGTTATGGATATGGAACACAAAATACCAAAAAAATTAGAGGTACTTGCTACTCATGTAGATGGGATAACTCCTAAAACCCCTGATTCTCATTATGTGAGAGATATTATGTACTACTTTGATAATCCTGAGAAAACCCCATTCAACTTTATAATGGGAGAAACGTCGGATCAACGTGAATACTTTAGGGATTATCGCTCGACACAAAAAGGGAAACTATTATGGGATCAATTTATTATGTTGTGTTGGTATGCCTGGAATCTCTACTTGAGATATGATACTACTTGTTGCTCTAGGATGAAGGCTCCACACCTTCCCTTTTCATGCAAATTTAATGATAATGAAACCTTAGCTTCTTATGCTAATGGTATATATGATTACTATGATGTGGAACAAATAGAAGAATTTGTTGCTTTTAAGGCTGCTTATGAAATTGAAGCTTTGTTTGAAAAATATGAAGCTTTTGATGATGATGGTTATAGGCCGGAAAATCTTGCTATACTTGGATATTGCTATGAAAATTATGAATACAATTACTATATTAATGCTTTTATTAAGAAAGTCAATGCTGTCTAAGAAGAGACTAATATTTTGCAGGAAGCCATGGAAGAAGAAATTGATGAAACAGTGAGCTCATTGGATGAAAAAGATGATGAGGAGAGCGAAGAACAAAAGGAGGAAGAGCGGATTAGCTACCCGTGCCCACCTTCTAATGAGAGTAACCCTCCAACTCATACATTATTTAATTCCCCTTCGTGCTTACCAAAGGATGATTGCTATGATCCCATGAATTTGTTTGAAATATCCCTTTTTGATGATGATTGCTATGCTTGTGGCCAAGATGCCAATATGAGTTATGCTTATGGAGATGAATTGCTACAGTTCCTTATGTTAAACATGAAATTGTTGCTATTGCACCCACGCATGATAGTCCTATTATCTTTTTGAATTCTCCCAACTACACTATACCGGAGAAGTTTGCGCTTAGTAAGGATTATATTGATGGGTTGCCTTTTACCATTGCACATGATGATTTTTATAAATATAATACGCATGTGCTTGCTGCTCCTACTTGCAATTATTATGAGAGGAACTATGTCTCCACCTATCTATGTTTCCAACACGATAGAATTGCAAGAAACTGTTTATACTATGCATTGGCCTTTACTATGTGTGCATGAATTGTTCTTTTATGACATGCCGATGCATAGGAAGAGAGTTAGACTTCGTTGTTGCTTGATATATGTTACTTTGTGCTCACTACTAACTTACAAATCATTGTTAATTAAAATTGGCTTTGATATACCTTGGGATCCGGGTGGATTCACTACTTGAGCACTAAATGCCTAGCTTAATGGCTTTAAAGAAAGCGCTGCTAGGGAGACAACCCGGAAGTTTTAGAGAGTCATTTATTTCTGTTGAGTGCTTTCATATAGTTTAAAAACAAAAAAATAAAGAGGGGAACCTAAAAACTTTTCAAAAAGGAAAGTGAAAGTGAGAAAGACAAGCATTGTTGAAGTGGGAGCTAGCCTTGAACTTTGTTCATGCTCACGGAAACTTTGTGAATCTTGATTACAGAAACATTTCATCAAAAATAATTATCCACTTGAATAATTCCATTGTATTATAAAAATAATGTGCCAAGGTTTTCCTTTAGAATGTTTACAATGCTTGTTGGTTTGTACGGTGCAGGACAGAAACTTAGGCTGTAGTGCGCGATTTTACATTTTTAACTGGAACATCAATTGGTTCTGATTCCTATTGAAATGTCTTGCCATACAACTTGTTTATTTTTTCCTAATTTTGGTAGAATTTTTGGGGTATCATAAGTATGGTGGATGTTCAGATTTCTACAGACTGTTCTGTTTTTGACAGATTCTGTTTTTGATGCATAGTTTGCTTGTTTTGATGAAATTATCAATTTATATCAGTGGATTAAGCCATGGAAAAGCTATATTACAGTACGAAAAATGCAAAAACAAGATATGAATTGCTTTTCAACAGTACTTAGAGTGGTGATTTGCTTTATTATACTAACGGATCTTACCGAGTTTTCTGTTGAAGTTTTGTGTGGATGAAGTGTCTAAACGAGGAGGTCTTGATATGAGGAAAATGAAGAGAGGCAAGATCTCAAGCTTGGGGATGCCCGAGGCACCCCAAGTAAATATTCAAGGAGACTCAAGCGTCTAAGCTTGGGGATGCCCTGGAAGGCATCCCCTCTTTCTTCAACAAGTATCGGTATGTTTTCGTATTCGTTTCATTCGTGCATTATGTGCAAGTCTTGGAGCGTCTTTTGCATTTAGTTTTCACTTTTCTTTTATGCACCATGCTGGTATGATATAGTCCTTGGTTGGTTTACATAATGCTCATTGCACTTCACTAAAATCCTTTGAGTGTGGCTTTATCGAATGCTTCATGTGCTTCACTTATATCATTTGAAGTTGGATTGCCTGTTTCTCTTCACATAGAAAACCGCAATTTGTAGAATGCTCTTTTGCTTCACTTATATTTGTTAGAGCGTGGGCATATCTTTTGTAGAAAGAATTAAACTCTCTTGCTTCACTTATATCTATTTAGAGAGATGACAGGAATTGGTCATTCACATGGTTAGTCATAAAATCCTACATAAACTTGTAGATCGCTAAATATGATATGTTTGATTCCTTGCAATAGTTTTGCGATATAAAGATGGTGATATTGGAGTCATGCTAGTGGGTGGTTGTGGATTATTAGAAATACTTGTGCTGAGGTTTGTGATTCCCGTAGCATGCACGTATGGTGAACCGCTTTGTGATGAAGTTGGAGCACAATTTTATTTATTGATCGTCTTCCTTATGAGTGGTGGTCGGGGACGAGCGATGGTCTTTTCCTACCAATCTATCCCCCTAGGAGCATGCGCGTAGTACTTTGTTTTCAATGGCTTGTAGATTTTTGCAATAAGTATATGAGTTCTTTATGACTAATGTTGAGTCCATGGATTATACGCACTCTCACCCTTCCATCATTGCTAGCCTCTTCGGTACCGTGTATTGCCCTTTCTCACCTCGAGAGTTGGTGCAAACTTCGCCGGTGCATCCAAACCCTGTGATACGATACGCTCTATCACACATAAACCTCCTTATATCTTCCTCAAAACAGCCACCATACCTACCTATCATGGCATTTCCATAGCCATTCCGAGATATATTGCCATGCAACTTCCATCATCATCATATACATGACTTGAGCATTCATTGTCATATTGCTTTGCATGATAGTAAGATAACTAGCATGATGTTTTCATGGCTTGTCCGTTTTTTAATGTCATTGCTATGCTAGATCATTGCACATCCCGTTACACCGCCGGAAGCATTCATATAGAGTCATATCTTTGTTCTAGATATTGAGTTGTAAGTAAATAAAAGTGTGATGATCATCATTATTAGAGCATTGCCCCAGTGAGGAAAGGATGATGGAGACTATGATTCCCCCACAAGTCGGGATGAGACTCCGGACTTTATAAAAAAATAAAAGAGGCCAAAGAAGCCCAAATGAAAAAAAAGGCCAAAGAAGCCCACCAAAAAGAAAGGAAAAAAATTAAAAAAATGGAAAAAAAATAAAATAAATGAGAGAAAAAGAGAGAAGGGGCAATATTACTATCCTTTTACCACACTTGTGCTTCAAAGTAGCACCATGTTCTTCATAGAGAGAGCCTCCTATGCTTCACTTTCATATACTAGTGGGAATTTTCATTATAGAACTTGGCTTGTATATTCCGATGATGGGCTTCCTCAAATGCCCGAGGTCTTCATGAGCAAGCAAGTTGGATGCACACCCACTTAGTTTTAGTTTGAGCTTTCATACACTCATAGCTCTAGTGCATCCGTTGCATGGCAATCCCTACTCACTCACATTGATATCTATTGATGGGCATCTCCATAGCCCGTTGATACGCCTAGTTGATGTGAGACTTTCTCCCTTTTTGTCTTCTCCACATAACCCCCACCATCATTTTCTATTCCACCTATAGTGCTATATCGATGGCTCACGCTCATGTATAGCGTGGAAGTTGAAAAAGTTTGAGATCATTAAAGTATGAAACAATTGCTTGGCTTGTCATAGGGGTTTTGCATGATTAAATACTTTGTGTGATGAAGATAGAGCAACAGCCAGACTATATGATTTTTTAGGGATAACTTTCTTTGGCCATGTTTTTTTGAAAAGACATGATTGCTTTATTGGTACGCTCAAAGTATTATTGTTTTTATGTCAAATGATAGACTATTGCTTTGAATCACTCGTGTCTTAATATTCAAGCCATGATTAGACATATGATCAAGATTATGCTAGGTAGCATTCCACATCAAAAATTATCTTTTTTATCATTTACCTACTCGAGGACGAGCAGGAATTAAGCTTGGGGATGCTGATACGTCTCCGTCGTATCTATAAGTTTTGATTGTTCCATGCCAATATTATTCAACTTTCATATACTTTTGGCAACTTTTTATATTATTTTCGGGACTAACATATTGATCCAGTGCCCAGTGCCAGTTCCTGTCTGTTGCATGTTTTTCGTTTCGCAGAAATCCAATATCAAACGGATTCCAAACAGGATAAAAACGGACGGAGATTTTTTTTGGAATATTTATGATTTTTGGGAAGTAAAATCAACGCGAAACGGTGTCCGAGTGGCCACGAGACAGGGGGGCGCACCCTCCCCCCTGGGCACGGCCTGGGCTCTCGTGGTCCACCCGTAAGGCGGTTGACGCTCTTATTTTGGCGCAAGAAAGCTAATTTTATGAGACAGATCTGGGCGAAAGGTTCACCCCAATCGGAGTTACGGATCTCCGGATATTTAAGAAACGGTGAACGGTAGAATCTGAGAACGTAGAAACAGAGAGATAGATCCAATCTCGGAGGGGCTCTCGCCCCTCCCACGCCATGGGAGCCAAGGACCAGAGGGGAAACCCTTCTCCCATCTAGGGAGGAGTTCAAGGAAGAAGAAGAAGAAGGGGGTCCCTCTCCCCCTTGCTTCCGGTGGCGCCGGAGCGCTGCCGGGGGCCATCATCATCACCGCGATCTTCACCAACAACTTCACCACCTTCATCACCAACTCTTCCTCCCTCTATGCAGCGGTGTAACCTCCCTCTTACCCTCTGTAATCCCAACTTAAACATGGTGCTCAACGCTATAAATTATTTCCCAATGATGTATGGCTATCTTATGATGTTTGAGTAGATCCGTCTTGTCTTATGGGTTAATTGATGATCGTGTTTGGTTTGAGTTGCATGTTTTATTATCGGTGTTGTCCTATTGTGCCCTCTGTGTCGCGCAAGCGCGAGGGATTCCCATTGTAGGGTTTGCAATATGTTTATGCTTTGCTTATGGTCGGTTGCGTGAGTGACTGAAACACAGACCCGAGTAAGTAGATTGTTGCATATGGGATAAAAGGGGACTTGATGCTTTAATGCTATGGTTGGGTTTTACCTTAATGAATCTTTAGTAGTTGCGGATGCTTGCTAGAGTTCCAATCATAAGTGCATATGATCCAAGTAGAGAAAGTATGTTAGCTTATGCCTCTCCCTCAAATAGAATTATAACAGTGATTGTTATCGATTGCCTTGGACAAATAACTTTCTCGTAACAAAAAGCTCTCTACTAATATTTACTTTATTGCTTCTTTATCTAAACGCCCCTAGCTTTTATTTATGTGCTCTTTATTATCTTGCAAACCTATCCTATCACACCTACAAAGTACTTCTAGTTTCATACTTGTTCTAGGTAAAGTGAACGTCAAGCATGCATAGAGTTGTATCGGTGGTCGATAGAACTTGAGAGAATATTTATTCTACCTTTAACTCCTCGTTGGGTTTGACACTCTTACTTATCGAAAACTATTGCGATCCCCTACACTTGTGGGTTATCACTTATCTGCCCCGCCCTCCACTTTCTCCAAATTATCATATCTACATTTACTCTTACCAAAATGTTGAATAAAGCCAATGCCACTGCACACGTCGATGTCTGCATTCCTCTTGTCAGTACATTTTTCCTTGTAACGTTGTACTTAATTAATTGCTATTTGATTATGTATCATCAGTCTACACCTGAGTTTCATTATCCTCTGTTTCTTCCAATATTATTTGATCTATATTTACTCTTTGCAAAATGTAGAAAAAATGGCAACGCTTATAAAGAAGTTTCTTTGGGGAATTTATTGAATTATCCTTCCATCAACATGGAGAAGGGCTTTGTCCAGCCCGTGTTAACATGTAATGTAAGTTCATCCTTCTTAAGACTTCAAACTTTGTTCTAGTATAGATTTGGATAGGAATCATTTCCTCCACTGCTATTTACTTTGCTATTTACATCTGATTGGATGTTTGCAACAACTACCAGTTTTAAATTGTAGTTGTAAAAACATGTTACTTATGTAGAACAGATCCATTTATTTGCTTATATAATTCTTGTCAGGACCCCGACTCGATGTCACATCGATCTAGCCGGTAACACTTCATATCACTTTGCGGCCTCACGCACGGTGTTCCCACGGGTGTCGCCTTACCTTTGCCCGGGACCGTTTGCGCCTTTTGGCTCACGTATATGATAGTGTCGCTAGCATCCATATGATAAAGAGCCCGGGCTGACATGACTAGTCGTAAACCCAAAGTGGCACAGACTTACAGGGACAGGCATCCATGACCCAGCTTCGAACGTGTCGGTCATCAGCAAGTGGGTCCGAGCTGTAGCACTGGGCTAGCAGGACTCCGGTAAACCGGGCTGTAGCGGGCTAACAGGACTCCGGTACTCAAAGCGTGACATTTCCCCGAAGGGACAGACACAGGAACGAAGAAGGACACATGCCGGCCAGCCTAAGTGTTCCAGAGCAGTAGCAAGCTACCATGGCTCAGCGGTAACACTAGGAGACATTTCCCGGTAAGAGAGGCTACTAAAGATAAACAACTAGATAGTCAGATCCCACACATACCAAGCATTTCAATCATACACACAATATGCTCGATATGTGCAAATACAACGAAGCATCACAACATGACTCTATGACACAAGTACTTTATTTAAGGCTCAGGGAGCCATACATAACATACACAAAGGTACGGGTCTCACGACCCAACATACAAGTCATACAGTCATACAAGCCAACAGCGGAAGTAACTTGTCTGAGTACAGACAACTAGTAAAATAAAAGAGGCTTGGAAAGCCTAGCTATACTACGTGGTCCTCCACAAGTTCAGGGTCACCACCTGGGTCTTTAGCCTACTCGTTGATGTCAACGTCTACATAGAACCCATCAGAAGGGGTTGCAGCGTCTTCTGTAAAAATGTAGATTATAGCAACATGAGTACAAAGGTACTCAGCAAGACTTACATCAGATCCTACATACATGCATAGTATCAAGAAGGGTTGGTGGAGTTATTGCAGCAAGCCAGCTTTGACTCTTGGCTAGACTATCCTACGATACTCCAACTTGAAATAGTTTTGCGCACACGAGTCCACTATTCACCACTTCAATACACTACCGAGGATCCACCTCCGTCTTCCTACGGAAGAGCCATCCTCGGCACTCACACTTATCTTGAGGCTTTTAGTAGTTTCCATTTACTTGTCTATGAACTGTATAGGCAACCAAGTAGTCCTTTACCGCGGACGCGGCTATTCGAATAGATTATGATAACCCTGCAGGGGTGTACTTCTTCATACATGTTTCCACCACTTAGCGTCTGCACACGACATGTGCTCGGCAGACTTCAAGCGAAAGCCGACGTGGGTGTAGACCACGACCTACCTAAACACTTAAGCCTCTAGTCCAGGTTTATCGCCTATTCAGGTTCCATCCGCAGGGAGTCCGGCCGAGGTTTCCCATACGGCCCCGAACGATGTGAACAGGGTTCCCGAGATACCTAACGGGTATTCGGTACACCGTGCCACGTACCTACCGCATCACAGCCCACCCCTACGGTCAGCGCTGTCCACGGCCTCCAGTAGGCTACAAACACCAGAAACTACTTGCAACTCCTGGACAGAGAGCTAGGGTGAATAAGAAGTCGAGCGGGGTCATATTTCAGGGCCCAATGTATGGTAGTAGCTGATTCTTAAATCACACATACAGATCTCAGTGCTTAAGGTCGGCTTCAATGAAACAACCCACCATGTACTCCTACATGGCCTCTCATCGATACCTTTACCAAATCGTGTTCACCACACCACTCTCATTACCGACATTAACATTTCACTCTAGCCCATCACCCAGATGAACCAGACCTGACACGACTCTAAGCATAGCAGGCATAGCAAGGTAGGAACAACACATACATATGGCTCAATCAACTCCTACACATGCTAGTGGGTTTCATCTAGTTACTGTGGCAATGACAGGTCATGCAGAGGAAATGGGTTCAACTACCGTAGCACACAGCAGTTTGAATCGCGTTGTCTTAATGCAGTAAAAGAGAGCAGGAGCGAGAACATGGGATTGTATCGATATGATCAAATGGTTGGTTGCTTGCCTGATGGTTCGATGCACGGATACGGTTCTTCGTTAGGGTAATCACGGTACTCCTCGGGGACAGAACCTGTCGCAAAGGACATCGATACACAAGCATCACCAAACAATGTGCAACAATATGATGCATGCATGAAACATGGCAATATGAGTGTGTTGGGCTAATGCAACTAAAGCCAGAAGGGTTTGAACAAATTTGAATCAAAGATTCAAATTCCAAATTCAATTATGGCCTTTTAAAGTGCCTTTTCTTGTTCTGCTTAAAACATCAATTTAACTTGTTTGATCATGCATGAAAATAGTACAGATGGATAGATTGGATTTTTCTGATCATTTTTCATATATAATTTGTCCAATTTGGAGTTACAGAATAAAAGTTATGAATTTTTGAAGTTTAAATAATATTCTGGAATTTCCTGATTTAATTTAAATCCAGAAATCAATTACTGCGTCAGCCTGACGTCAGTGTGACGTCAGCAGGTCAACGGAACAGGTCTGGGTCAAACCTGACAGTGGGTCCCGCATGTCAGGGTGATTATTTTAATTAAAACTTAATTAAAACTAATCCTGTTTAATTAACAGGGCTGGGCCCCACCTGTCATTGACTCAGGGGAGTCAACCAGGGCCCACCCGTGGTCAAAGTCAATGTCGGCTGCCGGCGTTTAGTCGCCGGCGAGCCCGACGCGGCGGCGGAAGTGGTTTTGGTCATTTCGGCCACCAAACGGACCGCGGAGACCACCGGAGTGGAGCTGAGGGCAACCCGCAGCTCTTGGCGGAGCCCGTTGGGGTCGGGGTGGCCGGAGTCGACGGCGGCGAGCTCGGCTGCGGCCGCCGGGGTTCGGTCGTGCACGGGAACGGTGCTGGAGCTCGAAGTCGAGCAAAGCGAGGCGCTAGGGATGCTCTACGGGGTTTTGCGAACTCGTTGGACTCGCCGGGGTGACCAAATGGTCACCGGAGCTGCGTCGACGGCGAGCTCGGCGACGGCGGAGGTTCGGCCGTGGTGGGGAGGAGGCTACGGTGAGGGAACGAGGGGGAGAAGAGGGGGAAACGGTGGCGTAGCTCACCGCGGTTGCAGTGGGCGTCGAAGCGGGCTCGGGGACGCGCTGGAGACGGCGAATTCGACGGCGACGGTGGTCGGAGCCCGAAGAGGGGAACGGCGACGTGGCGGCGATGCAGGGCTTCCGGGGAGCTGTGAAGCGGTGGGGAGGAAGAGGGAGTCGAGGCGGAGCTCCTGAGCTAGTCGGGGGAGCGAGGGGTGGTCGGAGACGGTGGCTATGGCGAACGGCGGCGACGGTGGTGTTCGGCCGGGCGAGAGAGAGAGCGAGGGAGAGGAGGGGAGAGCCGGGGGAGAGTGAGAGAGAGCAGGGGAGAGGCGTGGCGTCGTCCAGGGGCACCGAGGCGAGGAGGGGAGGGCAGGCAGGCAGGGAGAGAGGTGGCGTGGCGCGGTGGCCGTGCGCGCGCGCCGGCCACACTCCCCTCCCTCTGTCGGGACGAAGACGACAGAGGAGGGAGGTGGGCTGGGCCGGCTGCTGGCTGGGCCGGCCAGCTGGCTGGGCTGCACAGGGAGGAGCCCAGGTAAGCTTCTCCCTTTTAGTTTTTTTCTGTTTTCTAATTTTATTTAATATATCTGCAACTTTGTTGAATTAAATAAAATACCTAGGCAACTTCAAAAATCACCAAACTAGTCCTGGTCCATAGTTGGATTATTTCCAACATGAAACATTTTAGTTTGGAGATATTTGAGCATTTAAATATTTTATATTATTTTAAATGCCCAAATTCAAATATTTATGATTTAATTCAAAAACCCTAGGATGGCCTAGGAAAATGTGCACCACTTTTGGCAGAGGTTCTGAACCAAGACAAAAATGATGGGCATTTTAGAAGGGCATTTCAGGTTCATTGAAAAATTATTTTAGTAACCCTAGTTGGTTTCAGAGGGGACTGGGGGTTCTGTCATCCCCATTTCAAGTTTCTGATGAAAGAGTAAACATGATGCAACACTCTAATGCATGACTAGCTAGGGTGTGACAACTCACCCCCACTCAAAAGAATCTCGTCCCGAGATTTGGGTTCCTCCGAGAAGAAGGCGGGATACTCGAGTCGAAGACGATCCTCCCTTTCCCAAGTTGCTTCATCCTCAGAATGGTGCGACCATTGAACCTTGAGAAACTTGATATTATGACGTCGCGTGGTACGTTCGGCTTGATCGAGGATACGAATGGGGTACTCTCGATATGTAAGATCATCTTGGAGATCAAGCGTTTCGTGGTCCACTTCACGGATAGGATCCGAGAAGCAACGCCTGAGTTGAGAAACGTGGAAGACATCGTGAACTCTGGAGAGGTGCGGAGGTAGTTCCAACTGGTAGGCAACTTCTCCTCGTTTGGCGAGAATGCGAAAGGGTCCAATGTAACGAGGAGCCAATTTGCCTTTGATACCGAAACGATGGGTTCCCTTCAGAGGGGTGACCCGAAGATAAGCCTTCTCGTCAACCTCGAAAGTCATAGCCTTATGTTTTCGGTCATATTGACTCTTTTGACGAGATTGGGCTGTTTTCAACTTTTCACGAACGATACGAACTTGTTCTTCTGCTTCCTGAATCATATCCGGGCCAAAGAATTGTCTTTCCCCGGTCTCTGACCAGTTAAGGGGTGTTCGACATCGTCGTCCATAGAGAACTTCAAAAGGGGCTTTACCCAAGCTAGATTGATAGCTGTTGTTGTAAGCGAATTCGGCAAATGGAAGGCACTTCTCCCAGTCCATTCCGAACGAGATAACAGAGGCTCGAAGCATGTCTTCTAGAATTTGGTTGACGCGTTCCACTTGACCACTTGACTGAGGGTGGAAAGCGGTGCTAAAGGAGAGACGGGTTCCCATAGCATTTTGGAAACTTTCCCAAAATCGAGAGGTGAAAAGACTTCCTCGATCCGAATTGATTTCCAAAGGAACACCATGGAGGGACACTATTCGGGAGATGTATAAGTCTGCCAGCTGACTAGCGGTTATACTCTCACGAACAGGTAGGAAATGAGCTACCTTGGAAAGACGATCGACCACGACGAAAATGGCATTATTCCCTCTTTTGGTCCTGGGAAAACCGGTAATGAAATCCATACCAATTTTATCCCATTTCCATTCAGGAATAGCTAATGGTTGAAGGGTGCCAGCAGGCCGTTGATGCTCTGCTTTTACACGACGACAGACGTCGCAATTGGCAATATACTGAGCAATTTCTCTCTTCATCCTAGTCCACCAGAACCTCTGGCGTAGGTCCTGATACATTTTAGTACTACCGGGATGAATGGTGAGAGGAGATTCATGAGCCTCCTTAAGGATCAACTGCCGTAGATGCTGGTTCTTGGGAACCACTAGACGGTTCTCAAAGTACACAACACCATGATCATTTGTGGAGAAACAACTAGCACCTCCGCTAGCAATGTTCTCTTTGATTTTAGATATTCCCTTATCTCGCTTTTGGGCAGCGATGATTTGATCCGTAAGAGTAGGTTTTGCTACCAAGGTGGAAAGAAAACCTTGAGGTACAATGTGAAGGTTAAGCTTCCGAAATTCATCATGGAGAAGCGGTTGACTTTGTTGTAACATCAGGTTGTTACAATAAGATTTACGACTTAGCGCATCAGCCATGACGTTGGCTTTCCCTGGGGTATAGGTTATTCCTAAGTCGAAGTCTGTGATCAACTCAACCCAACGTCTTTGCCTGAGATTCAGATCCGGTTGGGTGAAGATGTACTTCAGGCTTTGGTGATCAGTGAATATCTCGCAACGATTACCGAGGAGGTAATGTCGCCAGGTCTTAAGTGCATAGACTACGGCTGCAAGTTCTAGATCATGAGTAGGATAATTCTCCTCATGTGGGTGCAATTGCCGTGAAGCGTAAGCAATTACGTGTCGATCTTGCATGAGAATGCAACCTAGTCCTTGTCGCGAGGCGTCGCAGTAGATAACAAAGTCTTTGGAGAAGTCTGGCGGTACCAGTACGGGAGCAGAGGTCAGGCGTCTTTTCAGTTCCTGAAAGCTGTGCTCACATTGTGGAGTCCATTCGAACTTCTTATCTTTCTTGAGGAGTTCGGTTAGAGGTTTAGCAACCTTGGAGAAGTTCTCGACAAAGCGACGACAATAGCTCGCTAAGCCCAGAAAACTCCGAACTTGCTTGACCGATTCGGGTGGAGTCCAATTAAGGACGGCTTGAACTCGCTCAGGGTTAACAGCAATACCTTTACCAGATATTACATGACCCAGATAGGTCACTTCTGACAACCAGAATTCACATTTAGAAAATTTGGCATAAAGGCGATGCTCTCGAAGTTTCTTCAACACTAGCCTTAAATGTTCGGCATGTTCTTCCTCGTTCTTGGAGTAGATGAGTATATCATCGAGATAAACTACGACGAATTTATCCAAATACTCCATGAAGATTGAGTTCATTAACCGAGAAAAGGTGGCTGGAGCGTTGGTTAAACCGAAGGACATGACGGTGTACTCGTATTGGCCATAACGAGTAACAAAGGCCGTTTTAGGAATGTCCCCGTTTCTGATTTTGATTTGATGGTATCCCAACCTCAAATCCATCTTGGAGAAGACTGAGGATCCAGCGAGCTGATCATACAGATCGTTGATCCTGGGAAGTGGATATTTGTTTTTGATTGTGACCAAATTGACAGGTCGGTAATCTACAACCATCCGGTCCGTACCATCCTTCTTCTTGACGAATAGGACGGGGCAAGCCCACGGAGATGAACTAGGGCGGATGAAACCCTTTTTCAAGGATTCATCGAGTTGTTTCTTAAGCTCGGCTAGTTCTAGGGGTGCCATCTTATAAGGTCTTCTAGCAATCGGAACGGTTCCTGGAATGAGGTCTATTACGAACTCAACATCCCTGTCAGGTGGAACACCTGGCAATTCCTCTGGAAAGACATCCGGGAAGTCACGGACTACCGGAACGTCCTCAAGGTCTGGCAAAGGGCTGGCGTTAAGAGAATATAATTGTCGCTTGGCTATTCGGGTCAAGACATTGACTATCTTCCCCGAAGGATGGGTGAGTTGAACAGTCCTAGAGAAGCAATCAATTTTGGCTTGATGAGCTGACATCCAGTCCATACCCAAAATGATATTAATATCTGAAGATTTAAGGGCTATCAAAGATGCGAGGAAAACAAGTCTGTCGACTTGGATTTCATTTCCATGGCTTACTCTAGAAGTTTGCCATTTGGATCCCGGAGTTTGAATTACCATGGAGGATGGCAAGTCACAGAATGCAACGTTATGCAAACGAGCATAATTTTCAGATATAAAAGAATGAGAGGCTCCTGTATCGAAAAGAACAGATGCCGGGTGGCAATTAACAAGAAGCGTACCGAGAACGACGTTGGGATCTTCTTGAGCTTCTTCGGCAGAGATACAGTTGACATGGCCACGTGAAGCGGTGACCGGTTTAGCATGAAACACTTTTCCTGTCGGCTTGCCACGGCCAACAGCTTTAGCAGATTGATTGGGGTTGGTCTGGGGACACTCACGCATATAATGACCAGATTCCCCACACTTGAAACAAGTCACGGAACTGGTACGTGGAGGAGCATTATTGGTTGGACCCCCATAGGGCTTGGCTGGGGCAGACTGTTGAACGGGGCGAGGCGCCTGGAAAGATGGCCTCGGTGTGAATCTGGGTGGCAGGGCGGTGTTGGGTACCCACACGCGGCGCTTCTGAGGACCAGCACCGGATGAGGAACCCGTGTCACGTCCATGCTTGCGTGTTGCGTCATAGTCAGTCTGACCAGTTTCAGCACTGATGGCTTTGTTGACAAGTTTCGAAAAAGATGTGCACTCATGCAGACGGAGGTCGCGGCGAAGCTCAGGACTAAGGCCCTTACGGAACCTTGCTTGCTTCTTGGCGTCAGTAGACACTTCCTCAGTTGCATATCGGGCGAGATTACCAAACTCCCTGCTATAGGCATCCACAGAAAGTCGGCCTTGGGTGAAGCTGCAAAATTCTTCACGTTTACGGTCCATGAGACCCTCCGGAATGTGATGTTCACGGAAAGCCTCGCTGAATTCAGCCCAAGTTGTGACATGGCCCGCTGGGCGCATAGCTCCATAATTCTCCCACCATAGACTGGCGGGGCCTTCAAGATGATATGCAGCAAAGGTGACCTTGTCAGCCTCCGCTACCAGCGCGGAACGCAGTTTGTGAGAGATACTGCGAAGCCAGTCATCAGCGTCGAGAGGCTCGACGGAGTGGTGGAACGTGGGTGGATGTAATTTGATAAAATCACTGAGTGACACCACGTTAGCCCTCTGATGGTGTGCTGTATTCTGTTCAATACGCTCCAACAAACGGTTTGTCTCCCGCTTGTTTCTCTCAGCTTCCATCATCACCTCGGCTAGTGAAGGAGGATGAGGCAGATTTTCATTCCTGGCTTCACTGCCTTCGGCCTGCTCTTGGGAAGCAGGGTTAGCGCGCGTGTTGACCATCCTAGGTAAACAAGACAATGATTTAGTCAGGATGGTAAAATTCCGACATAGGATACATAATGTAAGGAATAACTCGGAATGCAAGATGATCATCCGTAT
This sequence comes from Triticum aestivum, assembly GCF_018294505.1. Lineage (NCBI taxonomy): Eukaryota > Viridiplantae > Streptophyta > Magnoliopsida > Poales > Poaceae > Triticum > Triticum aestivum. The sequence continues at coordinate 423,143,383 of NC_057810.1, forward strand.
GACATGGTAGATACAGAAACTGCTTCTTTATTCCATCGTCATACACACCATACAGGGTTTAGTACAAGACCAAACAAAGTACTATTACGGTGAAAAGAGGATTACATCTCATCGGAGGCATTCCAAGCTCCTATACATTATTTTTCTACACCCCCGGAAAGAGTACAAACTAGGTCATATCCCACGAGTCACGCGGGACGATAGACGACACAGCTAGTGCGAACTAGTGATACTACCACTAACTCAGACCGATCCGTAGTAGTCCTCGTAGAAGTCACCTCCATAGCCTGGAAGCTCAACATGTTCATCCGGAAACAGACGGTCTCGCGGAGCTTGTGGACCATAGGGGCTAGGATGAGGCCTTGGACCAACAAACGGTGGCCTGCGGGGACCGCGAGGTGGGGTGATGCCTCCTACATCACGCCAAACCATCACGTCTGGCAGAGCAGATCTCACAGGATAGAGATCGCGCATATCTGAATATCCAGCTTGCACCGCCGGTGCGAACCGAGTCAAAGTGGCCCAGTGGTCAGCACGGGTATTGAAGAGCTCTAACCTTAAGGCCCGATTTTCACGGTCCTTATCCTCGAGCATCTCAGCAGTGGTGCGAGTCCGTGAATCCTCCTGAGTGGAATCAGCATAGATAGCCTGGAGATACCCTTGTGCTCCCGGAAGTGATCCTGGCATATACCGGAAGTCAGAGTCCCGAAATAGACCAGATCTGACTCGCATAATGGTCATCATAGAGTAGGCGGCGTCCTGCACAGCCATCTCAATAGTAACCCCGAGTCCATAGGAGCAGTGAAGAGGCTCGGTGGATCCAGGATAAGATGGAAATATCCTGACAGTGCAGAGATACTGGCTTTGATTAAAGTCTCGGAATTGCTCTTCGACCGTGTACTCAGGATACCAGCGATATCCAGCCTCAGTCATTACCCTGACCAACTTAGCAGTATGGCCGGGTACATCTAGGCATCGAGTCAGGCGAACCACTTGATTGAGGTCGCGAGTGGCCATCTGAAAGCACAATCATAATGCAAGGGCATTAGAATTTCTAGCAAAATTTCGGCAGCATAACAGCTGTAAATGCTCAAAAAGGATATTGAGACATTTGACAAAGGATTTCGTACACACTCAACATCATCACATCAAAGTTCTGGAACCATTCTAACAACATAATGTGGTAGTAGAACTGAACTAGGCTGGTAACCATCAAACTTATAAGGTACTACTGATTAGTAACTCGTGATCCTGATAGAGAGAACAGATCCTAATTCCTTAACCCCCGGTGGAAGAATGGACTGACTCAGATCAGAAAGTCATAAGGTATAAGGAGTAAAAAGAGCCTTACGTTCCAACCCACAAACAATTCCCCTACATATAACTAAAGAATTTCTAGACTCAACATCGACCAGTTTGGCTTGGAGAACCTACAGGCAGTCCGGCTCTGATGCCAACGCTGTCAGGACCCCGACTCGATGTCACATCGATCTAGCCGGTAACACTTCATATCACTTTGCGGCCTCACGCACGGTGTTCCCACGGGTGTCGCCTTACCTTTGCCCGGGACCGTTTGCGCCTTTTGGCTCACGTATATGATAGTGTCGCTAGCATCCATATGATAAAGAGCCCGGGCTGACATGACTAGTCGTAAACCCAAAGTGGCACAGACTTACAGGGACAGGCATCCATGACCCAGCTTCGAACGTGTCGGTCATCAGCAAGTGGGTCCGGGCTGTAGCACTGGGCTAGCAGGACTCCGGTAAACCGGGCTGTAGCGGGCTAACAGGACTCCGGTACTCAAAGCGTGACATTTCCCCGAAGGGACAGACACAGGAACGAAGAAGGACACATGCCGGCCAGCCTAAGTGTTCCAGAGCAGTAGCAAGCTACCATGGCTCAGCGGTAACACTAGGAGACATTTCCCGGTAAGAGAGGCTACTAAAGATAAACAACTAGATAGTCAGATCCCACACATACCAAGCATTTCAATCATACACACAATATGCTCGATATGTGCAAATACAACGAAGCATCACAACATGACTCTACGACACAAGTACTTTATTTAAGGCTCAGGGAGCCATACATAACATACACAAAGGTACGGGTCTCACGACCCAACATACAAGTCATACAGTCATACAAACCAACAGCGGAAGTAACTTGTCTGAGTACAGACAACTAGTAAAATAAAAGAGGCTTGGAAAGCCTAGCTATACTACGTGGTCCTCCACAAGTTCAGGGTCACCACCTGGGTCTTAGCCTACTCGTTGATGTCAACGTCTACATAGAACCCATCAGAAGGGGTTGCAGCGTCTTCTGTAAAAATGTAGATTATAGCAACATGAGTACAAAGGTACTCAGCAAGACTTACATCAGATCCTACATACATGCATAGTATCAAGAAGGGTTGGTGGAGTTATTGCAGCAAGCCAGCTTTGACTCTTGGCTAGACTATCCTACGATACTCCAACTTGAAATAGTTTTGCGCACACGAGTCCACTACTCACCACTTCAATACACTACCGAGGATCCACCTCCGTCTTCCTACGGAAGAGCCATCCTCGGCACTCACACTTATCTTGAGGCTTTTAGTAGTTTCCATTTACTTGTCTATGAACTGTATAGGCAACCAAGTAGTCCTTTACCGCGGACGCGGCTATTCGAATAGATTATGATAACCCTGCAGGGGTGTACTTCTTCATACATGTTTCCACCACTTAGCGTCTGCACACGACATGTGCTCGGCAGACTTCAAGCGAAAGCCGACGTGGGTGTAGACCACGACCTACCTAAACACTTAAGCCTCTAGTCCAGGTTTATCGCCTATTCAGGTTCCATCCGCAGGGAGTCCGGCCGAGGTTTCCCATACGGCCCCGAACGATGTGAACAGGGTTCCCGAGATACCTAACGGGTATTCGGTACACCGTGCCACGTACCTACCGCATCACAGCCCACCCCTACGGTCAGCGCTGTCCACGGCCTCCAGTAGGCTACAAACACCAGAAACTACTTGCAACTCCTGGACAGAGAGCTAGGGTGAATAAGAAGTCGAGCGGGGTCATATTTCAGGGCCCAATGTATGGTAGTAGCTGATTCTTAAATCACACATACAGATCTCAGTGCTTAAGGTCGGCTTCAATGAAACAACCCACCATGTACTCCTACATGGCCTCTCATCGATACCTTTACCAAATCGTGTTCACCACACCACTCTCATTACCGACATTAACATTTCACTCTAGCCCATCACCCAGATGAACCAGACCTGACACGACTCTAAGCATAGCAGGCATAGCAAGGTAGGAACAACACATACATATGGCTCAATCAACTCCTACACATGCTAGTGGGTTTCATCTAGTTACTGTGGCAATGACAGGTCATGCAGAGGAAATGGGTTCAACTACCGTAGCACACAGCAGTTTGAATCGCGTTGTCTTAATGCAGTAAAAGAGAGCAGGAGCGAGAACATGGGATTGTATCGATATGATCAAATGGTTGGTTGCTTGCCTGATGGTTCGATGCACGGATACGGTTCTTCGTTAGGGTAATCACGGTACTCCTCGGGGACAGAACCTGTCGCAAAGGACATCGATACACAAGCATCACCAAACAATGTGCAACAATATGATGCATGCATGAAACATGGCAATATGAGTGTGTTGGGCTAATGCAACTAAAGCCAGAAGGGTTTGAACAAATTTGAATCAAAGATTCAAATTCCAAATTCAATTATGGCCTTTTAAAGTGCCTTTTCTTGTTCTGCTTAAAACATCAATTTAACTTGTTTGATCATGCATGAAAATAGTACAGATGGATAGATTGGATTTTTCTGATCATTTTTCATATATAATTTGTCCAATTTGGAGTTACAGAATAAAAGTTATGAATTTTTGAAGTTTAAATAATATTCTGGAATTTCCTGATTTAATTTAAATCCAGAAATCAATTACTGCGTCAGCCTGACGTCAGTGTGACGTCAGCAGGTCAACGGAACAGGTCTGGGTCAAACCTGACAGTGGGTCCCGCATGTCAGGGTGATTATTTTAATTAAAACTTAATTAAAACTAATCCTGTTTAATTAACAGGGCTGGGCCCCACCTGTCATTGACTCAGGGGAGTCAACCAGGGCCCACCCGTGGTCAAAGTCAATGTCGGCTGCCGGCGTTTAGTCGCCGGCGAGCCCGACGCGGCGGCGGAAGTGGTTTTGGTCATTTCGGCCACCAAACGGACCGCGGAGACCACCGGAGTGGAGCTGAGGGCAACCCGCAGCTCTTGGCGGAGCCCGTTGGGGTCGGGGTGGCCGGAGTCGACGGCGGCGAGCTCGGCTGCGGCCGCCGGGGTTCGGTCGTGCACGGGAACGGTGCTGGAGCTCGAAGTCGAGCAAAGCGAGGCGCTAGGGATGCTCTACGGGGTTTTGCGAACTCGTTGGACTCGCCGGGGTGACCAAATGGTCACCGGAGCTGCGTCGACGGCGAGCTCGGCGACGGCGGAGGTTCGGCCGTGGTGGGGAGGAGGCTACGGTGAGGGAACGAGGGGGAGAAGAGGGGGAAACGGTGGCGTAGCTCACCGCGGTTGCAGTGGGCGTCGAAGCGGGCTCGGGGACGCGCTGGAGACGGCGAATTCGACGGCGACGGTGGTCGGAGCCCGAAGAGGGGAACGGCGACGTGGCGGCGATGCAGGGCTTCCGGGAGCTGTGAAGCGGTGGGGAGGAAGAGGGAGTCGAGGCGGAGCTCCTGAGCTAGTCGGGGGAGCGAGGGGTGGTCGGAGACGGTGGCTATGGCGAACGGCGGCGACGGTGGTGTTCGGCCGGGCGAGAGAGAGAGCGAGGGAGAGGAGGGGAGAGCCGGGGGAGAGTGAGAGAGAGCAGGGGAGAGGCGTGGCGTCGTCCAGGGGCACCGAGGCGAGGAGGGGAGGGCAGGCAGGCAGGGAGAGAGGTGGCGTGGCGCGGTGGCCGTGCGCGCGCGCCGGCCACACTCCCCTCCCTCTGTCGGGACGAAGACGACAGAGGAGGGAGGTGGGCTGGGCCGGCTGCTGGCTGGCCAGCTGGGGCTGCACAGGGAGGAGCCCAGGTAAGCTTCTCCCTTTTAGTTTTTTTCTGTTTTCTAATTTTATTTAATATATCTGCAACTTTGTTGAATTAAATAAAATACCTAGGCAACTTCAAAAATCACCAAACTAGTCCTGGTCCATAGTTGGATTATTTCCAACATGAAACATTTTAGTTTGGAGATATTTGAGCATTTAAATATTTTATATTATTTTAAATGCCCAAATTCAAATATTTATGATTTAATTCAAAAACCCTAGGATGGCCTAGGAAAATGTGCACCACTTTTGGCAGAGGTTCTGAACCAAGACAAAAATGATGGGCATTTTAGAAGGGCATTTCAGGTTCATTGAAAAATTATTTTAGTAACCCTAGTTGGTTTCAGAGGGGACTGGGGGTTCTGTCATCCCCATTTCAAGTTTCTGATGAAAGAGTAAACATGATGCAACACTCTAATGCATGACTAGCTAGGGTGTGACAATTCTGAAACCTATTACATGTCTCCTTGTTTCATTTTCAGAGTCGTATCTCTTATGACAGCATAACTTTAGGGAAGATAGTGAGCCAAACCATCTTGAAGAGAGCGAGATGACCCCAAGGTCCTGTCTTGATGAAGACAGTGAGTTGAAGCTACTCACCAACAACTGTGACACAACCTCTGTGCAGTCGCTGCTTCAATCACTTCGACTTCTTCAGTCTCAACTTAAACCGGAAAGGCTTGCTTCAGCTCAGCTCTGACTTGATGTCAATGATGCAATGAAGATCTTAGAGGACTGCCTTGCACACTATGGTGCTATAAAGCTAGGGATGGAGCATCTAACGTTGACACAACCGAGGTCTCATTAGCTTGTTCAGCTGCCTGCGGATCCTGTCCTGGCCAGGCCTAATGCCTTCTAAAGTGCTCTCAGTTTTGTATATTCTTTTGTCAGCGCGTTTATATGCACTGGTGGTGACCTTTGATGCCCAGTGTATGCAGTCACGTTGTGCTTTATTATCATCGGTAGCGAGCTTTGATTCCTAGTGGATGTAATATGCCATAATTTCTTTATTGTATAGTCTAGGTTTATTCTTGGTCGGTGTGCTGTAATTTAGGCCGGAAGGTTTAGTGGATCTCAGTGTTGTCGGTCTTCATGCCGTCCCAATACTCATATGGGCCAAAAGTGGGCCTCTAATCATCTTGGGTCATTAGCAGGTCTAAACGTATAATAGTTTTCCTCCTTTAATAGGCCGAGTAAAGTTCTGGCCAGCTGGGCCAGAGAATACCATGGGCTTTTAACAGGCTAAAACTTAGATTGGGCTAGCGTTGAGCCAAAAAATTCACGGACCAATACAGGCCGAAACTACCTAAGGCCCATGTTTAGCCCAAATAGGACGAGCCGTTACCATGCCAAAATATATCACGGGCATGTTTGGCCCAATAAAATTATGGGCTTTAAGCAGGCCGATATCCACGCGGGCCATAGGCCCAAAAGTGTCACAGGCCATTATTAGATGGGTTGTAAGTTGGCCGGATTCAATGCGGGTTGTAATTAGGCCCAACAATTACACACGCCATTTATAGGCCGATAGGCCACTTCGGCTGAAATTTATCCACGAAGACTATGGGCCGTTAAGAGGTCTAAAGTTACTTCAGACAAGAAATAGCCCAGTTTCTGCATGGGCCGTTAAATGGCCTAAAGTTAAACCGGGCCGACAACGTCCCAGATGCACCACGGGCCGCTAACAGGCTGAAACTATTATTGGGCCAAACTGGTAAACGGGCATTTAACAGGCTGAAATACAAACCTGGCTTACAATGGGCCCAAAAGAACAGTAGCCTGTTAACGGGCCTGATTCGATAGGGGCCTAATTTGGCCCAAAACACGACATGCTAATAATGGGCCTGATCTGATATGGGCCTCAATTTGACCCAAAACATGGCAGGCTGTTAACGGGCCAACCCACTAGTGTCTGAAAAAACATGGTGGGCCTTTAGCTGGGCCAACCTTTTTACCTAAAATAGGCCACTGTTGGGCTGTGCCACATGTCGACATATCATAGGCATCTTCCATCCATTGTAGGAATGACATCTATCCCAATGATGAGCTGACACGTGCATTATCTGACGAATGAAAATTTTACACGGGAAAAATCCCCATTGGTTAGGGTTGTTAACGTGTTATCGGATCCAAACCAGAACCCGATAGCTTAACGGCGACCCGTTACGGTGGATGCCACATGCCGGTCACCCTTGGCAAAAGCACTTCTATGACGCATGATTTATCATCATGGAAGTGGACACTTCCGTGATTATAATTTTGGTAATGTCATGGAACACTTCTACGACAACACAGGTATGACTATCTTGATTCTGTCATAAAATCTTCATGGATGTACATGTATGACAAAAAATGTGACCTACTGTGACAAACATGTATCATCACGAAAGTGTATTTTTTTGCAGTGCAAGGGGAGTGCCCATACCCGAAACTCAATTTTCTTTCAGTGATGAAGAAGAAGGTGGTGGTGATGATGAAGTAACGATCTTGTCCTCGGGTTTCCTTAGCAGAGGTCCACCATCATAAGAGGTGGAATGAGTCTCACGGGTCCTGCAACTGGCAGCCAAACTCATACCTTTAAACCTCACCTCATATTCAAAGACTTAGTTTTGGAGATCGTAGCTCTGACTTTGGAGGAAGTTGATTTGCTCGTTGAAGGTGAAGACGATGTCCTTCATGGACTTGCCATCCACCTTGAGATCATGGGTAAAGTCCGTGATCATGAGGTGATTGGAATTGAGTCCACGCTCCACCATCCCCTTTCACTGGAAAACCTCCTGCTCCATAGCTTCAAGCCTGGCCTCCATGGTTCCCGTCCCCTTGGGACCTTGCACATTGTGGATGTGAAGCACCCCCTCATGCATCTCGATGACCCGAGGGTGTTGCATCACCTCCCGCAAATATGGGTTGATGACGTTCTTGAAGAACTTGTCCTTGGAGGAGCTTGAAGCGGCCATGGTAGATTGGATCTGTCAGAAAATGGCAAGGAAAAGAAAACATAAGATTTCTCTGCGATATGGTGGTCAATAGGTTCGGGGGTATATAAAGATTCTTTTATCTTGGGAAACAAGCAAACGGAAGAAAAACGGAGCCCGGAAGGTACCCGAGGTGGGCACAACCCACCTGGGCGCGCCTGCAAGCCAAGCGCGCCCTGGTGTCCTATGCCCACCAGGGTGACTTTCTTGGTTGTTTCTTATTTTCCTAATTTTTGTTATATTCCAAAATAGACAGGAAATATTTTTGCAAATTTTTCGGAGTCCGTTTACTTACCGTATCACGTACCTCCTCTTTTTCATGATTCGAGAGTGTTCCAGAATGTTTCTTTTATGTGTTCTTCGGGTTTCATAGTTTGGATAATATTGCTTTCAGCATTAATGGGTGTACCTGAGATATAATGTTTTATTCGTCGCCCATTAACAACCTTCGGGTTAGTACCTTTGGCATTATTTATTTTGATAGCTCTAGACCGATAAACCTCTTCGATAACATAGGGTCCTTCCCATTTGGTGAGGAATTTTCCTGCAAAGAATCTAAAACGGGAGTTGTACAAAAGAACATATTCTCCAACTTTGAACTCACGCTTTTGGATTCTTTTATCATGCCATCGTTTAACTTTTTTCCTTAAATAACTTGGCATTTTCATAAGCTTGGGTTCTCCATTCATCTAATGAGCTAATATCAAATAACCTCTTTTCACCAGCAAGTTTGAAATCATAGTTGAGTTCTTTAATTTCCCAATAAGCTTTATGTTCTAACTCAGGAGGCAAATGACAAGCTTTTCCATAAACCATTTTATAAGGAGACATACCCATAGGATTTTTATATGTTGTTCTATAGGCCCAAAGTGCATCATCTAATTTCTTAGACCAATTCTTCCGGGACCTATTGACAGTCTTTTGTAGAATTAATTTTATTTCTCTATTGATAAGTTCAACTTGACCACTAGACTGAGGATGATAGGGTGATGCAATTCTATGGTTAATACAATACTTGGCAAGCATTTTACGGAAAGAACCATGAATAAAGTGTGAACCACCAACAGTCATTAAATATCTAGGGTCTCCAAACCTTGGGAAAATAACTTCCTTAAGCATTTTAATAGAGGTGTTGTGATCGGCACTACTAGTTGGAATAGCTTCTACCCACTTAGTAACGTAATCAACAGCAACCAAAATATGAGTATACCCATTAGAAGAAGGAAAAGGTCCCATGTAATAAAATTCCCAAACATCAAATGGTTCAACAGGAAGTGAATAATTCATAGGCATTTCTTGACTCTTACCAATATTACCTATTCTTTGACATTCATCACAAGATAAGACAAACTTACGAGCATCCTTGAAGAGAGTAGGCCAATAAAAACCAGATTTCAATACCTTGTGAGTAGTTCTGTCTCCCGCATGATGTCCTCCATAAGGTTCGAAGTGACATTTTCGTAGGATTTGTCCCTGTTCATGCTCAGGTACACAAGGTCTAATAATACCATCTACTACTTCTTTATAAAGATGTGGGTCATCCCAGAAGTAATGTCTTAAATCATAGAAGATTTTTTTTTCTTTTGTTGGTACGTGAAACTAGGTGGTAAATATTTAGCAACAATGTAATTAGCATAGTCAGCATACCAAGGAGTGTTATGAGAAACATTTATTGCAGCTAACTGCTCATCAGGGAAACTATCATCAATAGGTAGTGGGTCATCAAGGACATTCTCCAACCTAGACAAGTTATCAGCTATGGGGTTCTCAACTCCCTTTCTATCAATGATATGCAAATCAAATTCTTGTAGCAAAAGAAACCATCGAATAAGCCTAGGTTTAGCATCTTTCTTTTCCATAAGATATTTTATCGCAGCATGATCGGTGTGAACAATAACTTTAGAGTCAACAATGTAAGGTCTAAATTTATCACAAGCAAACACCACTGCTAGAAATTCTTTTTCAGTAGTAGCATAATTTTGTTGTGCACTGTCTAGAGTTTTACTAGCATAATGAATAACATTTAGTTTCTTATCTACTCTTTGTCCTAGAACAGCATCAACAACATAATCACTAGCATCACACATAATTTCAAAAGGCAAGTTCCAATCAGGTGGTTGAACAATAGGTGCAGAAATTAAGGCTTTCTTGAGTGTTTGGAAGGCTTCTAAACAATCATCATAAAAAAGAGAACGAATATCCTTTTGCAAAAGATTTGTAAGAGGCCTAGAAATTTTAGAAAAGTCTTTGATAAATCTCCTATATAAACCATCATGACCAAGGAAACTAAGAATACTTTTGATATCTTTAGGACATGACATTTTCTCAATTGCATCTACCTTAGCTTTGTCCACCTGAATACCTCTTTCAGAAATTTTATGGCCCAAAACAATACCTTCATTTGCAAGAGTGTGGTGGTTGTACGTGTAATCCTTGAGTTTCCTTATTTATATTTTGCAAATTAATTAACATTATGCCGTTTCACCATGTCTGTCAAAAGGCGAAATTTGGATTTACACTATCTGTTCAATAGTTCAATGTCAGTTAGGAGATAAATTGATGCATTACCCTTTTATGTAGGAATCAGCATGTTGCTCGTAGCAACACACATGCATTGTGACATGTTGGTCATAGCAACACATATGCATTGCACTCAATCTACTTTTTCAGTTGTAAATAAATTACTTGTCCTGTTCCCTCCAGTCTATATATGAAGGAGGTTTTATAAATTATTTATTTGATACAGATCAACATAACAGATCATTCCCTTTCAGTTGTAAATAAATTATATGACCAACTGCCTACGGTCGATACGTGAAAAGGTTTCATAACTTCTTTATTTGGATATTATGATAAATGATAATGTCTACTGACATTTCTTACAAAATAGAAGTACTATTTTGTCGGTTTGTTACATGGCAGATGGGATCATTCACCAACACACTCAAGCCGAAGCGTCCCGCGCTGAAGAGAACGAGTGTTCCTAAATTTTAGATAGTGGCCATATTGTAGAGATTGTAGCAACATTTAAATCTTGGGTGAGGTGTCCCTTTCATGGCCATATTGTATTTAGCATGCTACTAGGATTCCGGAACAAGCATCAAAATGTTTTTGTTGTACCCAGTAACTAGATTATCATTAATAATAATAAAATCCTACATAATACTTGTATTGCCAAATATTCTCCTTGTTTGTCGTGGTGCTTAAAGAGATAAATGCCACATAGGTAATGTGAACTTGCTATTATTTTCCTATGAGATAAGAATGTAGTATCCTTTTGGATGAAGGCTCATATTGTGTTGGGCTATTGGCGTACTCCTCGAAAGCCAAGCTATACACCAGTCTTACCTGAAATAATAGAAGAAGTAGAGGGTAGCTACATCTACGTGGAGATCTTAGGAAAATGAGGAAATAAATTTAAAGAGTTTCTTAGCATATGTTGTGCCCTAAGACTGTTGGTTGCTCCAAGAAACCTGCCAGCAACCTGTTCCCTTCCTAGACAACTGTCAGCAAAGTCGACGACCGAGACATTTCCTAGGTTTGTCTGCAACTTAGTGCTTTTTTTCAACACTTCATCGATAGCTCTAGGTGTGGTTATCGTGGTGTGTTGTCCATTATGGCAGCGAAGTGATGGCAACACTGTATGTCACAACGTGGCAATGGCTCAGTAGACATTGGATCTGCCTTCTTGGCTCAGGGGGCACCACGGGCAGTGCACACCTCCTCCCCCTTCATATCGGCACGAAGAGGGAGGGGATCAAGGCGGAGTGTGGGGTAGTTGGCCCCACATGCGGCGCACACCTCCTCCCCCTTGATATCGGCACGAAGATGAGGGAGTGGATCAAGGCAGAGTGCGGGATAGTTGCGGGGGACTCCTCCTTGGTGGTCCGTGGGAATTACGATGTGAAGGAGAGACGACGCTAAAGCAAAGGTGAGGTGGGCATCATTTCGGTTTTAAAAGAGAGGGCTCGAAGAAATGTCCCTCTACGGTGGAAACCGAGCTGGAAGGGAAGATCCCGGCGGGAAAAGGGAAGAGTGCATCATGGGGTGGTTTTTTTATGTTGGACCGCTGTAGGGAAACCGAGCTGGATGGGGGAGGGTCCGGACAAACACATTTCTCCCTCACATATGGGCTAGATTTGGAGGAGCCCGTATTGTCCAGATGGTTGAATTTTGGGGAGCATGGTGGGTGCCTGTTTGATGTCCAAACACGTCTGGATGTATGAGGGAGCATTGAGCTTGACTTTGGAGTCGACCTTAATCACTTGTTTGATTCATTTATGTGAACTGTAGACCGTAGCAACGCTCGGGCCTTCTACTAGTTGACCATAAAGTGGAACTTTCCCAATTCAAGACAAGATTTGTTTGCTCACATTCTCTGCAAAACTCGATCAAGATTGCTTAAACAATCATCAAAAACTTCCCATAAACAGAAAAGTCATCCATGAAAACCTCAACAATCCTTTCACAGAAGTCATAGAATATAGCAGTCATACATCTCTGAAAGGTAGCAGGTGCATTGCATAAACCAAAGGCATACATCTATAAGCATAAGTTCCAAAAGGACAAGTAAAAGTGGTCTTTTCTTGATCAGGTTGAGAAACAGGTATTTGTGAAAAACCAGAATATCCATCAAGGAAGCAAAAATGTGTGTGATTAGATAATATTTTTAGCATTTGATCAATAAAAGGCAGAGGGTAAGGATCTTTTCTAGTTGCTTTGTTTAATTTTCTAAAATCAATTACCATCCAATAGCCCGCAACAATTCTTTGTGGAATAAGTTCATTCGTATCATTAGGAATAACAGTAATACCTCTCTTCTTAGGGACACAATGAACGGGACTTACCCATCTACTATCATCTATGGGATAGATTATACCTGCTTCCAGAAGTTTTAATATTTCTGTTCTTACCACTTCTTTCATCTTCGGATTTAACCGATGTTGGTGATCAACAACAGGTTTAGCATCAGGTTCCATATTATTCTTGTGCTGCATAGAGTGGGACTAATGCCCTTAAGATCATCAAGAGTATATCCAATAGCAGCTCGGTGCTTCCTAGTTTCAATAATCTTTCTTCTTCATGTTCTGAAAGGTTAGCACTAATAATAACATGATATATCTTTTTCTCATCAAGATAAGCATATTTCAAAGTGTCTGGCAATTGTTTTAATTCAAACACAGGATCACCTTTAGGTGGAGGAGGACCTCCTAGAGTTTCAATAGGCAAATTCTGTTTAAGCAGAGGACGTTGTTCAAAGAAAATCTTATCTATTTCGTTTCTTTCATGCATATGTAAATCATTTTCATGGTCTAGCAGATATTGTTCTAGTGGATCAGTAGGAAGTACAGCTGTCAGGATTCTGGGAAAGGGGGTACCCAAACTTGCCTGCCTACGGCCCACCCCATGGCTCCATCGGCGGCCTGGTACAGCCTACCATCAACACAAGACCCTCGTGAGGGGCCAAGCCTCGCGAGGTGGACAACACCAAGACTTCCAGAAGGAGCGGCCTACTCAGGCTGGCTCCTGAGGAGCGGAGATATCTATGCAAGCCCCCACCTCGTGAGGTTCGGATGACGTGAGCAATGACGACCAAGGCCAGGCGGGCGCCAGCAGGCATAATATAACAGTTTCCTATTTGGTGCTAAAGAGGCAAGCGCAAGCGTAGAGTTCCGAGGAATCAGCCGAAGGTTTCTGAGGGAGTCCTGGACTAGGGGGTGTCCGGATAGCCGAACTATCACCGTCGGCCGGACTCCAAGACTATGAAGATACAAGATTGAAGACTTCGTCCCGTGTCCAGATGGGACTTTCCTTGGCGTGGAAGGCAAGCTTGGCGATATGGATATGTAGATCTCCTACCATTGTAACCGACTCTGTGTAACCCTAGCCCTCTCTGGTGTCTATATAAACTGGAGGTTTTAGTCCGTAGGACGAACAACAATCATACCATAGGCCAGCTTCTAGGGTTTAGCCTCCTCGATCTCGTGGTAGATCTACTCTTGTACTACCCATATCATCAATATTAATCAAGCAGGAGTAGGGTTTTGCCTCCACCGAGAGGGCCCGAACCTGGGTAAAAACATTGTGTCCCTTGTCTACTGTTACCATCCGCCTAGACGCACAGTTCGGGACCCCCTACCCGAGATCCGCCGGGTTTGACACCGACATTGGTGCTTTCATTGAGAGTTCCTCTGTGCCGTCGCCATCAGGAAGGATGCCTTGTCCCGTCTTTAAAGATGGCACCGTAGCTGATGGAGCTTTGGCCATCGGCCAAACTCTCCGGCTAAGCTGTTTTCTCATGACCGCCTGTTCGGCCACCGCGTCGACGATGACTTCTCAGGTCATCAAAAGCAATCTTCACGTCAACTCAGAACTCGCCGAGAAGCTAGATCCAATGGAGCTCTCCTCTTTAAACGAGCTCTTGGATCGCATCGCCGCCCTGGGAGTCGCTACAGACAACGATCAGATCGGGCCTAAAACCGATCTGAGAGAGATCAACTCTCCCGAGGCTACCCACCACATCGCTGTGGTGGAGGAACAGTACGGCGACTCTTCTTCTATATTAAGGACTAGTTATGTCCGGATTCCTGACCCCTCCATGCCGGATTCCCGCGGAGGGACGGACATCGATCAAATCCTGAACCTAAAGTCAGGTAGCGGGCGGGATTCATTGGACAATACCCAAAAACCCAAGCTTCCAGGTTTGGAAACTTTTCGGCCCTTAAGTCTTAGATTGGACGGGGTTCCAAATTTAAATCCACCCGCCCACCCAAACATAAGCGATTTATCCCGAATCCGGCAAGAGCCCGCTGAAACAGTACACCATTACTGGGCCAGATTCCTCCTGGTCATGGATAGGATAAAGGACTGCTGTGAGGAAAGCGCAATTTCAATTTTCTGCAATAATTGCATGGACAAGGGAATCATGAATGCCATAAGTCGTCGTGAAATTACATGCTTCGCCGACTTGGCGTCCATAGTACGAAAGTACTTTGCGATGGAGAGTGCCTGGAAAACCGAAACCAAATTTTGGGACAATCCGGCTCCGAATACAACCCTAGTCCGAAATAAAAGGGTGCATCATATTCAGGCACCTGGGTTAAAAACCAAAAAGCAAAAGCCCCCTAAAGGGCACGGAACCGTACTGGAGGGATGGCTCAGCGGACCCTGCAAAATCCATAGTACAGAGGGCGCCACTCCAACACATAGCCTTCGAGCATGTTGGATACTATGGCAGGTGGCCAAAAGTGGCGAAGAGCTTCTAGCTCCAGAGAACCAGCCCAGCAATACCAGTACGGTATTAACAGTCTTCGAGACTTTCGCATCAAATGATATGCGGAAACGAACACTCCGCAGCCTCGCCGAAGTCTACCAAGTAGCAACAATAAATCCATGGAGTGACACGGCTATTACCTTTAACGCCAGTGACGAACCTAAATTCCAAACAGGCCGAGCACGAGCCGCATTAGTGCTCAGTCCAATAGTGGGCGGCTTTCGCCTTACTAAGGTACTCATGGATGGCGGCAGCGGATTAAACCTCATTTATGAGGAAACCCTTCGAAAAATGGAAATAGACTGGAGCCGCATTGAGCGAAGCAGCACAACCTTCAGAGGAATAATCCCTAGTCGGGAAGCATGCTGCACAGGAAAAATCACAGTGGATGTGGTGTTCGGCTCGCCGGACAACTACAGGTCCGAGGAGGTCACGTTCCATGTGGCCCCGTTCAGCAGCAGATATCACGCTTTATTAGGACGAGAGGCATTCACAATTTTTCAAGCTATACCCCATTACGGGTACATGAAGCTCAAAATACCCGGGCCCAATGGAATCATCACCCTTGCCAGTGATCCGAACGTAGCGCTCCGCACCGAAAATAAGACAGCCGCACTGGCCCTAGAGGCGCTATCTGAAGCCCTAGCGGCCGAGGAACTCATAGCGCTGCACTCCATGGTGAACAGGGACAACGTGATACATGACAAAAGATCCAAGTCCACCTCTTTTAAGCCAGCGAATGAAATAGTCAAATTCCAAGTCCATCCAACGGACCCTACAAAGATGGCCTCCATTGGGGCACAATTAAACCCTGATGTAGACGCCGCATTACGAGAATTCCTACGTGAAAATTGGGACATTTTTGCTTGACACCCTTCAGACATGCCAGGAATCCCATGACGACTGGCCGAGCACAGCCTAAATATCCTAAAAGGATTCAAGTCAGTCAAGTAGACTCTTCGGCGATTTTCCGAACCCAAGAGACAGGCAATGGGAGAGGAGCTAGCCAAACTATTGGAAGCCGGATTCATCAGAGACATAAAACATCCGGACTGGCTAGCAAACCTGGTGATGGTACCAAAGAAGTATAAATCCTGGCGCCTATGTGTCGACTTCAAAGACCTTAACAAGGCTTGCCCAAAAAATCCATCCCCCCTCCCACGCATCAATCAAATCATCGACGCTACCGCAGGGCACGATTCATTGTGCTTCCTTGACGCATACTCCGGCTACCACCAAATCAAGATGGCGGAGCCAGACCATTCTGCTTCAACACAATGCCCTTCGGGCTCAAAAACGCCGGCGCAACATATCAGCGCATGATTCAAACATGTCTGGCAAACCAGATCGGCAAGACAATGGAGGCATACGTAGATGATGTGGTCGTCAAATCCAAGCATGTCGAAACTCTAGTAGACGACTTGAGACTCACATTCGACAATCTCCGAACATACGACATTAAGCTCAACCCGGAAAAATGCGTTTTCAGCGTACCAGCCGGAAAGCTCTTGGGCTTCGTTGTATCTGGTAGAGGAATAGAAGCAAACCCAGCCAAGATACGAGCTCTGTCACAATTGGATATCCCAAAAGACCTCAAACAAATACAAAAATTGACTGGATGCGTGGCGGCTTTAAGCCGCTTTATCTCCCGCTTAGGAGAAAAGGCATTACCCCTTTATCGCCTCCTCCGGCGCTTCGAACACTTCGAGTGGACGGATGCAGCCACGGCCGGACTCGAAGAAATCAAAGCCATATTGGCAACAAATCCGGTCCTGGCCGCGCCCAATGTGGGTGAACCGATGTTATTATATATCACAGCAACACATCAAGTTGTAAGCGCGGTGCTCGTCATCGAACAAGAAACGGAGGAACACAAGTTCCCACTTCAAAAGCCAGTCTACTACGTGTCCACTGTCTTAACTCCATGCAAGTCCCGGTACCCACATTATGAAAAGCTAGCATACGCGGTGTTCATGGCATCCCGGAAGCTGCGACACTACTTTCAAGAGTGCTCGATAACGGTAGCCTCCGAAGTACCCCTTAATGACATCATAAACAACCGCGACGCGACGGGCCGGATTGCAAAATGGGCCATCGAGCTCCTCCCATTCGACATAACCTATAAGCCACGACGAGCTATCAAGTCGCAAGTTTTGGGTGACTTCATCGCTGAATGGACTGATGCCGAACTCCCTAAAGAGTACGGCGCATATTCCAATTGGATCAGGCCCTTCTACATGGTCTCCGGATGGCAGTCTCCATGGGTATCCAGCGCCTAGAGGTCCGCGGGGATTCAAACCTCGCAATATACCAAATAAATGGAGACTTTGACGCCAAGGATCCGAAAATGGCAGCTTACCGCAATGTCGTCTTAAAAATGGCAGCTCAGTTCGAAGGACTCGAATTTCATCATATAGCCCGGGATAATAACCAGGCGGCGGACGTCTTGGCACGCATCGGCGCAAAGCGCGATGCCGTCCTCCCAACATCTTCCTGGAGCGGCTTTTCAAGCCATCCGTACTATGGGAAGGGGAGTCCGGAAGCAACAATCCGGACCCAACCGCACCGCCCGACACCGAACATTCTGACACAATCGGTGGTTCTGCCAACGAAATAACACCTTCAGCCCATGATGCAATGGCAGTCATTGCCCCGTGGACCGATCCATTCCTAGCCTACTTAACTAGGCAGGAACTTCCTGAGGACCAAAACGAGGCCCGCTGCATAGTACGGCGATCTAAAGCCTATAAGGTCCATGAGGGAGAGCTTTGTAAGAAAAGCACAACCGGAGTCCTTCAAAGGTGTATCTCCAAAGAGGAAGGGTGAAAACTTCTGGCCGAAATTCATGCCGGACTCGGTGGGCACCACACCGCAGCCCGGGTCCTTGTAGACAAGGCCTTCCGCACATGATTTTATTGGCCGACGGCCCCGACAGATGCACAGGACTTAGTCCAACGATGCGTCGGTTGCCAGCTCTTTGCTAATCAAAGCCACATGCCACCCACCGCCCTCACAACTATACCCATCACCTGGCCGTTCGCGGTTTGCGGGCTTGACATGGTTGGACCCCTTAAAGGGGGAACCCACAAGCAAAAATACCTGTTGGTCATGGTGGATAAATTCACCAAATGGATAGAGGCCAAGCCAGTTAAGACGGCCGAATCTGGACCCGTGATAGACTTCATATCGGGGATAGTACACCGTTACGGCGTCCCCCACAGCATCATCACTGATAATGGCACGAACTTCACGGCCGACGAGGTTAAACTCTGGTGCAAAAACATGGGCATCAAGCTCGACTACGCTTCGGTCTATCACCCTCAAACCAACGGTCAAGTGGAGCACGCAAATGGTCTAATCATGAGCGGCATCAAACCCAGACTAGTGTGGTCCCTTAAGGAATCTAACACGCACTGGGTAGAGGAGCTCGACTCCGTACTCTGGGGGCTGCAGACCACGCCAAATCGCACGACCGTATTCACACCATTTTTTATGGTATACGGCGCAGAGGCAGTTTTGCCCTACGACATAATTCATGACCCACCTCGCATGCGCATGTATGAAGAACGAGAAGCCAAGCTGGATCGGCAGGACAATTTGGACGCCTTAGAGGAGGAGCGCGACGTGGCAAAAGCTCGTTCCGCATTCTATCAACAGCAGGCCCGAAGATATCAAAGCAGAGAGGTGCGGGCCAAAACTTACAATGTTGGCGAACTAGTTCTACGCCTGCCGGACAAGAAAAAGGACAAACTCAAGCCCAAATGGGAAGGTCCCTTCATCATCGACCAAGTCCTGGCCGGCGGAGCGTACCGCCTGTGAAACACATTGGATAACCGACTCGAGCCAAACCCATGGAACGCAGCCCGTCTCCGAAGATTCTACGCCTAGCGCCGGACTCTGAGTTTGTCTCCTTCCCCAGTCCATACTTTATACTTTAACTGTCTTTCATTTCTCCCCTTCTTCCCTTCTTCTTCTTTTTTCCTTTTTTCTCACAAGCCTTTGGAGGCTCGCCTGCGCATTGTTCACACACACTTGACATGCTACTTGCACTCATTATACCTGGGGGCTTCTTTAACAGAAGCTTATTTATACGGGCTTTGTGCCCAACACATGTGTCACACTTCCGCATGTACCTTTTATCCACCATTATATGCATCGATACGACTTAAGTTTTGGCCAAGCTGGGTTGCCTGGCTCCTGTGCTTACCCCTACGTTCCCGATTGTTTGGCTAGGAGGTAAAGGGAGCACCTCTGCGATTGTTACTGCCGGGTCAGCCAGATGTGTACCTCAGACTGGGTGAAGCCGAAAGCTAGCGTTCTTAAGGGAATATTCGGTCGGTGAATTGAAAGATGATTTCTTACCTATTTGTTTATTTGCCCCCAGATGCTTTCCTGCTTTTTTAGCAGTCCGGACATGCACTTTAGGGCATGCCTCCCAGGGAAAGGAACCCCTAACGGAACTATTCTCCCTGGAAGATGTTTCTTACTAACCATGTAATATAACATAACTAGTTGGGCACTTGTCTGATAAAGCACCAATGACCCCTTCGCCTGGTCTCCATGCATGCCCCGGTTTTTTACATAACTATGAGGGTATTCGGACACACTCCGGACTGTCGGGTCCCGAGGTTGAAGCGAAAAGGTCCGCAACGACAAATGATCTACAATCTGGCTAGAATGCATTTTACATGTCATTTTAAATTACATAGTCAAGCTGACTAATGGTATTCCTCTTCGATACCATCTAATAAACTGTCTAGTTTATAGTCCTGTTGTGAATACTTTGCGGCCAACTCTACTTGGTCGTACACTAAGCTCACAGGGATCTCCTTCCCATCAGGCCCCACAGGTCCGACCTCGGCCATGTGGTTTGGGTCAGCCTTCGCATACCGTGTCTTCACCATGGCCCAGGCCTCCCTGGCGCCTTGACAGCAGGCCGATATCTTCCATAACCGGAAGCGCCGCCGTGCTCCCTGAAGCGTCTCCGCAAGCTCTCCAAGACCTTCGGGTAGGGACATGGATGGCCACAAGGCCTGGGCGACTCCTCTCATCACCTGTCGAACTCGTTCGTGCAGTTGCAACAGCTCGGGAAGTAGGTCACCCGTTGAACCGGGCATTTCCTCCGCAGGACGACCTGTGAGCATGCCTACAGACACATTTCTGTCAATTGACTTCCTCGCCGAACTCTTCTTTTCAAAAGTTTGCTCAAGCACTTATTATAAATGCCATGACGAAGCCGCTGATTCTCCTTCACGGAGTCAGACAGTTGGGCCCGAATATCTTTTAGTTCCTCGCCCAGCTGGGTGTTGGCATCTTGGAGCTTATTTTTCTCTTGCCGCACCCTCGTAAGCACCTTCTCACAGGCCTTCAGCTGGCGTAGTAGCTGTTGCTTGTCCGGATCTAGTCTAGCGCCATCTGCAATATTATTGTCAGACTTATACATACGCCGCACTCCACAAACTACTTATCTTTTGAAGTATATATTACCAGAGGGGGTCTCTGTGGCTCCCCTGTGGCGGCTAGTGCGGCCTCAAGTTGGGCCTTGCACTCTTGAAGCTCCTGGGATAGGTGGGTATTCTTTTCTGTAAGATCCTGCATAACAAATGATCCTTAAATCAGTTATTCTAACTATTTTAAGTCTCGGGGGCTACTGGCATATATAACTGTCAAAATTCCTCACCCGTATGTCTTTCACATACTGCTCCGTGGCTCTGGCTAGACCATCTTGAACGGAACGGAGGTGCGCATCTCTCGAATTAAAAGCATTCAATGCCTCTTGGGAGAAACACGCGTCACGAAGAACTGTCCGGCGCCTGTGATTCATGGCACTCTCCACCTCAGATCTGGTGGCGGATAATCTGTCGGCATCCTCCATTGGAGGAGCATCCGGCATGCGTCTTGTGTTTGTCTCCCCTTCTGGACCCGGCGCTGGAGCCTGGCTGGCGGAGCCTCGATTGGCATCCTCTCTGGACACAGTCCGGCGCACGCTCTTTCTCCTGAAAAAATCACGAGCGTTAGTATGCCTTCCAGGAATCTTTCCTTGAAACACGATGGTGCGCCATACCATTGCGGCGACGTCTCGATCCGCACCGCACTTCTTTTCCGCCTGCTGGGCCGAGCTGCCCCTTGTTGGCCTGCCGCCGCGGGCTCGGCTGCCCGCCTCAAAGGCACCTCCTGTGGAACACCATTGGTATGCGGTGATTAGAAATAAGCACGGATGGGCCATGGTATCAGGACTTCGGTCACAGTTACCTGGGAAGCTGGAAATATTCCGGGGTAGTCGGCCGTAATGGCGACCAAAGCATTGTTGATGCTAAGTTGGTGGAACACCCCGTCAATCAGCTCCACCTTTATGTCCGGATCCTCTTTGGAGGTCGGATCGAGGGACCGTTCAGGGTCCTTGGGTTGTGGGGCCAGGCTGTGTATATCCTCTACGGCCCGGCGCAGTTCCTGCGTCGAAATCACAAAGTGAGACACTTAACTTTGGGAATATGGATCTGATAGACAAACGTCCTCTTACCCAGCTTCGGGGGTTGTTCATGGAAAATCCGTTCAATGGACTAGCGCGGAGGAAGTCCTCCTTCTCCCCTTTGTACAGGCCGAACAGGATCTTCACCAGATCGACGACCGATCCCAGCCCCTTGCGGCCATGACGGGTGGCATCATCCTCCCCATTGAAATCCCACATGGGATGGCCGCTATACTGGAGCGGCTGGAGCCCTCGCATAATGCATGTGGCCATGACCGCAATCATGGTCAATCCGGAATGAGCCAATAACCTTATTCGGCCCATCAGGTATTGGACGTCCCTATCATTCTCCCGTTGAGGGCTCCGCGGGCGCCAACTTAGGCATTTCTTCAGAGGAGCGTTGCTGACCTCCGGGAGGCCGATCCGAACTGGATCCGGTAGCGGGGCGTCTTCCATATAAAACCATTCTGAAGGCCAGTCTTCGGACGCCTTCCTCGGGGTTCCGGATAGATATCCGGTCCCTGCGATGCGCCATAGTTCGGCTCCGCCCACTTGATATATCGACCCCTCATGAGAACGGGGTACGAGGCAGAATAATCTCTTCCACAACGCAAAATGGGCCTCGACGCCCAAGAACAGCTCGCAAAGGGCCACGAAGCCCGTGATGTGCAGGATGGAGGCAGGCGTAAGGTGGTGAAGCTAGAGCCCATAGAACTCCAGGAGCCCCCGGAGAAACGGATGTATGGGAAATCCGATTCCTCTTATTAGATAAGGGACGAAGCATACCTGCTCTCCTTTGGAGGGATTGGGGACGCTCTCCGCCTGCTTTCCGCCCTTGTAGGTGGCGAGTCCGGCTCAAACCGGAACCGTAAAGGCTGGGGGAAGAAATCCCTCGGCTTGGAGCGTCACTAGCTCACTATGCGGGACTGAGCATCTCCCCCAATCTCCTGGCTGAGGGCTGGGAGCACGAGAGGAGGATCCGCGTTAACTATCCATGATGGAATGGATTTTTAGTCAGAGGCGCTCTGATGAATACTCGCGGAAGGAGGATGGTGTGATTCGGATCTAGATCCGCGCCTCTCTTTATAGGCAGCTCATTCACCCAGCTAGGGGGTAAAGTGTAAAAATACCCTGGCTTTTCGCATTCGTACGACACGTGGAGGATGGCCATTATTGGACGTGGAAGCCAAGAAGCGCAGCATTTATAAGAAGCCGAACACCATTCGACAAGTACATGGAATTTGGAGAAGAACAAGCCTTGCAATCCCAAAGACAATATGCGCGCCAGACTCGTCGTCATTGAAGCATGGTTCGGGGGAAACTGAGGGAGTCCTGGACTAGGGGGTGTCCAGATAGCCGAACTATCACCGTCGGCCAGACTCCAAGACTATGAAGATACAAGATTGAAGACTTCATCCCGTGTCCGGATGGGACTTTCCTTGGCGTGGAAGGCAAGCTTGGCGATACGGATATGTAGATCTCTTACCATTGTAACCGACTCTGTGTAACCCTAGCCCTCTCCGGTGTCTATATAAACCGGAGGGTTTTAGTCCGTAGGACGAACAACAATCATACCATAGGTTAGCTTCTAGGGTTTAGCCTCCTTGATCTCGTGGTAGATCTACTCTTGTACTACCCATATCATCAATATTAATCAAGCAGGAGTAGGGTTTTACCTCCACCGAGAGGGCCCGAACCTGGGTAAAAACATTGTGTCCCTTGTCTCCTGTTACCATCCGCCTAGACGCACAGTTCGGGACCCCCTACCCGAGATTCGCCAGTTTTGACACCGACAGTTTCCATTCCCGTGCTACAAGACCAAGACTGCCAGGATGGCAGGACGGAGGTCATCGCCGAGCCTACCACTGCGTCACAACCAAAGGCTTTGCAGGCGAAGACTACCTTTTGTCCGGATAAGATGTACTAGTTGTCTCCCTTCAAATTTGGTCGTTGTGGGGTCCCTTCCCGCCTCCATTTTGGGGGAAGAGGACCAAGGCCACTATAAATAGGGCCTAGCCACCACCGTAGAAGGGAGAGGATCATTCATCAACTCACCAGCTCACCCAACACAAGAACATACCTCCTGAGATTGTTCTCCCACTGTACTAGTTCATCCTCAGCCCAGCTCGAGGCCAATCGACCATAAAGCAGGAGTAGTGTTTTACACAGGAAGGTGGCCCGAACCTGGGTAAACTGCCTTGTTCCATTTTCTACCAGTTCATAGACCTGGGCTGTGAGAGCGACAAGTTGGCAGGCTGGGGAGGTTGAGTTCTTCGCACGCACCCTAGAGTTCGAATCTATCTAGGGTCTGCGGAGCCCGGAATCCGGCATTTGGCGCGCCAGGTAGGGGTGCATCAAAGATCCACCCCTCCGTCCCGCGGCGACTCGGCTCTGATGGCAAGCGTCGTTCCACCGACCGGGCCGACGGGTGCGTTCGGAGGCGCCGTGGGTTTCTGAGCTTTCACCCCCGCCTTGCGGCGGGTGCAGTGGCCACCAAAGTTCAGGCCGGAGCTGCCGCCTCGATATGATGACACAGCGGACCCGACGGGGTTTCTCTAGGTGTATGCAGAGGCTGTTTGGGCGGCCAGCGGCGACGACAAGGTCATGGCCAGCTGGCTACCCATGGCCCTTACAGGTATGCCGCACGCTTGGCTCCTGGGCTTGCCGGAGTCTTTAGTGGCCTCCCGGGAGGAGCTACGCAACCTCTTCATCGCGCGCTTCGTGGTGCCGGTGCCCCACGCCGTCGTGGCCCTCCTCGGCGGCTCACATGTGTAGGCCTCGGACCGTCATGTCAAGCAGTTCTTCCGCCGGATGGGCGCCGTTCACGGGCAGCGAGGAGCTCCTCCGGGCTGGGTGGTGCCCAAGGCTTACCTCACCTTCCACTCAAGGGACCACCCCGCAACCATGGCTGGCGCCGACGCGCTCCCTATGCTCTACACCCCCACCATCTCCAACGTAGAGGTCATCAGGACTCTCATCAACGGCGGTGCCGGCCTCAATGTCCTCTCCGTAGAGGCATTTGTCCTGCTTCATGTGCCCCACGGCCGGCTCCGCCCCACCAAGCCTTTCTCTGGAGTCGTCGATGGCTCCACCTGCCCCTTGGAGCAGATCCGCCTCCCCGTCACCTTCGGCACCCGCGACAACTACCGCACCGAGCTCATCGACTTCGACATTGCCCGCATCAGCCTACCGTACAACGCCATTCTCGGGTACCCAGCCTTGGCCAAGTTCATGGCAGCAACCCACCCTGGCTATAATCTCATGAAGATGCCAAGGATCAGCGGCGTCCTCACTGTGGTGGGGGACACTAGGGACACGCTCTCGGCCCTCAAGCAGGCTTTTAGGGCCTCAACGGCCGCGCGGCCAAGCAAGGAGCGGGCCCCGGAAGCCCAGAGGGCTGCACCAGAGAAGAAGAAGCGGTTGTTCTCTCAAGATCGGGCCGAGACGAAGCAGGTGCTAGTCGATGAAGACGGGGCATCAGGCTCCACCTTCACCATAGGCACCGACCTCCCTCTAGACTAAGAAGAGGCGTTGGTTAGCTTCCTACGCGCAAACAAGCATGTGTTTGCACGGGAGGCAGCGGACCTGGTTGGGGTTCCATGAGCAGTAATCGAGCACCACCTGAAGGTGTGCCCCAACAAATGACCCGTGAAGTAGAAGGCATGACGGCAAGCCACGGAGAAGCAGTTGTTTATCACCCAGGAGACCCACAAGCTGTTGGAGGCTGGCGTCATTCGGGAAGTCCGGCATCCGGACTAGCTCGCGAACCCATTCATCGTCCCCAAGAAGGGCGGGAAGGAGCGCATGTGTGTTGATTTCACGAACCTCAACAAGGCATGCCGTCAAGACCCTTTCCCTCTCCGGCGCACCGACCAGATCGTCGACTCCACCGCTGAATGCGATTTGCTGTGTTTACTGGACGCCTTCTCGGGCTATCACCAAATCAAGATGGAGGTACAAGATGTTGAGAAGACCACCTTTCTAACCCCGTGCGGAGTGTACTGCTACACCTGCATGCCGTTTGGGCTGCGCAATGCGGGAGCTACCTTTCTACCGTTGATGCATATCGCCCTGGGACAGTAGCTCGGGAGGAACACTGAGGCGTACGTCGACGACATAGTGGTAAAAATCTCGAGAAGCAAGGACTCTTATCAAAGATCTAGAGGAGACGTTCGCCAGCCTGCGCCAAGTGAACCTGCAGCTGAACTAGGAAAAATGTGTGTTTGGCGTATCATCTGGCAAGTTGCTGTGTTTCTTGGTGTCGCAAAGAGGGATCAAGGCTAACCCGTAGAAGGTCAAGGCCACAGAGAGGATGAGCCCACCGCAAATCCTCAAGGAGATGTAGAAGTTGGCAGGCTGCGTAACCTCGCTTGGGCGCTTCATCTCCAAGCTGGGGGAGCGCGCTCTCCCATTCTTCAAGCTGATGAAAAAGAAAGGCCCATTCGAGTGGACTCCGGAGGCCGACGCAACCTTCGAAGACCTCAAGAGGTACCTGACCAGCCCACCGGGGATGGTAGCACCGCACCCCCTTGAGCCTTTGGTGCTCTACCTGGCTGCCACGCCTCACTCTGCTAGCGCGGCACTGGTGGTGGTGCGGGAGGAACACCCGACAAAGGGCACGCGGCGAAGCACCTCACATCCGGTTGAGGCGTTGCAGCCTCAGGACGGTGCTCCTGGGACCTCGGCCAATCCTCCAGGCAGCAAGACTCCTGAGGGCGGTGCTCCTGAGGTCACGACTGCCCCGACGAATGACAGGGCTCCTAAGAACCCTTAGCTCCAGGAGGTACAAGACTCCTCCAATGCCTCCTCCCTCGTCGAGCACCCGATGTACTTCGTCAGCACGGTGCTACGCGATACGCGGGCGCGCTACCCCACGCCACAAAAGCTCTTGCTCGTGCTCCTCGTTGCCTCCCGGAAGCTTTGTCACTACTTCCAAGGCCACCCCAACAAGGTTATCTCAGGTTACCGCCTAGAGCGGGTGCTCTGGAGCCCTAACACCATGCCGAATGGAACATTGAACTGCGGGCATTTCAGTTGGAGTTCAGCACCACTGAATCATCAAGGGTGCGTCCCTCGCCGACTTCATGGCGGAATGGACTGACGTTCCCGACCGATAAGTGGGTGAAGCACCAGTCGGCTGGGTCATGTACTTCGACGGCGCATTCGCGCGCCAGGGTGCGGGGGCTGGAGCCATGCTCATCTCGCCCACCCAGGACAAGTTCTACTTGTTGGGGAACACAGTAATTTCAAAACATTTCCTACGATCACACAAGATCTATCTAGGTGATGCATAGCAACGGGGGGGAGAGTGTGTCCACGTACCCTCGTAGACCGAAAGCGGAAGTGTTATGTAACGCGGTTGATGTAGTCGAACGCCTTCGTGATCCAACCGATCAAGTACCAAACGCACGGCACCTCCGCGATCTGCACACGTTCAGCTCGGTGACATCCCTTGAACTCTAGATCCAGCTAAGGCCGAGGGAGATTTCCATCAGCACGACGGCGTGGTGACGGTGATGATGAAGTTATCGGCGCAGGGCTTCGCCTATGCACTACGATGATATGACCGAGGTGGAAAACTGTGGAGGGGGCACCACACACGGCTAAAAGATCAACTTATGTGTCTATGGGGTGCCCCCTTCCCCCATATATAAAGGAGGGAGGGAGGAGGAGGCCGGCCAAGGGTGGTGCGCCCAAGGGTGGGGGAGTCCTACTCCAAGTAAAAATCGCCCCCCTTCCTACTCCCACAAGGAGAAGGGGGGAAGGAGGAGGAGGAGAGAAGGAAGAAGAGGGCGCCGCCCCCTCCCCTAGTCCAATTCAGACTAGGGCAAGGGGGTGCGCGCCACCTCCTGGTTGGCCCTCTATCTTATCCACTAAGGCCCATGAGGCCCAATAGCTTCCCGGGGGGGGGGGGGGTGCCGGTAACCCCCGGTACTCCTTTTTATCCGAAACTTTTCCGGAACACTTCCGGTGTCCAAATATAGTCGTCCAATATATCAATCTTTATGTCTCGACCATTTCGAGACTCCTCGTGATGTCCGTGACCATATCCATGACTCTGAACAACCTTCGGTACATCAAATCACATAAACTCATAATACCAATGGTCATCGAATGTTAAGCGTGCGGACCCCACGGGTTCGAGAACTATGTAGACATGACCGAGACACGTCTCTGGTTAATAACCAATAGCGGAACCTGGATGCTCATATTGGTTCCTACATATTCTACGAAGATCTTTATCGGTCAAACCGCATAAAAACATACGTAGTTCCCTTTGTCATCGGTATGTTAGTTGCCCGAGATTCGATCGTCGGTATCATCATACCTAGTTCAATCTCGTTACCGGAAAGTCTCTTTACTTTTTCTGTAATACTTCATCCCGCAACTAACTCATTAGTCACAATGCTTGCAAGGCTTATAGTGATGAGTATTACCGAGAGGGCCCAGAGATACCTCTTGGAAACATGGTGTGACAAATCCTAATCTCGATCTATACCAACCCAACAAACACCTTCGGCCACACCTGTAGAGCACCTTTATAATCACCCTTTTACGTTGTGACATTTGGTAGCACACAAAGTGTTCCTTTGGTATTCAGGAGTTGCATAATCTCATAGTCTGAGGAACTTGTATAAGTCATGAAGAAAGCAGTAGCAATGAAACTGACACGATCATAATGCTAAGCTAACGGATGGGTCATGTGCATCACATCATTCTCCTAATGATGTGATCCCATTCATCAAATGACAACACATGTATATGGTTAGGAAACATAATCATCTTTGATTAACGAACTAGTCAAGTAGAGGCATACTAGGGACTATATGTTTTGTCTATGTATTCACACATGTACTAAGTTTCCGGTTAATACAATTCTAGCATGAATAATAAACAGTTACCATGAATTAAGGAAATAAATAATAACTTTATTACTGCCTCTAGGGCATATTTCCTTCAGTCTACCACTTGCACTAGAGTCAATAATCTAGATTAAAAGTAATGATTCTAACACCCATGGAGCTTTGGTGTTGATCATGTTTTGCTCATCGAAGAGGCTTAGTCAACGGGTCTGCAACATTCAGATCCGTATGTATCTTGCAAATATCTATGTCCCCCTACGACAGTT
This sequence comes from Triticum aestivum, assembly GCF_018294505.1. Classification (NCBI taxonomy): domain Eukaryota; kingdom Viridiplantae; phylum Streptophyta; class Magnoliopsida; order Poales; family Poaceae; genus Triticum; species Triticum aestivum. The sequence continues at coordinate 423,172,323 of NC_057810.1, forward strand.
GATGACGGATGGAATTTGAATCATCTCTTGATGTGCTTGGTTCTCTTGTGAAATCTGGATTCCTTTGCCAAGGCAATTGCACCAGTATTGTCACAAAAGATTTTCATTGGACCCAATGCACTAGGTATGATACCTAGATCGGATATGAACTCCTTCATCCAAATTCGTTCATTTGCTGCTTCTGAAGCAGCAATGTACTCCGCTTCACACATAGATCCTGCCACGATGCTCTGCTTGGAACTGCACCAACTGACAGCTCCTCCATTCAATAAAAATACGTATCCAGTTTGCGACTTAGAGTCATCCGGATCAGTGTCAAAGCTTGCATCGATGTAACCGTTTACGACGAGCTCTTTTTCACCTCCATAAATGAGAAACATATCCTTAGTTCTTTTCAAGTATTTCAGGATGTTCTTGACCACTGTCCAGTGCTCCACTCCGGGATTACTTTGGTACCTCCCTGCTATGCTTATAGCAAGGCACACATCAGGTCTGGTACACAACATTGCATACATGACAGAACCTATGGTTGAAGCATAGGGAATGACTTTCATTTTCTCTCTATCTTCTGCAGTGGTCGGGCATTGAGTCTGACTCAACTTCACACCTTGTAACACAGGCAAGAACCCTTTCTTTGACTGATCCATTTTGACCTTCTTCAAAACTTTATCAAGGTATGTGCTTTGTGAAAGTCCAATTAAGCGTGTTGATCAATCTCTATAGATCTTGATGCCTAATATGGCAGCTTCTCCAAGGTCTTCCATAGAAAAACTATTATTCAGGTATCCCTTTATGCTATCCAGAAATTCTATATCATTTCCAATCAAAATATGTCATCCACATATAATATCAGAAATGCTACAGAGCTCCCATTTACTTTCTTGTAAATACAGGCATCTCCAAAAGTCTGTATAAAACCATATGCTTTGATCACGCTATCAAAGAGTTTATTCCAACTCCAAGAGGCTTGCACCAGTCCATAAATGGATCGCTGGAGCTTGCACACTTTGTTAGTACCCTTTGGATCGACAAAACCTTCTAGTTGCATCAGATACAACTCTTCTTCCAGAAATCCATTCAAGAATGCAGTTTTGACATCCATCTGCCAAATTTCATAATCATAAAATGCGGCAATTGCTAACATGATTCGGACAGACTTAAGCATCGCCACGGGTGAGAAAGTCTCATCGTACTCAACTCCTTGAACTTGTCGAAAACCTTTCACGACAAATCAAGCTTTGTAAACAGTAACATTGCCGTCTGCATCAATATTCTTCTTAAAGATCCATTTATTTTCTATGGCTTGCTGATCATCGGGCAACTCCACCAAAGTCCACACTTTGTTCTCATACATGGATCCCATCTCAGATTTCATGGCTTCAAGCCATTTCACGGAATCTGGGCTCATCATCGCTTCCTCATAGTTCGTAGGTTCATCATGGTCTAGTAACATGACTTATAGAACAGGATTGTCATACCACTCTGGTGTGGATCTTACTCTGGAAGACCTACGAGGTTCGGTAGTAACTTGATCTGAAGCTACATGATCATCATCATTAGCTTCCTCACTAATTGGTGTAGGAATCACGGGAACTGACTTCTATGATGAACTACTTTCCAATAATGGAGAAGGTACAATTACCTCATCAAGTTCTACTTTCCTCCCACTCACTTCTTTCGAGAGAAACTCCTTCTCTAGAAAGGATCCATTCTTAGCAACAAAGATTTTGCCTTCGGATCTGTGATAGAAGGTGTACCCAACAATTTCCTTTGGGTATGCTATGAAGAGGCACTTCTCCGATTTGGGTTTGAGCTTATCAGGTTGAAGCCTTTTCACATAAGCATCACAGCCCCAAACTTTAAGAAACGACAACTTTAGTTTCTTGCCAAACCATAGTTCATAAGGCATCGTCTCAACGGATTTTGATGGTGCCCTATTTAAAGTGAATGCAGCCGTCTCTAAAGCATAAACCTAAAACGATAGCGGTAAATCAGTAAGAGACATCATAGATCGCACCATATCCAATAAAGTACGATTACAACATTCGGACACACCATTTTGCTATGGTGTTCCAGGTGGCGTTAACTGTGAAACTATCCCATGTTGTTTCAAATGAAGACCAAACTCGTAACTCAAATATTCTCCTCCATGATCAGATCGTAGAAACTTTATCTTCTTATTATGATGATTTTCCACTTCACTCTAAAATTCTTTGAACTTTTCAAATGTTCCAGACTTATGTACCATATCTGCTCAAATCATCTGTGAAGGTAAGAAAATAACGATACCCACCATGAGCCTCAACACTCATTGGACCGCATACATCGGTATGTATTATTTCCAACAAGTCAGTAGCTCGTTCCATTGTTCCGGAGAATGTAGTTTTAGTCGTCTTGCCCATGAGGCACGGTACGCAAGCACCAAGTGATTCATAATCAAGTGGTTCCAAAAGTCCATCATCATGCTGTTTCTTCATGCGCTTTACACCGATATGACCCAAACAGCAATGCCACAAATAAGTTGCACTATCATTATCAACTTTGCATCTTTTGGCTTCAATACTATGAATATGTGTATCATCACTATCGAGATTCAGCAAAAATAGACCACTCAGCAAGGGTGCATGACCATAAAAGATATTACTCATATAAATAGAACAACCATTATTCTCTGATTTGAACGAATAACCGTCTCGCATCAAACAAGATCCGGATATAATGTTCATGCTTAACGCTGGCACCAAATAACAATTATTCGGGTCTAAAACTAATCCCGATGGTAGATGTAGAGGTAGCGTGCCGATGGCGATCACATCGACTTTGGAACCATTTCCCAAGCGCATCGTCACCTCGTCCTTAGCTAATCTTCGTTTAATCCGTAGCCCCTATTTCGAGTTGCAATTATGAGCAACAGAACCAGTATCAAATACCCAGGCGCTACTATGAGCATTAGGAAGGTACACATCAATAACATGTATATCAAATATACCTTTCACTTTGCCATCCTTCTTATCCGACAAATACTTGGGGCAGTTCCGCTTCTAGTGGAAGCACTCAGTTTCAGGCTTAGGTCCAGACTTGGGTTTCTTCTCTTGAGCAGCAACCTTTTTCCGTTCTTCTTGAAGTTCCCCTTCTTCCGTTTGCCCTTTTCTTGAAACTAGTGGTCTTGTTGATCATCAACACTTGATGCTCCTTTTTGATTTCTACCTCTGCAGCCTTTAGCATCACAAAGAGCTCGGGAATAGTCTGTTCATCCCTTGCATATTATAGTTCATCACGAAGCCTTTATAGCTTGGTGGTAGTGATTGAATAACTCTGTCAATGACACTATCAACTGGAAGATCAACTCCCAACTAAGTCAAGTGGTTATGGTACGCAGACATTTTGAGTATGTGTCCACTGAAAGAACTATTCTCCTCCATTTTGCTGCTGTAGAACTTGTTGGAGACTTCATATCTCTCAACTCGGGCATTTGCTTAAAATATTAACTTCACTCTTGGAACATCTCATATGCCCCATGATGTTCAAAACGTCTTTGAAGTCCCGATTCTAAGCCGTAAAGCATGGCCCACTAAACTATCGAGTAGTCATCAACACGTGTTTTCCAGGCATTCACAATGTTCGCAGTTCCTGGCGCGGGTGGTACACCTAACGGTGCTTCCAGGATGTAATTCTTCTATGCAGCAATGAGGATAATCCTCAAATTACGGACCTAGTTCCTGTAGTTGCTGCCATCATCTTTCAACTTGGCTTTCTCTAGGAGCCCATTAAAATTCAAAGGAACGATAGCACGGGACATTGATCTACAATAACATAGACATGCAAAATAACTATTAGGACTCAGTTCATGATAAATTAAAGTTTTAAGTGATCATATTACTTAAGAACTCCCACTTAGATAAACATCCCTCTAGTCATCTAAGTGATCACGTGATCCAAATCAACTAAACCATGTCCGATATCACTTGAGATGGAGTAGTTTTCAATCGTGAACATCACTATGTTGATCATATCTTATATGATTCACATTCAACCTTGCGGTCTCAGTGTTCCGAGGCCATATCTGCATATGCTAGGCTCGTCAAGTTTAACCCAAGTATTCTACATGTGCAAAATTGGCTTGCACCCATTGTATTTGAACGTAGACCTTATCACACCCGATCATCATGTGGTGTCTTAGCACGACGAACTGTAGCAACGGTGCATACTCAGGGAGAACACTTATACCTCGAAATTTAGTAAGGGATCATCTTATAATGCTACCATTGTACTAAGCAAAATAAGATGCATAAAAGATAAACAACACATGCAATCAAAATATGTGACATGATATGGCCATCATCATCTTGTGCTCATGATCTCCATCACCGAAGCACCATCATGATCTCCATCATATCATTGTTGTCGTCTCGCAAACTATTGTTACTACGACTATCGCTACCACTTAGTAATAAAGTAAAACAATTACATGGCGATTGCATTGCATACAATAAAGGGACAATCATATGGCTCCTGCCAGTTGCCAATAACTTTGTTACAAAACATGATCATCTCATACAACAATTTATATCACATCATGCCTTGACCATATCACATCATAACAAGCCCTGCAAAAACAAGTTAGACGTCCTCTACTTTGTTGTTGCAAGTTTTACGTGGCTGCTACGGGGTTCTAGCAAGAACCATTCTTACCTACGCATCAAAACCACAATGATTTTTCGTCAAGTGTATTGTTTTAACCTTCAACAAGGATCGGGCATAGCCACACTTGATTCAACTAAAGTTGGAGAAACAGACGCCCGCCAGCCACCTTTGTGCATAAGCACGTCGGTAGAACCAGTATCATGAACGCGGTCATGTAATGTCGGTCCGGGGCGCTTCATCCAACAATACCGCCGAATCAAAGTATGACATGCTGGTAAGCAGTATGACTACTATCGCCCACAACTCTTTGTGTTCTACTCGTGCATATAACATCTACGCATACACTTGGCTCAGATGCCACTATTGGGGAACGCAGTAATTTCAAAACAATTCCTATGATCACGCAAGATCTATCTAGGTGATGCATAGCAACGGGGGGAGAGTGTGGCCATGTACCCTTGTAGACCAAAAGCGGAAGCGTTATGTAATGCGGTTGACGTAGTCGAACGTCTTCGTGATCCAACAGATCAAGTACCGAATGCACGACACCTCCACGATCTGCACACGTTCAGCTCGGTGACGTCCCTCGAACTCTAGATCCAGCTGAGATCGAGGGAGAGTTCCGTCAGCACGACGTCGTGGTGACGGTGATGATGAAGTTACCGGTGCAGGGCTTCGCCTAAGCACTACGATGATATGACCGAGGTGGAAAACTGTGGAGGGGGCACCGCACACGGCTAAAAGATCAACTTGTGTGTCTATGGGGTGCCCCCTTCCCCCGTATATAAAGGAGGGAGGGAGGAGGAGGCCGGCTAAGGGTGGCACGCCCAAGGGGGGAGTCCTACTCCAAGTAGGAATCGCCCCCCCTTTCCTATTCCCACAAGGAGAAGGGGGAAGGAGGAGGAGGAGAGAAGGAAGGAGGGGGCACCACCCCCTCCCCTTGTCCAATTCGGACTAGGGCAAGGGGGCGCGCGCCACCTCCTGGCCGGCCCTCTCTCATCTCCTCTAAGGCCCATGAGGCCCAATAGCTTCCCGGGGGGGGGGGGTTCCTGTAACCTCCGGTACTCCGGTTTTATCCGAAACTTTTCCAGAACATTTCTGGTGTCCGAATATAGCCGTACAGTATATCAATCTTTATGTCGCGACCATTTCGAGACTCCTCGTCATGTCCGTGATCACATCCAGGACTCCGATCAACCTTCGGTACATAAAATCACATAAACTCATGATACCAATCATCATCAAACGTTAAGCGTGCGGACCGTATGGGTTCGAGAACTATGTAGACATGACCGAGACACGTGTCCGGTCAATAACCAATAGCGGAACCAGGAGGCTCATATTGGTTCCTACATATTCAATGAAGATTTTTATCGGTCAAACCGCATAACAACATACGTCGTTCCCTTTGTCATCGGTATGTTACTTGCCAGTGATTCGATCGTCGGTATCATCATACCTAGTTCAATCTCTTTACCAGCAAGTCACTTTACTCGTTCTGTCATACTTCATACCACAACTAACTCATTAGTCACAATGCTTGCAAGGCTTATAGTGATGAGTATTACCGAGAGGGCCCAGAGATACCTCTCTGAAACATGGAGTGACAAATCCTAATCTGATCTATGCCAACCCAACAAACACCTTCGGAGACGCCTGTAGAGCACCTTTATAATGACCCTTTTACGTTGTGACATTTGGTAGAACACAAAGTGTTCCTCCGGTATTCGGGAGTTGCATAATCTCATAGTCTGAGGAACTTGTATAAGTCATGAAGAAAGCAGTAGCAATGAAACTGACACGATCATAATGATAAGCTAACGGATGGGTCATGTCCATCACATCATTCTCCTAATGATGTGATCACGTTCATCAAATGACAACACATGTATATGGTTAGGAAACATAACCATCTTTGATTAACGAGCTAGTCAAGTATAGGCATACTAGGGACTATATGTTTTGTCTATGTATTCACACATGTACTAAGTTTCCGATTAATACAATTCTAACATGAATAATAAACATTTATAATGAATTAAGGAAATAAATAATAACTTTATTATTGCCTCTAGGGAAAATTTCCTTCACTACTACGTCGTGCAGCTCTGCTTCTAGTAGGGCGAGAAGGTCTCCAACAACATCGCGGAATAGGAAGGCCTGATCACCGGCCTCAAGGCTATGACAACTTTGGGGGTGAGGCGACTAACCATCAGGGGTGACTCCCAGCTCCTCGTCAACTTCTCCATCAAAGCATACAAGCCGAAGGACGAGCACATGGAGGCATACATGGAGGAGTTACTCAAGATTGAGAAACTATTCTTGGGCCTGGAATTGCCGCATGTGCTGCATGACACGAACAAGGAGGCGGACGACATCGCCAAGAGGGCATCTCGGCGTCTACCTCAGGAGCCTGGCATCTTTGAGGAGCGGCTTTTCAAGCAATCAGCGGCTCCCCCAACTGCGGGACCAGCATCGCCTCAGGAGGAGCTCCCCCCAGCACCCGTCTCGGGCGCCCTGCTACGTCTTGAGCTTGCGTTGGTTTTCCTCGAGCAGGAGAGGGTGATGCAGCAAAGTGTAGCGTAAGTATTTCCCTCAGTTTTGAGAACCAAGGTATCAATCCAGTAGGAGGCTCCTTAAAAGTCCCATGCACCTACACAAACAAACTGAGAACTCGCAATCAACGCAATAAAGGGGTTGTCAATCCCTTCACGGCCACTTGCGAAAGTGAGATCTAATAAAGATAGTATGATAAGATAAATATATTTTTGGTATTTTATAATATAGATGCAAAAAGTAAAGATGCAAATAAAGGTAGATTGAAAGCAAATATGATAAGAGATAGACCCGGGGGCCATAGGTTTCACTAGAGGCTTCTCTCAAGATAGCATAAGTATTACGGTGGGTGAACAAATTACTGTCAAGCAATTGATAGAAAAGCGCATAGTTATGAGATTATCTAGGCATGATCATGTATATAGGCATCACGTCCATAACAAGTAGACCGACTCCTGCCTGCATCTACTACTATTACTCCACACATCGACCGACTCCTACCTGCATCTAGAGTATTAAGTTCATAAGAACAGAGTAACACATGAAGCAAGATGACATGATGTAGAGGGATAAACACATGCAATATGATATAAACCCCATCTTGTTATCCTCGATGGCAACAATACAATACCTGTCTTGCAACCCTTTCTGTCACTGGGTAAGAACACCGCAACATTGAACCCAAAGCTAAGCACTTCTCCCATGGCAAGAAAGATCAATCTAGTAGGCCAAACCAAATTGATAATTCGAAGAGACTTGCAAAGATAACTCAATCATACATAAAAGAATTCAGAGAAGATTCAAATATTATTCATAGATAAACTTGATCATAAACCCACAATTCATCAGATCTTGACAAACACACCGCAAAAAGAGTTTACATCGAATAGATCTCCAAAAGAGAGGGGGAGAACATTGTATTGAGATCCAAAAAGAGAGAAGAAGCCATCTAGCTAATAACTATGGACACGTAGGTCTGTGGTAAACTAATCACAACTCATCGGAGGGGCAAGGATGTTGATGTAGAAGCCCTCTGTGGTTGATTCCCCCTCCGGCAGAGTGTCGGCGAAGGCTCCAAGATGAGATCTCACGGATATAGAAGGTTACGGCGGTGGAAATTGTGTTTCGTGGTGCTCCTGGATGTTTTCGGGGTATGTAGGTATATATAGGAGGAAGAAGTACGTCGGTGGCCGCCTGAGGGGCCCACGAGACAGGGGGGCGCGGCCTACAGGGGGGCGCGGCCCTCTATCTCGTCGGGCCCTCGGGAGCTTCTTGACTTGCACTCCAAGCTCTCTGGATCAGATTTGTTCCAAAAATCACTCTCCCGAAGGTTTCATTCCGTTTGGACTCCGTTTGATATTCCTTTTCTTCGAAATACTGAAATAGGCAAAAAACAGCAATATAGGTTGGGCCTCCGGTTAGTTGGTTAGTCCCAAAAATGATATAAATGTGTAAAATAAAGCCCATAAACATCTAAAGGGGTAATATAATAGCATGGAACAATCAAAAATTATAGATACGTTGGAGACGTATCAAGCATCCCCAGGCTTAATTCATGCTCATCCTCGAGTAGGTAAATGATAAAAAGAGAATTTTTGATGTGGAATGATACCTAGCATAATTCATAATGTAATTTTCTTTATTGTGGCATGAATGTTCAGATCCAAATGAATACAAAATAAAAGTTCATATTGACATAAGAAATAGTAACACTTCAAGCATACTAATCAAAGTAATCATGTCTTCTCAAAATAACATGGCAAAAGAAAGTTCATCCCTACAAAATCATATAGTTAGGCTATGCTTCATTTTTGTCACACAAAGATGTTCCCAACTTCTATACCCCCGATGACAAGCCAAACAATTGTTTCATACTTAAATAATCTCAAACTTTTTCAACCTTCACGCAATATATGAGCGTGAGCCATGGATATAGCACTATGGGTGGAATAGAATATGATGATGGGGATAGTGCGGAGAAGACAAAAAAGAGAAAGTCTCACATTGACGAGGATAATCAACGGGCTATGGAGATGCCCATCAATTGATGTCAACATGAGGAGTAGGGATTGCCATGCAACAGATGCACTAGAGCTATAAATGAATGCTCAACAAAAGAAAACTAGTGGGTGTGCATCCAACTTGCTTGCTCACGAAGACCTAGGGCATTTGAGGAAGCCCATCGTAGGAATATACAAACCAAGTTCTATAATGAAAAACTCCCACTAGTATGAAAAAGACAACTTATGAGACTCACTACATGAAGAACAAGGTGCTATTTTGAAGCACAAAATATGAGACTCACTACATGAAGAACAAGGTGCTACTTTGAAGCACAAGTGTGGAAAAGGAGATAGTAACATTGCCCTTTTTATTTGTTTTCTTTTTTTTCTTTTCTTTTTTTTCCTTTTTTTGGGCCTTTCTTTTTTTCCTTTTTTGGCCTTTCTTTTTTTTGTTTTTTTCTTTGGGCAATGCTCTAATAATGATGATCATCACACTTCTATTGATTACAACATAAGGATTACAACTCGAAACTAGAACAAGATATGACTCTATATGAATGCCTCCGGCGGTGTACCAGGATGGTGCAATGAATCAAGAGTGACATGTACGAAAAATAATGCTTGGTGGCTTTGCCACAAATACGATGTCAACTACATGATCATGCAATGGCAATGTGACAAAAGTAAAGTATGTCATGAAAATGATGAGCGGAACGGTGGAAAGTTGCATGGCAATATATCTCGGAATGGCTATGGAAATGCCATAATGGGTAGGTATGGTGGCTGTTTTGAGGAAGATATAAGGAGGTTTATGTGTGATAGAGCGTATCGTATCACGGGGTTTGGATGCACCGGCGAAGTTTGCACCAACTCTGAAGGTGAGAAAGGGCATTGCACGGTACCGAAGAGGCTAGCAAAGGTGGAAAGGTAGAAGTGCGTATAATCCATGGACTCAACGTTAGTCAAAAGAACTCATATACTTATTGCAAAAATTTAAAAGTCATCAAAAAATCAAGTACTACGCGCATGCTCCTACGGGGATAGATTGGTAGGAAAAGACCATCGCTCGTCCCCGACCGCCACTCATAAGGATGCACAAGCCAAGTACACTTCATGTTTCAAATTTCTTACACAACTTTAACCATACGTGCATGCTACGGGACTTGCTAACTTCAACACAAGCATTCTTTGAATTCCTAATCACCCAACTAGCATGACTTTAATATCACTACCTCCATATCTCAAAACAATTATCAAGTATCAAGTTGATCATAGCATCCAATTCACTTCCTATGATAGTTTTTATTATACCCAACTTGGATGCTCATCATTCTAGGACCAACTTTATGATAGTAGCAAATACCATGCTGTTCTAAAAGACTCTCAAAATAATATAAGTGAAGCATGAGAGAATAGTAATTTCTTCAAGATTAAGACACCACCGTGTGCTAAAAGATATAAGTGAAGCACTAGAGCAAAAACTATCAAGCTCAAAAGATATAAGTGAAGCACATCGAGTATTCTAGCAAATTATAATCAAATAGTCTTCTCCCAAAATGTGTGTACAGCAAGGATGGTTGTGGTAAACTAAAAAGCAAAGACTAATATAATACACGACGCTCCAAGCAAAACACATATCATGTGGCGAATAAAAATATAGCTCCAAGTAAAGTTACCAATGAACGAAGACGAAAGAGGGGATGCCTTCCCGGGGCATCCCCAAGCTTAGGCTTTTGGCTATTCTTGAATATCTTGGGGTGCCATGGGCATCTCCAAGCTTAGGATCTTGCCACCCTTTATTCCATAGTCCATACAAGCTTTACCCAAAACTTGAAAACTTCACAACACAAAACTCAACAGGAAATCTTATAAGCTCCGTTAGTGAAAGAAAACAAAACCACCACATAAGGTACTGCAATGAACTCATTCTTTATTTAATTTGGTGTTAAACCTACTGTATTCCAACTTCTTTATGGTTCATAGACTGAATTACTAGCCATAGATGCATTGAAATAAGCAAACAACACACGAAAAACAGAATCTGTCAAAAACAGAACAGTCTGTAGCAATATGTAACTAACGCAAACTTCTGGAACTCTAAAAATCCTACAAAAATAGGAAGTCCTGGACAATTTGTCTATTGAACAGAAGAAAAAAGAATCAACGCAAAATCACGTTCCTGTGATTTAACAAAATTATATTCGTGCGTGCAAAGTTTCTGTTTTTCAGCAGAATCAAATCAATTATCATCGTAGGTTATCCTATAGGTTCTACTTGGCACAAACACTAATTAAAAGATAAAAACACATCTAAACAGAAGGTATATGCAAGATTTATTAAATAACATCAAGGAAAAATATTGGGTTGTTTCCCAACAAGCACTTTTCTTTAAAGCCTTTTTAGCTAGGCATTGATAATTTTAATGATGCTCACATGAAAGATAAGAATTGAAGCGCAAAGAGAGCATCATGAAACATGTGAGAAACACATCTAAGTCTAACATACTTCCTATGCATAGGCATATTATAAGCAAACAAATTTTCAAGGCAAGCAAAAACTAGCATATGCAAGGAAAAAGAAAGAGACGATAGCAATCTCAACATGACGAGAGGTAAATTAATAAGATAAAAATTTCTACAACCATATTTTCCTCTAACATAATAATTACATGTAGGATCATAGGCAAATTCAATAAAATGGCTATCACAAAACATATTCTCAACATGATCCACATGCATGCAAAGTTGACACTCTTCCAAGATAGTGGGATTAACATTAGCTAAAGTCATGACCTTTCCGAACCCACTTTTATCAAAAATATCATAAGATTGAACATACTCCAAATATGTGGGATCTAAAGTTGAAACTCTTCCAAACCCACTTTCAATATTATTGCAAACATTATTATCAATCTCATCTTCATCATGTGGCTTAAATAAATTTTCAAGGTTATAAGAAGAATCACCCCAATCATGATAACTGAAACAAGTAGTAGACATACCAAAACTAGCATCCCCAAGCTTAGGGTTTTGCTTATTATTAGCACAATTGATATCAAGATAATTTATAGGAAATCATTGCAATCATGCTTTTTATTCAAGGAGTTATCATGAATCTCTTCATCAATTTCTTCATCACAATTTTTAGATTCACAAATTTCAAGCAAAACTTCATAAAGATAATCTAGTGCACAAAACTCACTAGCAATGTGTTCATCATAATTGGATCTCTTAAAAAGATTAGCAAGCGGATGAGGATCCATAGATCTTAAGTTCTCTGTTTAGCAATAAATAAGCATCTATTCCAACCAAACGAGCAAACGAAAAGAGAGGAGGAGATTGGGAAAGAGAGGGCGAATAAAACGGCAAGGGTGAAGTGGGGGAGAGGAAAACGAGAGGCAAATGGCAAATAATGTAAATGCGAGGGAGATGGGTTTGTGATGGGTACTTGGTATGTCTTGACTTGAGCGAAGACCTCCCCGGCAATGGCGCCAGAAATCCTTCTTGCTACGTCTTGAGCTATCGTTGGTTTTCCTCGAAAAGGAGAGGGTGATGCAGCAAAGTGTAGCGTAAGTATTTCCCTTAGTTTTGAGAACCAAGGTATCAATCCAGTAGGAGGCTCCTCAAAAGTCCCACGCACCTACACAAACAAACTGAGAACTCGCAACCAACGCAATAAAGTGGTTGTCAATCCCTTCACGGCCACTTGCGAAAGTGAGATCTAATAAAGATAGTATGATAAGATAAATATATTTTTGGTATTTTATAATATAGATGCAAATAAAGGTAGATTGAAAGCGAATATGATAAGAGATAGACCCGGGAGCCATAGGTTTCACTAGAGGCTTCTCCCAAGATAGCATAAGTATTACGGTGGGTGAATAAATTACTGTCGAGCAATTGATAGAAAAGCGCATAGTTATGAGATTATCTAGGCATGATCATGTATATAGGCATCACGTCCATAACAAGTAGACCGACTTCTGCCTGCATCTACTACTATTACTCCACACATCGATCGACTCCTGCCTGCATCTAGAGTATTAAGTTCATAAGAACAGAGTAACGCATTAAGCAAGATGACATGATGTAGAGGGATAAACACATGCAATATGATATAAACCCCATCTTGTTATCCTCGATGGCAACAATACAATACGTGTCTTGCAACCCTTTCTGTCACTGGGTAAGAACACCGCAAGATTGAACCCAAAGCTAAGCACTTCTCCCATGGCAAGAAAGATCAATCTAGTAGGCCAAAGCAAACTGATAATTCGAAGAGACTTGCAAAGATAACTCAATCATACATAAAAGAATTCAGAGAAGATTCAAATATTATTCATAGATAAACTTGATCATAAAGCCACAATTCATCGGATCTCAACAAACACACCGCAAAAAGAGTTTACATCGAATAGATCTCCACAAGAGAGGGGGAGAAGATTGTATTAGATCCAAAAAGAGAGCTAGCTAATAACTATGGACCCGTAGGTCTGTGGTAAACTACTCACAACTCATCTGAGGGGCAAGGATGTTGATGTAGAAGCCCTCCGTGGTTGATTCCCCCTCCGGCAAAATGCCAGCGAAGGCTCCAAGATGAGATCTCGCGGATACAGAAGGTTACGGCGGTGGAAATTGTGTTTCGTGGTGCTCCTGGATGTTTTCGGGGTACGTAGGTATATATAGGAGGAAGAAGTACGTCGGTGGCCGCCCGAGGGGCCCATGAGACAGGGAGGCGCGCCCTATGGGGGGGCGCGGCCCCCTATCTCGTGGGGCCCTCGGGAGCTTCTTGACTTGCACTCCAAGCTCTCCGGATCAGATTTGTTCCAAAAATCACGCTCCCAAAGGTTTCATTCCGTTTGTACTCCGTTTGATATTCCTTTTCTTCGAAATACTGAAATAGGCAAGAAAAAACAGCAATATGGGCTAGGCCTCCGGTTAGTAGGTTAGTCCCAAAAATGATATAAATGCGTAAAATAAAGCCCATAGACATCTAAAAGGGGTAATATAATAGCATGGGACAATAAAAAATTATAGATACGTTGGAGACGTATCACGCCCCGGCTTGCGGCCCGGCCTCAGGAGCCCGCCTGCTCCTCGCGCTTGAGCCTCGGGAGGGGTGCTGGACCGAGGAGTTCAAGGCGTACCTGCTTCACGGCACCTTACCGGAGAAGGAAGAAGACGCAGAACATGTGGCCCGCCAGGCCACCGCATACTACATCCGAGATGGTGATCTCTATCGAAAACGGCCAAACGATGTCTCTCTACAATGCATCTCTAGGGAGCAGGGGTGCGAGCTGTTGGCCGACATACAAGGTGGGGACTACGGGCATCACTCCTCATCACGTACCCTCGTGGGAAAGGTGTTTCGCAGCGGATTCTACTGGCCCATAGAGCTCAACAATGCCACCGAGCTGGTAAGAACTTTTGATGCCTGTTAGTTCCAGGCCAAGCAGATCCACCAGCCCGCCCAAGGCCTGCAGACCATCCCGCTCTCATGGTCGTTCCCGATCTGGGGGCTAGACATCCTGGGCCCGTTCCCTTGAGCGCCCAGGGGCTACCACTACCTCTACATCGCCATCGATAAGTTCACCAAGTGGGCCGAGGTAGAGGCCGTCTGCACCATCCCCATCGGCTCGACCGTCAAGTTCATCAAGGGCCCCGTGAGCCGGTTCGAAGTCCCTAATCGCATCATTACTGACAATGGCTCGCAGTTCACCAGTAACCTTTCCAAAACATATTGTGCTAACCTAGGAACGCAGATATGCTACGCCTCAGTGGCACACCCCAGGAGCAATGGCCAGGCTAAGCGCGCCAACGCAGAGGTCCTGAGAGGCCTCAAGGCAAGAACCTTCAAGAAGAAGCTCGAAGCCTGCAACAGGGGCTGGCTCGACGAGCTCCAGTCCGTGATGTGGTCCATCCACACCACAACGACCAAGCTGATGGGCGAGACTCCATTCTTCCTCGTCTACGGAGTTTAAGCGGTTTTCCCACATGAGGTCAGGCATCGCTCCGCGTAGGTCTTGGCGTTTGACGAGGCACACCAGGATGCCTCGCGGGTGATGGACCTCGTGTTGGGGGAGGAACGCCGCCACAAAGCCCCGCTCTGAGCAGCGAGGTACCAGAAGGCGCTGTGGCGGTACCACTGTCGTAGTGTCCGCTCTAGGATGCTCGAGGTGGGTGATCTCATCCTGAGGCGGGTGCTCTACAGGGAGGGGCTGCATAAGCTCTTACCCATGTGGGAGGGCCCGTTCAGGATCGCCCGTGTCTCTAGGCCTGGCGCCGCACGCCTTGAGACACAGGACGGGATCCCAATCCAGAACGCCTAGAACATCCAGCACCTCCGAAAGTTCTACCCATGAAGCAAGGCCCCGCGCCTGTGAAGGTCTCCGCTCGTGACACTCTCACATAATAATGGGTTGGGGCTGTACACACCCCGGAGTCTCCTGAGGTCACCCCTGGGCCTCATGGGGGCTCCCACTCACGTCCTAGTGGAGGCCCCATGCTCCGCGCTTGTGGGAAGACAAGAAGACTAGTCTAGGCCGGACGCGGCTGTTCTTTTGCTTGCTTTCTGTAGTTGGTTTTCAACCTCTTGAATGAATTTGGAGTTTTCCCGTCTTCCATTCGCCAGGGCTGGATTTTTCTCTCTTGTTTGCTTACATTTCCCAACTTGTGCCAGGAAGAGCAGCAATTTCCCGTCGCTCCTCCTCGCGTGTCTAGCACGCGGGGGCTAGGTAGGTGTGTATGTCTGGGCTCACCCACAACCACACCTCACCGAAGGCTTGTTGCCCCAGAGCTTTGGCGTCCTTAATCCTCGCAAGACGCTCTCGAACAAGCTCGTGGGCATGCGCACCCTCTTAAGTCCGTGCCTCCGGGCATCGCGACGCGGTGCACCAACCACAACCAACCCATGCTCGGGGGCTTGCACGAGGTAGGATCAAACGCCTCATGAGGCCTTCTAAAAACTTTGCAGCTATATAGTGTCTCCTGAGGCTCGATCGCTCCTGAGTCGTCAGGAAGGAAGCCCTTGGAATATGCCCCTGGAAAGGCGCGCCCTCGTGACATGGAAAACTACCACAAGCACATCGAGCTAAGTTACTCCAACTGCACCTAGTAAAGACATGGGTATGATGGCATAACATCAAGATAACAAACATAGCATAGTGGCACAAGCACCATGATTCATTACACACACTAGCAGGGCCCTCTACTTTTGTCAAATGCAGGAGAAAGGAAAGGTAAAACAAAAGCAGGCCGCATGGCTGCGGCAGCTCCTAAGACCGGGAAGCAGTGCCCGAGCTCAGTCCGAGTCTTCCTCCCGCTTCACCGGCGCATGACAGCACGACGGCTTGTCGCCTTCCCCAATTCGAGCCCGGTGGCGTGGTGGTTCGTCATAGCTGCCACCGCTGGAGCTCTCGCTGGAGGAGGAGCCGCCGCTGCTGGAGGCAGCGCGACCGTCGCCAAGGGCAAGCTCGTCGTTGTCGTTGCCGTCTTCCCGGAAGCACCCCGCACGGTGTCCATCTTCCTCAGACACCCTCACATAGAGGGTCGCGAGGCCGTCATACCTGAAATGGAGGGTGCACCTCCCTCTCAGGCCCCGCGCACGGGCAAACTCCTGCCAACTGCGGGTCAAGGACACGTTGCCCGTGGTGGTGACTTCGACCCCTCCCATGAGGCCCTCCTACAGCAGCCGTGAGCCTACAGCCAGAGGCCATCAAGCCCCACAGTTGGCAGCGCACCCGCGAAGGAGCACGGGAGGGGAGCTAGGCGCCGGAGGGCCTCTCTGACCACACGACAAACTCCAGGAATGCATCCACTGAGTGGGAGCACAACTGAGGAGGGCCGGGCAACCACAACGCGCCTCCCCTCGTCGTAGGAGCCGCCCTGCCCTCGATGGCTCCCACTGTCGGTGTTAAAACTGGCGGATCTTAGGTAGGGGGTCCCGAACTATGCGCCTAAAGCTGATGGTAACAGGAGGCGGGGGACACGATGTTTACCCAGGTTCGGGCCCTCTCTATGGAGGTAATACCCTACTTCCTTCTTGATTGATCTTTATGAATATGAGTATTACAAGAGTTTATCTACCACGAGATCGTAATGGCTAAACCCTAGAAGTCTAGCCTATGTGATTATGATCCTACCCTATGGACTAAACCCTCCGATTTATATAGACACCGGAGGGGACTAGGGTTGTACAAAGTCGGTTGCAGAGAAAGGAATCTAGACATCCAAATCACCAAGCTTGCCATCCACGCAAAGGAGAGTCCCATCTGGACACGGGGAGTAGTCTTCTGTCTTGTATCTTCATAGCCCAACAGTCCGGCCCATGTTAATAGCCGGTGTCCGAGGACCCCTTAATCTAGGACTCCCTCAGTATCCCCCGAACCAGGCTTCAATGACGAGGTGTCCGGCATGCAGATTGTCTTCGACATTGCAAGGCGGGTTCCTTCTCCGGTTACTTCAAAGTACCTGACTTACAGAGCAGTATCCGGCTTTTCATTTAATGGCATGCTCATCGGCTTCTACACCTTCATGATTTCAGCTTTCATGTGTCGAGCGAATACGAGAGGTCGGGGCATTTTTGCACATACCACCCTGACCATGCAAGAAAGTCATCTATTTAAAGAGATGGGGATCTTCAGATCCAATCCACACCAAGCGAGGAATCCTCATAGCTTGCCAGCAGAAACCACTCCAACATGGCTAGCGCTCCTAGCTCTTCCTCCCGCCCCCACGGCCCCAAAAAAGGCGACTGGGAAAAGTGTTTCATATGCCACAATCAACTAGTAAAGTTGCAGACACAGGGATTTCTCCCGCCGCAGATCTAGTCCCTGTTCGAGCCGGATTGGCTTCCTTCGAAGGTGGGGTGTAGGCGGAGAATTTCCCCAACCCATCCAGGGGGAACGAGTATGCTTTGTTCCCTACTTGTTGAGAGGTGTCGGATTTCCAATCCATCCATTCCTTCGAGGGCTTCTGGAGTATTACGGCCTCCAACTGCACAATTTTACTCCTGCATCCATCCTGCACATCACGGGTTATGTTGCTCTTTGTGAGCTATTCCTGGGTTGCGAGGCCCATTTTGAATTATGGAAGAAATTGTGTTGCCTCGTCCATCGTAATCAAGAGGGATCAATATTTCAAGTGGGCGGTGCCGAGGTATGGCGCATCACCGGGACCAGATACCTGTCCGGCACGCTGAAGAAGGCATCCGAAGAGTGGCCTTCCGAATGGTTCTATATTGAGGATGTCTCACTTCCCGACCCAGTCCGAATGGGTCTTCCCGAATTTTCAAGTGCTCCGTTGAAGAAACGCTACAGCTGGCGCCCCTGGAGTCTCAGGGAGGAAGATAGCACAGACGTTCGTCAATTGATGAGCAAGATAAAGAAGCTTGCCCGGTCCGGATTGTCCATAGTCGAGGTTATGGCGACATCCATAGTACAGGGGGTCCAGCCACTCCAATACAGAAGGCGTCCCATGTGGAAGTATAATGGAGAAGATGACGCCACCTGCTGCGGTCGGAAGGGTCCGGATACCCCTGCCGCTTTGGCCAAAATACTGGCTGGACTATACAAAGGGGAGAAAGAGGAGTTCATCCGCATTAATCGCAGAGATGGATTTTCAATGTACAATCCTCCCAGTTGGGTGAGTTTTCATCCCACTACTCCACTCAATTTGATCCCTGAGTCGCTTTCCATAAATATTAATCCGTCCATTTGTAACAGGAATGGCGGAAGATCACCAAGGAGCTCCACAGCCCCGCACCACAGCCAGAGGACCAAAACCGGGCCCTTGACCCCGGTTTCAAAGAGGATCCAGATATATTCATGGAGCTCGAGGATGGAGTGTTCTACCAGGCGAGCCATGACGGCATGGAGGTGGCCATCACCGCTAACTATCCTGGCCTTCTCCCTGCCTCACATGTAAGTAATCATGAGACTTCTCTTTTGAAAGAATTTCCTTATTCTGCCTCACCCACCGCACTATCTCATGCTCCAAAGGGGAGGCGATCGGCGCACCACGCTGCACCCGAGGGGACTCACAAGAGAGCGGCGCCTACTCCGGTCAGACCTTCAAAGAGGAAGGCAAATGAAGACATGGCCGAGCCTTCATCAAAGAGGTATGGTTATTAAAATATGCTCCTTGGCTGTCACATTGAAGTGTGATGCTATCAGCTGTGTCCTGTCAGGAAAAAACATTCGCCGGACTATGTCCGGGGATCCTGTCGGTCATGCTTCCACTAGCCGGATTCTAGACCCTATCTCAAGGACTGAGGCTGACGCGGGAGTGACACCGGATTGTCCTTCTGCAGAGGATTCGGATGATGTATCCATCACAAACTCTGAAGTGGAAAGCGCCATGAATCATCGGTGCCGGCGGGCCGCTCTTCGCGACCCCAGTTTTTTAGAAGAGGCTTTCAACGCCTTCAGCTCGGGTGATGCATACATCCGAGCTGCTCGAGATGGGCTTACCAGAGCCACTGACCAATATTTGAAAGATATGCGGGTAAGTACACACTTGTACAATTCTGATAATTATATACCAGTAGCCCCCGAGACTTGAAGCAATTGATGCAACTGATTTGAGGATCGTTGTATATCCAGGTGCTCATAGAGAAGAACAACATGTTGTCTCAGGAGCTGGAAAAGTGTCGGACCCAGCTAGCCACTGCTACCGCCGAACTGGAGAAATCCAAGAAGGCAGTGTCTGGTAATGATACCCTCCATCGAGAAAACATAATTATATACCAGAATTATTAATATAGGTGCATATCTTGTGGCAGAGTCGTCAGATCATCCGAGAGAGGTACCAGAAGTCACACAAGCGGGAGGTCCAGAAGCTCAAAGGCAACTGGCAGCGGGCGAACGTATACTGACACGGGTCAGGGAGGAGAAAACCAAACTCCAGGATTCCAACACCGAACTGGGTGTGGAACTAAAAGATGTTTGGGACCAGCTGGCTGACTCCATGAAGGAAAATAAGAGGCTATGAGGCGACATATTTAGTATGTGTTCAAACTTACCTTTACGTAGTTCAGCGAGGAAAGGCACTGACAGAGTTATGTCTGCAGGTATGCTGATCGGCCGTCCCGAAGAGGAGATGTCCGGATCTTCAGGTGATCTCCTACAAGAGCTGTCACAAATGCATGAGAGAGCTCGGCAGGCGATGCAAAGTATTGCCTAGGCCTTATGGCCATCCGTCTCCCCTCCAGGAAGTATCGAGGAGCTTGTATAGCTACTCAAGGGAGCGCGGCGGCACTTCTGATTTTGGAAGATATCGGTCTGCCGGGAAGGTGCGCGAGAGGCCTGGGACATGGTGAAAACACGGTATACCAAGCTCGATCCGAATCACATGGCCTGGGTCAGACCTTTAGGGTCAGATGGAAAAGATATTTGGTATATGACCAGGTACAAGTAGCCGCCAAGTATTCCCAACAGGATTGTAGGCTAGATAGCCTATTAGATGGCATAGAGGAAGAAGTTTTTGAGTCCAAGTGACTACGTACTTCAATTGACAAATTTGTCCCTAGCCGGATTGTAAAACGATTGTCATGGCAGACCTTTTCGCTTCGACCTTTGGACCCGAAGGTGCGGAGTGTTTCCGAATACCCGCTCGGTAAGGTAGACTGGGGTATGCGTGGAAACCAGGCGTAGGGGTCATAGTTGCTTGAACAGACAAGTATCCAGCTAGCTATGTTATATTACATTTTGATCGTAAGAAACATCTTCTAGAGAGAATAGTTCCGTTAAGGGTTCCTTTCCTGGGTCAGCATGCGTTGACGTGCATGTTCGGACTGTGATTGAAAAATCACAGCATACATGACATCTGGGGGTTCATAGTGTAACGAGTAAAGAACATCTTTAGACTGTCGACTGAATATTCCCTTAAGAATGCTAGCTTTCAGCTTCACCCAGTCTGAGGTACACACCCGAATGACCCGGCAGTAACAATCGCAGAGGTGCTCCCTTTATGCCCTAGCTGAATTAACGGGAACGTAGGGCATAAGCACAGGAGCCAGGCAACCCAGCTTGGCCAAAACTTAAGTCATATCAATGCATATAATGGCGAAGAAGAGGTACATATGCGGAAAAGACACATATGTGGTGAGCTTGATGCTCAGAAAATAATAATAATAATAATAATAATAAGCTTCTGTACAAGAAGCCCCCAGGTATAATTGACGTACATATTGGAGAATGTATGTGTCGTAGGTGTACGGTTTAGCCATACGAGAGCTTTAAGGCTAAAAAATAGAAAAGGTGAAAAGAGAGGAAAATAAACAATGGAAATAAAAGGGAGAAAGGAGACGAACGAAGAGTTCGGCGCTAGGCATAGAATCTTCAGAGTCTGGCCGCGTTCCATGGGTTCGACTCTAGGTGATTGTCTGATGCATCACACAGGCAGTACGCTCCTTCGGTGAAGACTTCGTCAATGATGAAGGGACCCTCCCACTTGGGCTTGAGTTTGTCCTTTTTCTTCTCCGGCAAGTGTAGAACGAGTTCGCCAACATTATAAGTCTTGGCCCGTACTTCTCTGCTTTGATATCTGCGGGCATGTTGTTGATAGAATGCGGAATGGGCTTTTGCGACGTCGCGCTCCTCCTCCGGGGCATTTAAGTTGTCCCGCCGATCAAGCTCGGCCTCTCTCTCTTCATACATGTGCACTCGAGGTGAGTCATGAATAATGTCGCAGGGTAACACAACCTCTGTGTCGTACACCATGAAGAAAGGTGTATATCCGGTAGAGTGATTGGGCGTGGTCCACAGCCCCCAGAGTACGGAGTCGAGCTCCTCGACCTAGTGCTTGTCTGATTCTTTCAAAGACCGCACTAATCTGGGTTTAATGCCGCTCATGATAAGACCGTTGGCTCGTTCGACTTGACCGTTTGTTTGTGGGTGATAGATGGAGGCATAATCGAGCTTAATGCCCAGATTGGTACACCAGGTTTTCACCTCATCGGCTGTGAAATTGGAGCCATTATCGGTGAAGATGCTGTGTGGAACACCATAACGATGCACAACACCGGATACGAAGTCTATCACTAGTCCGATTGTAGCCGTTTTAATTGGTTTGGCCTCTATCCACTTAGTGAATTTATCCACCATGACCAACCGATATTTTTTCTTATGGATACCTCCTTTAAGGGTTCCGACTATATCAAGCCCCCAGACCGCGAAAGGCAAAGTGATGAGGATTGTTTGTAGAGTAGTGGGTGGCATATGGCTTTGGTTGGCGAAAAGCTGGCATCCGACGCAATGTTGGACAAGGTCATGTGCGTCTTCTCGGTCCGTCGGCCAATAAAAATCTGTACGGAAGGCCTTGCCTACAAGGGCCCGAGCCGCGGCGTGGTGACCACCGAGGCCGGCATGAATTTCAGCCAAGAGCTGCCACCCTTCTCCCTCGAAGATACATCTTTGAAGTACTCCAGTAGCGCTTTTCTTGTATAGTTCTCCCTCGTGAACCTTGTAGGCTTTAGAGCACCGCACAATACAGTGTGCCTCATTCTGATCCTCAGGGATTTCTCGCCTATTAAGGTAGGCCAGGTAGGGTTCGGTCCATGGGGCAATGACTTCCATGATGAGATGGGCCGACGGTGTAATTTTGGTGGCTGAGCCTCCAATGATATCGATGTGTTCGGAATCTGGGGTTATTGTCGGATCCGGATTGGTGTTGCCGCTCTCCCCCTGCCACACCATGGAGGGCTTGAAAAGCCTTTCCAAAAAATATATTAGGTGGTACGGGGTCGCGCTTAGCACCAATGTGAGCAAGGACATCCGCCGCTTGATTACTTTCTCGAGCCACATGGTGAATTCCGAGCCCCTCGAACTGAGTCGACATTTTGAGAACGGCATTGCGGTAAGCGGCGATCTTCGGATGTTTGGCACCGAAATCTCCGTTTATTTGAGTTATTGCGAGGTTTGAACTCCCCGCACTTCCAGGCATTGTATGCCCATGGAGACGGCCATCCGAAGACCATTCAATAAGGCCTCCTATCCGGCTGCATTGTTGGAGTCTGTGTATAATATTTGGAGTACGTACTGAACTGTATCTCCACTAGGGGATGATAGGACAACGCCTGCTCCTAAGCCCGCCAACATTTTGTAGCCGTAGACGTGCATGACCCAGTTGGAATATGTTCCATACTCTTTAGGGAGTTCGGCATCCGTTCATTCTGCGACGAAGTCGGCCAGTACTTGGGATTTGATGGCCCGGCGTGGTTTGTATGTTACGTCGAATGGGAGGAGCTCAATGGCCCACTTGGCAATCTGGACCGTGGCATCGTGGTTGTTTATTATGTCATTGAGTGGTACCTCAGAGCCCACCATTATTGAGCACTCTTTAAAGTAGTGTTGTAGCTTCCGTGATGCCATGAAGACCGCGTATGCTATTTTTTGGTAATGAGGGTACCGGGATTTGCATGGCGTGAGTACAGTGGATATGTCATATACCGGCTTCTGCAGCGGGAATTTGTGTCCGTCCTCCTCTCGTTCGACGACGAGCACCGCACTTACGACTTGGTGTGTGGCTGATATGTGTAATAACATGGGTTCGCCGACGTTTGGCGCGGCCAGGATTGGGTTGCTTGCTAGAAGAGCCTTTATTTCTTCCAGTCCAGCCGTTGCCGCGTCCGTCCACTCGAAGTGATCGGTGCATCAGAGAAGGCCATAGAGTGGAAATGCCTTTTCTCCTAGTCTGGAGATAAAGCGGCTTAAAGCTGCCACGCATCTGGATAGTTTTTGGACTTGTTTAAGGTCTGTTGGCGTAGCCAACTGTGACAAAGCTCGGATTTTGGATGGGTTCGCCTCAATTCCCCTATTGGAAACGATGAACCCCAACAGTTTTCCAGTGGGAACGCCGAAAACACACTTTTCCGGATTGATCTTGATGTCATATGTACGGAGGTTGTCGAATGTGAGACACAGATCGTTTACTAATGACTCGACGTGCCTAGTTTTGATGACTACGTCATCCACATATGCTTCAACTGTCTTGCCAATTTGTTTCTCTAGGCATGTTTGAATCATGCATTGGTAGCTGGCACTGGCATTTTTGAGTCCGAAGGACATAGTGTTGAAGCAGAAAGGCCTGTATGGGGTAATAAATGCTGTTGCGGCTTGATCGGACTCCTTCATCTTGATTTGGTGGTATCCGGAGTATGCATCGAGGAAACACGGTGAATCGTGTCCTGTGATAGCATCGATAATCTGATCGATGCGGGGGAGGGGGAAGGGATCCTTGGGGCATGCCTTGTTGAGGTCTTTGAAATCGACACATAGGCGCTAGGATTTATCCTTCTTTGGTACAATGATACATCCATTTTGCATCATGCTTTTATATCGATATTTATTGCATTATGGGCTGTTATTACATGTTATGTCACAATACTTATAGCTATTCTCTCTTATTTTACAAGGTTTACATGAAGAGGGAGAATGCCGTCATCTTGGATTCTGGGCTGGAAAAGGAGCAAATATTGGAGACCTATTCTGCACAGCTCCAAAAGTCCTGAAACTCCATGGAAGTCATTTTGGGAATTAATAAAAATATTCAGCGAAAGAAATACCTGAGGGGGGCCACCCACCATCCACGAGGGTGGGGGGAACGCCCTACCCCCCCTGGGCGTGCGCCCCTGCCTCGTGGGCCACCTGGCAGCCCTTCGGTGCCCATCTTCTGCTATATGAAGTCTTTTACCCTGGAAAAACACATAAGCAAGCTTACGGGACGAAACTCCGCTGCCACGAGGCGGAACCTTGGCGGAACCAATCTAGGGCTCCGGCGGAGCTGTTCTGCCGGGGAAACTTCCCTCCTGGAGGGGGAAATCATCACCATCGTCATCACCAACGATCCTCTCATCGGGAGGGGGTCAATCTCCATCAACATCTTCACCAGCACCATCTCCTCTCAAACCCTAGTTCATCTCTTGTATCATATCTTTGTACCAAAACCTCAGATTGGTACCTGTGGGTTCCTAGTAGTGTTGATTACTCCTTGTAGTTGATGCTAGTTAGTTTATTTGGTGGAAGATCATATGTTCAGATCCTTAATGCATATTAATACCCCTCTGATTATGAACATGAATATGCTTTTTGAGTACTTACGTTTGTTCCTGAGGACATGGGTGAAGTCTTGTTATTAGTAGTCATGTGAATTTGGTATTCGTTCGATATTTTGATGAGATGTATGTTGTCTCTCCTCTAGTGGTGTTCTGTGAACATCGACTACATGACACTTTACCATTATTTGGGCCTAGAGGAAGGCATTGGGAAGTAATAAGTAGTTGATGGGTTGCTTGAGTGATAGAAGCTTAAACCCTAGTTTACGCGTTGCTTCGTAAGGGGCTGTTTTGGATCCACTTGTTTCATGCTATTGTTAGGTTTACCTTAATACTTCTTTTGTAGTTGCAAATGCTTACAATAGGGGTTAATCATAAGTGGGATGCTTTTCCAAGCACCGGTCCACCCACATATCAAATTATCAAAGTAACGAACGTAAATCAGATGAACGTGATGAAAACTAGCTTGACGATAATTCCCATATGTCCTCGGGAGCACTTTTATCTATATAAGAATTTGTCCAGGCTTGTCCTTTGCTACAAAAAGGATTGGGACACCTTGCTGCACCTTATTTACTTTCATTGCTTGTTACCCGTTACAAATTATCTTATCACAAAACTATCTGTTACCAACTATCTCAGTGCTTGCAGAGAATACCTTACTGAAAACCGCTTGTCATTTCCTTCTGCTCCTCATTGGGTTCGACACTCTTAGTTATCGAAAGGACTACGATAGATCCCCTAAACTTGTGGGTCATCAAGACTATTTTCTGGCACCGTTGCCGGGGAGTGAAACGCCTTTGGTAAGTGGAACTTGGTAAGGAAACATTTATATAGTGTGCTAAAATTTACTGTCACTTGTTACTATGGAAACTAATCCTTTGAGGGGCTTGTTCGGGGTATCTTCACCCCGACAAGTAGAGCAAAGAGTTGCTCCTCAACCTACTGAACCTACTGAAAATGTTGACTTTGAAATTCCTTCGGGTATGGTAGAGAAACTGCTAGCTAATCCCTTTGCGAGAGATGTAACATTGCATCCTGATTTACACCTAATCTTTGTGGATGAAGTTTGTGGATTGTTTATGCTTGTAGGTATGCCCGATGATTTTATTAAGAAGAAGGTCTTCCCTTTATCTTTGAAGGGAGATGCATTGACATGGTATACGCTATGTGATGATATTGGATCCTGGGACTATAAACGATTGAAATTGGAATTTCACTAGAAGTTTTATCCTATGCATCTTGTTCATCGTGATCGTAATTATATATATAATTTTTGGCCTCGCAAATGAGAAAGCATCGCTCAATCTTGGGGGAGGCTTAAGTCAATGTTATATTCATCCCCCAATCATGAGCTCTCAAGAGAAATGATTATTCAAAAAAATTATGCTCGGCTTTCTCTCAATAATCGCTCCATGCTCGATACTTCTTGTGCTGGTTCTTATATGATGAAGACTATTGAATTCAAGTGGGATTTATTGGAAAGAATTAAACGCAACTCTGAAGATTGGGATTCCGACGATGGTAAGAAGTCAGGTATGAAACCTAAGTTTGATTGTGTTAAATCTTTTATGAATACTGATGCTTTTCGTGGATTTAGCACTAAATATGGACTTGACTCTGAGATAGTAGCTTCTTTCTGTGAATCATTTGCTACCCATGTTGATATCCCTAAGGAGAAGTGGTTCAAATATAATCCTCCCACGGAAGTAAAAGTAGTTGCACCTGCTACAGTTGAAGAAAAGACTATCACTTATAATGATCCTATTGTTCCTACTACTTATGTTGAGAAACCACCTTTCCCTGTTAGGATAAAGGGTCATGCTAAAGCTTCAACTGTGGTTCGTAAGGGTAATACTAGAACATATACACCACCTGAGCAAATTAAATTTGAACCTAGTATTGCTATGGTCAAAGATCTCTTGCCCGATAATATTGATGTGCATGTTATTTTTTCTTTGATGAAGCTGCTAGAATTGCTAGACCCGATGCTAAGAAACATAGACCTGTTGTAGGCATGCCTGCTATTTTCTGTTAAAATAGGAGATCATTGTTATCATGGCTTATGTGATATGGGTGCTAGTGCTAGTGCAATACCTCATTCCTTATACAAAGAAATTATGCATGATATTGCACCTGCTGAGATAGAAGAAATAGGTGTTACAATTAAGCTTGACAATAGAGATACTATTTCACCAGTTGGGATTGTTAGAGATGTTAAAGTCTTGTGTGGGAAAGTTAAATACCCTGCTGATTTTCTTGTTCTTGGTTCCCCACAAGATGACTTTGTCCCATTATATTTGGTAGGCCCTTCTTGAATACTGTTAATGCTAAGATTGATTGCGAAAAGTATGTTGTTACTATTGGTTTAGGGGATATGTCTCATGAGTTTAATTTTGCTAAGTTTCGTAGACAACCCCATGATAAAGAATTGCCTAGTAAGGATGAAATAATTGGTCTTGCTTCTATTGTCGTGCCTCCTAATGATCCTTTAGAACAATATTTGCTAGACCATGAAAATGATATGTTTATGAATGAAAGAAGGGAGATAGATGAAGTATTCTTTAAATAGTGTCCTATTTTGGAACACAACTTACCTCTTGAAATCCTAGGTGATCCCCCTCCACCCAAGGGTGATCCCGTGTTTGAGCTTAAACCATTACCTGATACTCTTAAATATGCTTATCTTGATGAAAAGAAGATATATCATGTTATTAGTAGTGCTAACCTTTCAGAGAAGGAAGAGGAAAGATTATTGAAAACTCTGAAGAAGCACCATGCTGCTATTGGATATACTCTTGATGTTCTTAAGGGCATTAGTCCCACTTTATGCCAACACAAAATAAATTTGGAAGAAGACGTCAAACCAGTTATTGATCACCAACGACGATTAAACCCTAAGATAAAGAAGTGGTAAGAAAGGAAATACTAAAGCTCCTTGTGGCAGGTATAATTTATCCCGTTGATGATAGTCAGTGGGTAAGTCCTGTCCATTGTGTCCCTAAGAAGGGAGGTATTACTGTCGTTCCTAATGATAAAGATGAATTGATCCCGCAAAGAATTATTATAGGTTATAGGATGGTAATTGATTTCCATAAATTAAATAAAGCTACTAAAAAAGATCATTACCCTTTACCTTTTATTGATCAAATGCTAGAAAGACTATCCAAACATACACATTTTTGCTTTCTAGATGGTTACTCTGGTTTCTCTCAAATACCTGTGTCAGTAGAGGATCAAGCAAAGACTACTTTTACTTGCCCTTCCGGTACTTTTGCTTATAGAGTATGCCTTTTGGTTTATGTAATGCACCTGCTACCTTTCAAAGATGCATGATGGCTATGTTCTCTGACTTTTGTGAAAAGATTTGTGAGGTATTCATGGATGATTTCTCTGTTTATGGATCCTTCTTTGATGATTGCTTGAGCAACCTTGAACGAGTTTTGCAGAGATATGCGAAGATACTAGCCTTGTTTTGAATTGGGAGAAGTGCCACTTTATGGTTAATGAGGGCATTGTCTTGGGACATAAAATTTCTGAAAGAGGTATTGAAGTTGATAAAGCTAAAATTGATGCTATTGAAAAGATGTCGTGTCCTAAGGACATCAAAGGTATAAGAAGTTTCCTTGGTCATGCCAGTTTTATAGGAGGTTCATTAAGGACTTCTCTAAAATCTCTAGGCCTCTGACTAATTTATTGCAAAAACATATTCCTTTTGTCTTCGATGATGATTGTCTAGAAGCATTTGAAATACTTAAGAAAGCTTTGATTTCTGCACCTATTGTTTAGCCACCTGATTGGAATTTACCCTTTGAAATCATGTGTGATGCTAGTGATTATGC
This sequence comes from Triticum aestivum, assembly GCF_018294505.1. Taxonomy (NCBI): domain Eukaryota; kingdom Viridiplantae; phylum Streptophyta; class Magnoliopsida; order Poales; family Poaceae; genus Triticum; species Triticum aestivum. The sequence continues at coordinate 423,201,418 of NC_057810.1, forward strand.
TGTAGGTGCTGTTCTAGGACAAAGGGTTGATAAGAAACTAAATGTTATTCAATATGCTAGTAAAACTCTAGACACTGCTCAGAGAAATTATGCTACCACTTAACAAGAATTCTTAACAGTTGTATTTGCTTGTGATAAGTTCAGACCTTATATTGTTGATTCTAAAGTAACTATTCACACTGATAATGCTGCTATTAAATATCTTATGGAAAAGAAAGATGCTAAACCTAGACTTATTAGATGGGTTCTCTTGCTAGAAGAATTTGATTTGCATATTATTGATAGAAAGGGAGCTAAGAACCCCATTGCAGACAACTTGTCTAGGTTAAAGAATGTCCTTGATGACCCACTACCTATTGATGATAGCTTTCCTGATGAACAATTAGCTGTCAAAAATGCTTCCCGTACTGCTCCATGGTATGCTGATTATGCTAATTACATTGTAGCTAACTTTATACCACCTAGTTTCACATACTAGCAAAAGAAAAAGTTTTTCTATGATTTAAGACATTACTTCTGGGATGACCCACACCTTTATAAAGGAGTAGATGGTGTTATTAGACGTTGTGTACCTGAGCATGAACAGGAATAGATCCTATGCAAGTGTCACTCTGAGGCATATGGAGGACACCACGCTGGAGATAGGACTGCACATAAGGTATTGCAATCCAGTTTTATTGGCCTACCCTCTTCAAAGATGCCCGTAAGTTTGTCTTGTCTTTTGATGAATGTCAAAGAATTGGTAATATTAGTAGACGTCAAGAAATGCCTATGAATTATTCTCTTGTTATTGAACTGTTTAATGTTTGGGGCTTTGATTATATGGGACCTTTTCCTGCCTCTAATGGATATACACATATTTTAGTTGCTGTTGATTACGTTACTAAGTGGGTAGAAGCTATTCCAACTAGAAGAGATGATCATAACACCTCTATTAAGATGCTTAAAGAAGTTATTTTTCCGAGGTTTGGAGTCCCTAGATACTTAATGACTGATGGTGGTTCACATTTTATTCATCGTGTTTTTTGTAAAATGCTTGCTAAGTATGATGTTAATCATAGAATTGCATCTCCTTATCACCCACAGTCTAGTGGTCAAGTAGAATTGAGTAATAGAGAGCTTAAATTAATTTTGCAAAAGACTGTTCATAGATCTAGAAAGAATTGGTCCAAGAAACTTGATGATGCATTATGGGCTTATAGAACTGCATATAAAAATCCTATGGGTATGTCTCCATATAAAATGGTTTATGGAAAAGCATGTCACTTACCACTCGAGCTTGAACATTAGGCATATTGGGCTATTAAAGAGCTCAGTTATGATTTCAAACTTGCCGGTGAGAAGAGGTTATTTGACATGAGATCACTTGATGAATGGAGAACCCAAGCCTATGAGAATGCCAAACTGTTTAAAGAAAAAGTTAAAAGATGGCATGACAAAAGGATACAAAAGTGTGAGTTTAACGTAGGTGATTATGTGTTGCTATTCAACTCTCGTTTAAGATTTTTTGCAGGAAAACTTCTCTCTAAATGGGAAGGCCCTTACGTTATCAAGGAGGTATATCATTCCGGTGCCATAAAAATCAACAAATTCGAAGGCACAAATCCAAAGGTGGTGAACAGCCAAAGGATCAAACATTATATCTCAGGTAATCCTATAAATGTTGAAACTAATGTTATTGAAACTGTAACCCTGGAGGAATACATAAGGGACACTTACCAGAATGTTTCAGACTCCAGAAAGGAATAGGTATGTGGTACGGTAAGTAAACCGACTCGAAAATAGTTCTAATGGCATTTTTTCTCTGTTTTGGAATATTTAAGAAAATAGGAAAATAAGAAGTAGTCCGGGAAGGACACGAGGCATCCACGAGGGTGGAGGGCGCGCCCTACCCCCCTGGGTGCACCCCCTGCCTCGTGGGCACCTCGTGTGCTCTCCGGACTTTGTTTTCTTGCATGATACTTCTTTTGGTCGGTAAAAATTCATTATATAATCCCCCGAAGGTTTTGACCACTGTATCATGCAAATATCCTCTGTCTTTGTTTTGAGTTGTTTTCAGATTTGTCAAGGCCAGGCATCATGACGTCACCCTCCTCCAACAATGAAGACAAGGATGCTTGGCTATTGAAGATAGAGCTGAAGAGAGAAGAACCTGGGGAGATCAACAAGGATGATGGGATCAAGAAGGCCATGGAGGATCAAGCTTCGGCGACAGAAGAAGAAACCATCCTTCAACCTCTTCCTAACCTCTTTACCCCAAGTGAGATTGAAGCTTTCAAGATGATTGAGTTAGCTTGCATACAAAACAAGTATCTCACACAAGAAAATATTTTGTTGAAGGATCATATCTTCGCACTCAAGGGCATTATCCGCAAATTGGATGATCTCCTACGCTCGATGTGCGACTATCCACCATCATCATCACCACCTTCATCACCTCCGAGGACATAATCACATGGGTATGGGCACTCCCCTTGGCAACTGCCAAGCTTGGGGGAGGTGCCCCGGTATCATATCACCATCACACTCCTATCTTTACCGTTTTATTTAGTCCGATCCTTTTGGTAATATCTTGATCTAGTAGAATAAAGTTTTGGCATGAATTAGTTTTGAGTTTTGCTTTATGATCCCTCTATGTAATCGAGTCCGTGAGCTATATATAATAAAGATTAGTGTTGAGTCAAGGGCTTTGCTATCTTGCTATGATCTTAAGTGCACAAAAGAATAGAAAGAAACAAAAGAGACCATATTGATCTTATGGATAGTAATGACTTCACACATAAAAATTGTTGAGAGTTGGCAAACATAGTTTTGGTCATCGTTGCAATTAATAGGAAGTAATAAAGAAAGAGAGGTTTTCACATATAAATACACTATCTTGGACATCTTTTATGATTGTGAGCACTCATTAAAGTATGACATGCTAAAGAGTTGATGTTGGACAAGGAAGACAACGTAATGGGTTATGTTTTCTCACATCTCAGTGAAAGTATATTGTCATGGATCGTCCAACATGTTGAGTTTTCCTTTCCCCCTCATGCTAGCCAAATTCCTTGCACCAAGTAGATATACTACTTGTGCTTCCAAATACCCTTAAACCCAGTTTTGCCATGAGAGTCCACCATATCTACCTATGGATTGAGTAAGATCCTTCAAGTAAGTTGTCATGTTGTATACAATAAAAATTGCTCTCTAAATATGTATGGCTTATTAGTGCAGAGAAAATAAGCTTTATACGATCTTGTGATATGGAAGTAATAAAAACGATGGACTGCATAATAAAGGTTCATATCACAAGTGGCAATATAATGTGACGTTCTTTTGCATTAAGATTTCGTGCATCCAACCAAAAAGCACATGACAACCTCTGCTTCCCTCAGCGAAGGGCCTATCTTTTATATTATGCAAGAGTCAAGGTGATCTTCACCTTTCCCTTTTATTTTTATCCTTTGGCAAACACCTCATGTTGGAAAGATCCTGATATATATATATATATATATATATATATATATATACCCTTGAGGAAAAATGTTGGGAGGCAACACTATAAGCCCCTATCTTTCTCTGTGTCCGATTAAAACTCCATAACCATAAGTATTGCATGAGTGTCAGCAATTGTGAAAGACTAAATGATAGTTGAGTATGTGGAATTGCTAAAAAGCTCTTATATTGACTCTTTCCGATGTTATGATAAATTGCAATTGCTTCAATGACTGAGATTATAGTTTGTTAGTTCTCAATGAAGTTCCTGATTCATACTTGACATTGTGAATAGATTGTTACTTGAGCATAAGAAATCATATGACAAAATTTATACATGTTGATGTTATAAGAATGATCATGATGCCCTCATGTCCGTATATGATTTTTATCGACACCTCTATCTCTAAACATGTGGACATATTTTTCAATATCGTCTTCCCCTTAAGGACAAGCGAGGTCTAAGCTTGGGGGAGTTGATACGTCCATTTTGCATCATGATTTTATATCGATATTTATTGCATTATCGGTTGTTATTACATGTTATATCACAATACTTATGGCTATTCTCTCTTATTTTACAAGGTTTACATGAAGAGGGAGAATGCCGGCAGCTGGGATTCTGGGCTGAAAAAGGAGCAAATATTGGAGACCTATTCTGCAGAGCTCCAAAAGTCATAAACTCCACGAAAGTCATTTTGGGAATTAATAAAAAATATTCAGTGGAAAAAATTCCTGAGGGGGGCCACCCACCGTCCACGAGGGTGGGGGGCGCGCTCTACCCCCTGGGCGGGCCCCCCTACCGCGTGGGCCACCTGGCAGCCCTTCGGTGCCCATCTTTTGCTATATGAAGTCTTTTACCCTGGAAAAAATCATAAGCAAGCTTACGGGACGAAACTCCGCCGCCACGAGGCGGAACCTTGGCGGAACCGATCTAGGGCTCCGGCGGAGCTGTTCTGCCAGGGAAACTTCCCTCCGGGAGGAGGAAATCATCACCATCGTCATCACCAAAGATCCTCTCGTCAAGAGGGGGTCAATCTCCATTAACATCTTCACCACCACCATCTCCTCTCAAACCCTAGTTCATCTCTTGTATCAAATCTTTGTACCAAAACCTCAGATTGGTACCTGTGGGTTGCTAGTAGTGTTGATTACTCCTTGTAGTTGATGATAGTTGGTTTATTTGGTGGAAGATCATATTTCCAGATCCTTAATGCATATTAATACCCCCATGATTATGAACATGAATATGCTTTGTGAGTAGTTACGTTTGTTCCTGAGGACATGGGTGAAGTCTTGCTATTAGTAGTCATGTGAATTTGGTATTCGTTCGATATTTTGATGAGATGTATGTTGTCCCTCCTCTAGTGGTGTTATGTGAGCGTCGACTACATGACATTTTAGCATTATTTGGGCCTAGAGGAAGGCATTGGGAAGTAATAAGTAGATGATGGGTTGCTAGAGTGATATACGCTTAAACCCTAGTTTATGCGTTGCTTCGTAATGGGCTGATTTGGATCCACTTGTTTCATGATATGGTTAGGTTTACCTTAATACTTCTTTTGTAGTTGCGGATGCTTGCAATAGGGGTCAATCATAAGTGGGATGCTTGTCCAAGGAAGGGTAGTACCCAAGCACCGGTCCACCCACGTATCAAATTACCAAAGTAACGAACGTGAATCATATGAACGTGATGAAAACTAGCTTGACGATAATTCCCATGTGTCCTCGAGAGCGCTTTCCTCTATATAAGAATTTGTCCAGGCTTGTCCTTTGCTACAAAAATTATTGGGCTACCTTTCTGCACCTTATTTACTTTCATTGCTTGTTACCCATTGCAAATTATCTTATCACAAAACTATATGTTACTGACTATTTCAGTGCTTGCAGAGAATACCTTACTGAAAACCGCTTGTCATTTCCTTCTACTCCTCGTTGGGTATGACACTCTTACTTATCGAAAGGACTATGATAGATCCCCTACACTTGTGGGTCATCAACCATCACCAGGTTTGCTAGCCAGTCTAGGTTTTTTATTTCTCTGATGAATCCGACCTCGAGTATCTTGGCTAGCTCCTCCCCCATAGCTTGTCGTTTGGGTTCGGAAAAGCGCCACAATGTTTGCTTGACCGGCTTATATCCCTTCAGTATGATCAGGCTGTGTTCGGCAAGCCTGCGTGGGATCCCTGGCATATCAGGAGGGTGCCAGGTGAATATGTCCTAGTTTTCGCGTAAGAATGCTCGCAGTGCGGCGTCCACCGTGGGGTCCAGCTGTGCCCCGATGGATGCTGTCTTCTTGGGGTCCGTCGGATGGACTTGGAATTTGACTATTTCATCCGCTGGTTTAAAGGAGGTGGATTTGGGTTGCTTGCCTAGGATCACGTCGTCCCTATCCACCGTGGAGCGCAACGTGGTTTTCTTTGACCGCGAGGGCTTCAGACAATGCCTCAAGGGCCAGGGTTGCGGTTTTGTTTTTGGCGTGGAGTGCTATATCCGGATCACTGGCGAGAGTGATAATACCATTGTGCCCGGGCATCTTGAGCTTCATGTATCCGTAATGGGGTATAGCTTGGAAGCTTGCAAATGCATCTCACCCTAATAAGGTGTGATATCCATTGTTGAAAGGGTCCACTTGAAAGGTTGTCTCTTCGGACCGATAATTCTCCGGCGTGCCGAATACCACATCAAGTGTGATTTTTCCCACACATCGCACCTCCCGACTAGGAATGATTCCTCGGAAGATCATGCTACTTTGCTCAATGCTACTCCTGTCTATTTCCATTTTGTTGAGAGTCTCCTCGTAAATGAGGTTTAGTCCGTTGCCGCCGTCCATGAGCACTTTGGTAAGCTGAAAGCCGTCCATGATCGAACTGAGGACCAATGTGGCTGGTGCCCGGACTATCCTGAACTTTGGTTCATCACTGGCATTGGAAGTTATGGCCGTGTCGTTCCAGGGGTTTATTGCTGCAACTTGGCAGACTTCAGTGAGGCCGCGGAGTGCCCTTTTGCGCCTATTGTTTGAGGCGAAAGTCTCGAAGACTGTCAATACTCTAAGGTCGTCGTCTTTTGTGAGGTGTTGCTTTGCGGTATTTTTAGTGAGGAGATCCTCACCGCTCTTGGCCACTTGCCGGAGTATCCAACATGCTCTAAGTCTGTGGGTTGGTACGGTATCCGGTGTTGTGTGTATTTTTCATGGCCTATTGAGCCATCCATCCAGAACGGTTTCGCGCCCCGTAATGGGCTTCGATTTATATACTATTGGATCACTCGACCGATGAGGGTGCATCCTTTTTGTCTGGACGTGGGGTTGGGTTGAGTGGAAACCGGTTGCTCCCAAGAAGCTGCCTGAGTTTTCCAGGTGCTTTCCATTACGCAGTACTTCTGTACTTTGGTTGCCAAGTCAACGAAGTGTAATACGTGATGGCGGTTGATGGCATTGAGTATTCCCTCGTCTGTGCAATTGTTGTAGAATAATGAGATCATGTCTTCATCACGACAGTCCTTGATCTTGTCTTTGGCAAGGAGGAATCTGGCCCAAAAGTGATGGACCGTTTCTTGAGACTGCTGTCTGATGTGCATAAGATCGCATGTATCTGGCTGGGTGAGTGGATTTAAGTCCGAACCCCAACCCAATTTGGGATCCGGAGTTTGAGAAACTTCTGAGTTTAGCAGCTCGGGCTCCGGGACATCAACCAATTTTTCAAGTCCACAGTCTGACTCTAGGTTTGGAGTGCGGGGCTCATCTTCCCGCGGACGGGTATCCGGTTCTATGGGTTTGAAAATCCAAACATAGTTCGTCCTCAATATAGAGGAAGAGTTGTTGTGTTGCTCCTCCACTACAGCTATCTGATGGGTGATCGGCGGAGATTCAATTTCTCTCTAATCGGGTTTAAGCCCAATCCGATCATAGTCTGTAGCGACCCCCAAGGCAGCGATGCTATCCAGGAGTTCGTTTAAAGATGACAGCTCCGCCGGATCCATCTATTTTCAGTATTCGGAGTTGACGCGGAGGCGATTTTCAATGACCCGAGAAGTCATCGTCGGCCCAACGGCCGAACGGCAGTTCATGGTGAAGCCGCCCAGCCGGAGGGGTTGGCCTGAGGCTAGGGCTCCTCCGGAGGTGATGTTGTCCTTGATAACAAGACGAGCCATCAATCCTATTTTCTACATCACAGCGGAACTCTCAATGAAAGCACCAATGTCGGTGTCAAAACCGGCGGATCTCGGGTAGGGGGTCCCGAACTGTGCGCCTAAGTCTGATGGTAACATGAGGCGGGGGACACGATGTTTACCCAGGTTTGGGCCCTCTCTATGGAGGTAATACCCCACTTCCTTCTTGATTGATCTTGATGAATATGAGTATTACAAGAGTTGATCTACCACGAGACCGTAATGGCTAAACCCTAGAAGTCTAGCCTATGTGATTATGATCCTGCCCTATGGACTAAATCCTCCGGTTTATATAGACACCGGAGGGGACTAGGGTTTACAAAGTTGGTTACATAGAAAGGAATCTACACATCCGAATCATCAAGCTTGCCATCCACGCAAAGGAGAGTCCCATCTGGACACGGGGAGAAGTCTTCTGTCTTGTATCTTCATAGCCCAACAGTCTGGCCCATGTTAATAGCCAGGCTGTCCAAGGACCCCTTAATCCAGGACTCCCTCACCCACTGCTAGAGGAAGCACAGCCGCGACTGCCTAAGGCGACGCCTGCCCCGGAAGAGGTGCGCCCGCGCCCCCGACGGGCCACCGCCGGGGTTGCGGCATACTTGAGGGGGCGACCACGGATTCTTTTGGGCGGCGGTGAATTAGGGCCCTCCTTGGGGGCCTACCCCTTTTTTGGCGGCGAAGAACCTTCTCGTCGGCGCCATGGATGCTACGGCAAGACGACAAAGATGAGAAAGTAGAAGAAGGGGCAGGCAACAAGAGGATGGAGATGAGCAAAGGGGGCTCCGCCCTCCCCCCATTTCTAGCCGGAGGGAGGCCAACCGCCAGCCTCCACGATCCCACATAATGATGGTTTTCCTGCATGCAGTAGGCTCTAGTCAAGTCGAACGGTTGCCGAGGCTGCATGGGAAGCCAAGGCGCCCATGTCCCATCAAGCGCCACGCATCGACCGAGGCCGCAAGCGGTTGGGGCCCGCGGCGCTTCACCCTTGCCCTTTGGCTTCACCTTGAAGCCAAGTCCGAGCGCGCCTTGGGCCCGGGGGCTACTGTCGGCGTTCTAGGAATGGGGGTACCCAGACTTGCCTGCCTGCGGCTCACCACGTGGCTCCATAGGCGGCCTGGTTTGGCCCACCTTCAACACAAGACCCTCGTGAGGGGCCAAGCCTTGCGAGGCGGACGACGCCAAGACTTCCAAAAGTAGCGGCCTCCTCAGGCTGGCTCCTGAGGAGCGGAGATCACTATGCAAGCCCCCACCTCGTGAGGATTGGATGACGTGAGCAATGACGACCAAGACTAGGCGGGCACCAGCGGGCACAGTAGAACAGTTCCCTCTTTGGTGCTAAAGAGGCAAGCGCAGGCACAGAGTCCCGAGGAATCAGCCAAAGGTTTCCATTCCCGTGCTACAAGACCAAGACCGCCAAGACGGCAGGACGGAGGTCATCGCCGAGCCCACCACGGCGTCACGACAAGAGGCTTTGCGGGCGAAGACTACCTTTTGTTAGGATAAGATGTACTAGTTGTCTTCCTTCGAATTTGGCCATTGTGGGATCCCTTCCCGCCTCCGTTTTGGGGGAAGAGGACCAAGGCCACTATAAATAGGGCCTAGGCACCACCGTAGAAGGGAGAGGATCATTCATCAGCTCACCAGCTCACCCAACACAAGAACATACCTCCTGAGGTTGTTCTCCCACTGTACTAGTTCATCCTCAGCCCAGCTCGAGGCCAATCCACCATAAAGCAGGAGTAGGGTTTTACACCGCAAGGTGGCCTGAACCTGGGTAAATTGTCTTGTTCTATTTCCTTCCAGTTCATAGAGCGATGCCGTGAGAGCGACGAGTTGGCAGGATGGGGAGGTTGAGTTCTTTGCACGCACCCCAGAGTTCAAATCTATCCAGGGTATGCGGAGCCCGGAATCCGACAACAGCAATAGAAGTAAGGCCAATTATTTCATCCTTACTAGGCAATTCTTTTTTATGAGGTTTTCTACTATACTTCGAAAAATTAAACTCATGAGACTCATCACCAAAGCTAACACCAACAGTTTGTTTCTCGCAATCTATTTTAGCATTAACGGTATTCAAGAAAGGTCTACCAAAGATAATGGGACAAAAGTCATCTTGTGGGGAACCAAGAACAAGAAAATCAATAGGGCATTTTATTTTCCCACACAAGACTTCAACATCTCTAACAATCCCAAGTGGTGTGCTGGTGTCTCTATTAGCAAGTTTAATAGTAACATCTATGTCTTCTATTTCAGCGGGTGCTATGTCATTCATAATTTCTTGATATAAGGTAAAAGGAACAGCACTCACGCTAGCACCTATGTCGCATAAACCATGATAATAGTGGTCTCCTATTTTAACTGAGACAACGGGCATGCAAACAATGGGTCTATGTTTATCATTTTTATCAGGTTGGCAATTCTAGCAGCTTCATCACAAAAGTAAATAACATGCCCATTTATATTTTCTTCCAAGAGATCGTTAACCATAGCAACACTAGGTTCTACCTTGATTTGTTCAGCTGGTTTGGGTGTTCTGATATAACTTTTGTTGACAACGATTGAAACTTTAGCATGTTCTTTCATCCTAATAGGGAAAGGTGGTTTCTCGATATAAGCAGTAGGAACAACTAGATCACCATTATAAATAATAGTTTCATCTTTAGCTATTACCGATTCTGTAATTTCTTCTTTGATAGATGGGTGATATTTAAACCACTTCTCCTTAGGGAGATCAACATGAGTAGCAAATGATTCGCAAAAGGAGGCTACTATCTCAGAGTCAAGTCCATATTTAGTGCTAAACTTTCGAAAAGCATCAGTATTCATAGAAGATTTAACACAATCAAACTTAAGCTTAATACCTGACTCTTTACCTTCGTAGAGTTCCCAATCTTCAGAGTTGCGTTTAATTCTTTCTAATAGATCCCACCGGAATTAAATAGTTTTATTCATAAAAGAAGCAGCACAAACTATCAAGCATGGATCGTTCATTATGAGAAGCCGGGCATAAAAATACTGAATAATAATTTCTCTTGAGAGCTCATGATTGGGGCATGAATATAACATTGACTTAAGTCTCCCCCAAGCTACAGCGATACTTTCTCCTTCACAAGGCCAAAAATTATATATATAATTCCGATCACGATGAATTAGATGCATAGGATAATTTTTTTGGTGAAGCTCCAATTTCATTCGATTCCAATTCCAAGATCCAATATCATCACATAGCCTATACCATGCCAATGTTTTTCCCTTCAAATATAAAGGGAAAACCTTCTTCTTAACTTCATCTCTGGGTAAACCTGCAAGCTTAAATAATCCACAAATTTCTTCCACATATATCAAGTGCATATCAGGATGTTTGGTTCCATCTCCTGCATAAGGATTAGCTAGCAGTTGTTCTATCATACCCAAAGGAATTTCATATTCAATATTTTCAGTAGGTGTAGTAGGTCGAGGGGTAACTAATTGTGGTTCCGATCGAGGTGAAGATACCCCGAAGAAACCCCTCAAAGGATTGTTCTCCATAGTAACAAGTGACAATAAATTTCAGCACGTAGTAGTAATTTTTCCTTACCGATTTCCACTTACCAAGGGCGCTTGACTCCCCGGCAACAGCGCCAAATAATAGCCTTGATGGCCCACAAGTATGTGCGGTCAATTGTAGCCTTTTCGATAAGTAAGAGTGTCGAACCCAATGAGGAGAAGAAGGAATGACAAGTGGTTTTCAGCAAGGTAATGTCTGCAAGTGCTGAAATTGTAAGCAACAGAGTAGTCTAATAGCAAGATAATTTGTAACGAGCAAGTAATGATAATAGTAGAAAAAGCGCATCAAGGTAGCCCAATCCTTTTGCGGCAAAGGACATGCTAAAATGGTCTCTTATAATTAGCAAAGCATTCTTGAGGGTACATGGGAATTTCATCTAGTCACTTTCATCATGTTGGTTCGATTTGTGTTTGCTACTTTGATAATTTGATATGTGGGTGGACCGGTGCTTAGGTGCTGTTCTTACTTGAACAAACCTCCTACTTATGATTAACCCCCTCGCAAGCATCCACAACTACAAGAAAAGTATTAAGAATAAATTCTAACCATAGCATTAAACTTTTGGATCCAATCGGTCCCTTACGGAATAGCGCATAAACTAGGGTTTAAGCTTCTGTCACTCTCGCAACCCATCATCTAATTTCTACTCCACAATGCATTCCCTTAGGCCCAAATATGGTGAAGTGTCATGTAGTCGACGTTCACATGACACCACTAAGGGAATCACAACATACATACTATCAAAGTATCGAACATATATCAAGTTCACATGATTACTTGCAACAAGATTTCTCCCGTGACCTCAAGAACAAAAGTAACTACTCACAAATGATAATCATGCTCAAGATCAGAGGGGTAATAAATAGCATATTGGACCCGAACATATAATCTTCCACCAAATAAACCATATAGTAATCAACTACAAGATGTAATCAACACTACTAGTCACCCACAAGTACCAATCTGAGGTTTCGATACAAAGATTGAACACAAGAGATGAACTAGCGTTTGAGAGGAGATGGTGATGTTGAAGATGTTGATGAAGATTGCCCTCCCCAAGATGGGATAGTTGTTGGTGATGATGATGACGATGATTTCCCCCTCCGGGAGGGAAGTTCCCTCGGCGGAATCGCTCCGCCGAAGGGCAAAAGTGCTCCTGCCCAAGTTCCGCCTTGAGATGGTGGCGCTCCATCCCGAAAGTCATCTCCTTATTTTTTTCTATGTCAAAATGACTTATATACCAGAAGATGGGCACCGGAGGTGGGCTGGGCCGAGCACAACCCACCAGGGCGCGCCTGGGGGCCCAGGCGTGCCCTGGTGTCTTGTGCTCACCAGGTGGCCCCGCTCTGGTTGTTATTTGCTCTATTATTTCTTATTTATTCCATAAAAATTCCTTCTGAAGTTTCAGCTTATTTGGAGTTGTGCAGAATAGGTGGCCTGACATAACTTTTCTAGGTCCAGATTTCCAGCTGCCGCAATTCTCCCTCTTTGTGTGAACCATGCATATTATGAGAGAAAAGTCATTAGAATTACTCCAAAAAGCATTATTATGCATTAAAACATTATAAATAACAGTAGGTAAACATGATGCAAAATGGACGTATCACATATCATCTACGCATAGACCTGGCTCATGATGCCATTGTTGGGAAACATTGCATGGAAAACAAAAAAGTTTCTATGCACACACAAGATCTATCTATGGAGATGCATAGCAACGAGGGGGAGAGTGTATTTACGAACCCTTGTAGACCGTAAGTGGAAGCGTTTCACAACGCGGTTGATATAGTCGAAATTTCTTCGCGCTCCAACTGATCTAGTACCGAACGCACGACACCTTTGCGTTCTACACACGTTCAACTCGGTGACATCCTCCGCCTTCTTGATCCAGAAAGACGGCGAGGTAGTAGATGAGTTTCGATAGCACGACGGCATGGTGACAGTGATGGTGAAGCGATCTCCATAGGGCTTCGCCTAAGCACTACGAAAATATGACCGAGGGAGTAAACTGTGGACGGGAGCACCGCACACGGCTAAAACAATGTTGTCTATTCTTGTGTGGCACCCCCTCCCCATGTATATATAGGTGGGAGGGGAGGGTAGGCAGCCAGGCGCGCCCTAGGGCTGGCCGCTGGCCCCTAGGGCCCCTGCCTTGCCCTGTGCCCCTGCCAAATTTCCCCAAAGGGAAAAGGAAGGAGGAGGAGGGGGGAGGAAAGGGGAGATCCCCTAGGGACGGCCATCTATGGGGGCACACCATCCCCTTGTAGGCTGGTGTGTTCCCTCACTTGGCCCATAAGGCCCAAAGCTTTGCCGGGGGGGGGGGGGGTGCCCGGAACACCTTTCGGTGACCCGATAAGTACCTTGTACCCTCCGAAACACTTCTGGTATCCGAATACCCTCGTCCTATATATCAATTTTTACCTCTCGACCATTTCAAGGATCCTCGTCATGTCTGTGATCTCATTCGAGACTCCGAACAACATTCGCTCACCAAATCATATAACTCATATAACATTATATCGTCAATGAACGTTAAGTGTACGGACCCTACGGGTTTGAGAACTATGTAGACATGACCGACACACCTCTCTGGTCAATAACCAATAGCGGAACCTTGATGCCCATATTGTCTCCTAAATATTCTACGAAGATCTTTACCGGTCAAACCATTATGACAACATACGTAATTCCCTTTGTCCATCGGTATGTTACTTGCCTGAGACTCGATCATCGATATCTTCATACCTAGTTCAATCTTGTTACCGGCAAGTCTCTGTGCTCGTTCCATAATACATCACCTTGTGACTAACTCCTTAGTCATTTGCTTGCAAGCTTAAGATGTGTATTACCGAGAGGGCCCAGAGATACCTCTCCGATACTCGAAGTGATAGATCCTAATCCCGATCTATGCCGACTCAACAAACACCTTCGGAGATACCTACAGAGGATCTTTATAATCACCCAGTTACGTTGTGACGTTTGATAGAACACAAGGTATTCCTCTGGTATCCAGGAGTTGCATAATCTCATAATCGAAGGAATATGTATTTTACATGAAGAAAGCAATAGCAATAAAACTGAACGATCATTATGCTAAGCTAATGGATGGGTCTTGTCCATCACATCATTCTCCTAATGATGTGATCCCGTTATCAAATGACAACAAATGTCCATGGTTAGGAAACCTTAACCATCTTTGACAACAAGCTAGTTTAGTAGAGGCATACTAGGGACATGGTATTTGTTTATGTATTCACACATGTATTTAAGTTTCAGGTCAATACCATTCTAGTATGAATAATAAAGTGATACGTCTCGAGGTATCTATAATTTATGAAGTATTCATGCCATGTTACAACAATTCCATATGATTTTGGTATGATTTGATTAGAACTAACTCAGACTGATGCTATTTTCGGGAGAACTACCGTGGTGTTGTTTTTGTGGAGAAATAAAATTTCTCGGAACGAGCTGAAAAATAACGGAGATTTTTTTGGAAAATATAAAAAATACTGGAAGGAAAAGATACTGAGGAGTCCCGGGGCCACCACAAGAGTGGGCCCCCCTAGGGCACGCCCTCCGTCCTTGTCATCGCTGCCAACCCCTACTATAAATCCTAAAAAACCTAGAACAGAAGAGACATCGGGAGTTCCACCACTGTAAGCCTCTATAGCCACGAAAAACCAATCTAGGCCCTCTCTAGAACCCTGCCGGAGGGGGCCAACATCACCGGAGGCCATGCAGGAGGAAGCCGAAGGACCACAGGGAGAACCTTTCCCCATCTAAGGGGGAGGCCATGGAGGCCAAGGACCACAGGGAGAACCTTTCCCCATCTAAGGGGGAGGCCATGGAGGAGGAAGCACAAAGGGGAGAACCTCTCCCCCTCTCTCTTGGTGGCACCAGAGTGCCATCAGGGGAACCATCGTCGCGTTGATCGTCTTCATCAACATCAACTTCATCATCACCATCCTCATCTCTTTTACGCGGTCCACTCTCCCGCACCCCGCTGTAATCCCCTACTTGGACATGGTGCGTTATGCGACATATTATGATCCAATGATGAGTTGCCATCCTATGATGTTTTGAGTAGATTTCCTTTGTCTTTTGTGTTGATTGATTATATAGATTGGTTTGATTTGCATGTTTTATTATTGGTGCCGTCTTTTGGTGCTCTTTGTGTCGCGCAAGTGTGAGGGATCCTGGTTGTAGGGTTTGCAATATGTTCATGGTTTGCTTATTGTGCGCGTTGCGTGAGTGACTGAAACACAAACATGGATAAGTGGGTCATGGCATATGGGAATAAAGGGGACTTGATATGTTAATGCTATGGTTGGGTTTTACCTTAATGATCTTTAGTAGTTGCGGATGCTTGCTAGAGTTCCAATCATAAGTGCATATGATCCAAGAATAGAAAGTATGTTAGCTTATGCCTCTCCCTCATATGAAATTGCAATAATGATTACCGATCATGTTAACTATTGCCTAGGACAATTCCGCACACTGACCCATAATTATTCCACACTCGCTATTTATAATTTATAGTTATATATTCTAACCTTATGTTAATAGCACCTACTTTTATATTTTAGTTCTCCGGTATCATACAAAGTTATCCTCTTCATACCCACAATGTAGTTTTATTTCTCGTTTCTAGTTGGAAGCAAATGTTTGGTGTACGTAGAGTCGTACAAGTGGCAGATAGGACTTGAGAGAATATTGATCTTATCTTTAGCTCCTTGTGGGTTCGACACTCCATATGTATCACTTCCATGTTTGGAAGTGCTACGATGACTCCTTGCACTTGAGGATTATCAAGCTCTTTTCTCGTGTCGTTGCTGGGGAGCAATAGTGTGGGGTTAATATTTTTGTGTATGCTTGTTTGCTTTCTCCACTAAGTAGATTTTGTTTTCCCTTTTGTTTTTGTTTAGTTGTGGGTGAAACAAACAAAAAAATTACAAAATTAAAATACCAAAAAAAATTACTTGCCTCTTTTGCCTAAAAACTTTTTCGAAAAGAGAAGTGATGGGAAGGTTATGCATTGGAGAAGTGAGGGTTGACCTTGAACACTTGTGTTCATGCTCATGGAAACACTGTAGAATTTTTCATGGAAGTTTCTCAAAAATAAGTACCCCCTTGTATATTGTAACATCCCAAATTTTCAATTTGGGATGTTATACATTAGATCATCATTTGCATATCATATTTTATTGCATTTTGGCTTGATCCTAGAAATTCTACGCAACTCAAGGACCCACGGAGAAAGTTGGGGATTTCGTTATTTTCATATTTGAGTTTTCTCAAATTTTGAAAATAGGATCATTTGATTGTAATTATTTTACCTTCAATTATTTCTACTATAAAAATATGAGAGAGGGAATAAAATGACTTCCCCAAAATAAAGAAATATTGAGGATTTAATAATAAAATCAAATATGATTTTATTTTGGAGTTTATTGCTATTTTATTTGAATTTAGGAAAAATGCACGTTTTTTAGAATTGCATTTAGGCCCGAAATAAATGTTCATCTTGTCCGACTTGATTTTAGAAGTCTGGGAAAATTTATTTCGGGATTTTTGGAGTCCGTTTAGTATTTCTTTTATTAGTTTTTCTGTGCGTAATGATTTTTTTAAAAGGCTAACCGACCTACCGGGCCGTGTCCGCCTGGGACTCTAGGCCCGGTCGGCCTTATAAGCCGGGGGAGCCGACCCCGCAGCCCACGCAAACCCTAGCTGCCGCCGGACCCTCCTGCCACTGCCGCCGCCGCGAGCTGCTACCACCGCCGCCCGACGCCGCCAGCCGCCGTCGGACCCCGCCGCCCCTCGCTGCTGCCAACAGCCGCCGCCCCGCCCCTCGCCGGAGTAGCCGCCGCCGCCGCCGACCCGCTACCCGAGGTAGCCACCGGTTTTTCTTATAAAACCGTTCGGTTTATTTTTTTTACGGTTTAGTTATTTAGCGGACGTTCGTCCGTACGTTCGTTTTAACGAACGGTTTTCGTTGTTTAGCCGCAAACAGCGAACGTTCATTCGTTAGCCTGTTCGTCCGTTTTTTCTTTTTCTCGGATTTTCCGTGATTATTTCTGATCGCGATTTCTGATCCGATTTTCGTTTTAGTATAACTTTTCGCTCGTTTATCAGAATCAGGCGATTCAAGCGCCTAGAGCTTCATCTCGAAACCCTCTTTTTGTTTAACCTACTCCAACAAGTTTTTGCTGCTGTAAAATTTGACTTGGGTCCAGATTAGTAAAATGAAGCATGTTTCTTTTGCCGTTTGAGTTTCGTTTCTTCGTTTGATTTGATTCCTATTGCAAACTGGAGTTCTTAAGTTGAACTTTCTGGTTAGATCTCTTATTTGAGTTTTACCTGTGCATTAGATGAGTGCTTATTGTATGCTTGTTTGTTTGTGATAGAGTACCCGGAGTGCACCGCTTGCTACTTCGAATCTCTAGGTTTCACGGATCATCAGCAAGGCAAGTAACACTTTGATCATACCTCTTTACTACCCAGTTCTATTGCATTAGATCAATCCTCAAAACAATTGCATGGTTAGGATCTGATTTAATATGTGGGTTTTGGGAAGTAGATGAGGTAGAACCTATTACCTGTTTTATTATCAAACCTTTGGGAGTTACTTCTACGTTTGCTTAAATTGCCATGCTATGCTAGTAGACGTGGATTGGGTGAGTGTATCCAGGACAGATGTGAGATTGTTAATTAATGGTTTACTTAAGGTGGCAACATAAATTCACATCTGGGTGGATTGAGGCACCTGGGGAACCCAGTGTTGCCTGTATTTTTTGGAAATCCCGGGGTACCGTGTGATTTTCCTTTGGACCGCCACCCAGGCTCAAAGGAATCATGAGATTATTCATGCTAGAAACTTCCGTGTGCAGCTGCAAGCTACTATGGGCTCTAGCATAGTTGATTAAGTTGCGTGAGCTCTTGAAGAGGTAGACTAGCAGATGTAGGGGATGTAGGTTGGTACTGTCTACCCGGAGTAGAGAGTTAATGCTTCTGAAAGACTGTGTCTCGGTCATCCGTTTCTCAAACACCATGGAGTGTGAGAAATCAAGTGGAGGAGATCGAGTCTTGCGGGGAAAAGTGCGCAAACCTCTGTAGAGTGTATAAACTAATCATGGTTAGCCGTGTCCCCGGTTATGGACGTTTTGAGTATCTAGTACTTGGATTATTATGTGAATCTCATCATGTTACTTTAATTAAATTTTGTTGGGTTTAATGATAATGCTTAATTGGGATTGAGTTGGAGTACCCTTCTCAATGTTTAACAACCACCATGATAGTTAAATAAAATTTATTTCTTTGCAGTAGGGAAAAATTGGCTTTATGCAAAACTGTAACCATAGAGCTTTCCACCAGCCATATTGCATGTAGTATAGCATATTTCTGTTCATTACTCTCTATGTGTTACATTGCCAGCATATTCCATGTGCTGACCCGTTTTTGGGCTGCAACGTTCATGTTGCAGACTTTTCAGACGATGAGTAAGGTGCCTTAGGTCGTGGTCTTATACTCAGTGATGCCGTTGGTGTTGATGGACTCGCTTATCTTCCAAGCCTTCCGCTGTTATTGTTATTAGATGGCCTTAAGCCATATTTATTGTAGTAAGTTCTCTTTTGAGACATTCGATGTAATAAGTGTGTGATTGCTACTCTATTATAAATCCTTCAAGTACTGTGCGTGTCAGCATTACCGATCCAGGGATGACACTGATGCACAGAGATCAGACTGTTTGAGGTCTAGTCGCTACAAGATGGTATCAGAGCACACGCTGACTGTAGGACACGACCACTAAGCTAAAGCCCTAGATCACTACTCTCTCTTCTCATTTCTAACTTCTCATCTTTTCTACTCTTTTAGGATGGCGGATGCAAGGAAAAAGTTCAAGCAACCGGATGAAGATACACCCTTTGGACGCCACTTGAAGGAAGTCAGTAGATGCCTGAACATTGGAGTACCAAGCTTCACTGGGACCTACATCGCCACTTTACCAGAAGAGGAGCGCTGGATGATTCAAGTTCAAGTTCCAAGAAGGACGTTCATGCCCGTCACTGAGCCCATAGAGTTTTCCTTTGATGCACCAACCTGGAGTCTAGGAAAAAGCATGGCAGCTCACATCACCATGGGACGCATTGGAAAAGTTTACCACACAGATCTCAAGGATACTATCTACCAGATTTGTGGGTGCCGAGATGAGCAATGGGAGATGATCAGCACCCGGAAGGATAGATCAATTGCAGCTTTCATCTAGGAGATAAACCAGCACATTCATCGTCAGGAGAACCAGATGTGCGCATGCATGATAGATCTGAAGAAGGCATTGACCAAGATCACAGAGTTGGAGGAAGAACTCAAGTCTACGCGCGATGGATATGAGGAGGAAATAGCGACACTTGTGGAGAAGAATGACGATCTAAAGAAGAAGCTAAAAGTATTCATGGCATTTCCCGCGACTGGAGGAGAAGACAATGATTGCACTTGCCCAGAGAACTACATCATCATCGACGACACCGACTCGGACCCAGATGATAGTAATGATGACTTTGTTGATGAAGCTGGAGCAGATATCATGGAGTCTTCGACCGAGCAGTTTTTCTAGTCGACCACCATAACAGTAGTAGAATTCCCCCCAGGTATATAGTATAGTCCACGCACTTTTGTAACGATAGTTAGACCGTTGTATGCCCTTGTTTGCATTGATTTAAGTGATACTGATTGAATTTGTCTCATGTGTATATGGGTAGTGTTTTCTCTATGACCTCATTCTATTCTATATTCTCATCTTTTCTAAACCCTCAGATGCCTCCGAGACGTGACAATGGATTTGCTTTCCCACCGGAGCTCACCCAGTTTGATCCAGCAGCAGAATGCATTGATGCAGATGCTAGTCCAGAATAAGAATCAGAGGAACAACAACAACAATGACAACCCACCACCACCACCTGTTGATCGCTTAGCCCGTTTCTTGAGGCTGAATCCGCCGGTGTTCTCCAGTAGCACCGAGCCGATAGTTGCAGATGATTGGCTCCGCAAGATGGGAAGGGAGTTGACCACTATAGGATGCACAGATGCGGAGAAGGTGCATTTTGCCGCACATCAGCTTGATGGACCCGCAGCATCATGGTGGGAGAATTTCACTGCCACTTATCCCATCGACACTGTCACATGGGATAAGTTTCAGCAGGCTTTCCGTATTGCTCATGTTTCAGCAGGAGCTATGGCCATGAAGAAGCGTGAGTTTCGCAACTTCCGCCAAGGAGGACGTACTGTTGGCCAGTATGTGGATGACTTTAGTAAGCTAGCACGTTATGCCCCAGATGACGTTGCTACAGATGCAGCTAAGCAGGAGAAGTTTCCGGAAGGACTGAATGATGAGCTGAGCATGCAGTTGATGGTAGCAACCTTCAACAACTACTAGGAGTTGGTATATAGAGCTCTTATGATTGAAGGGAAGCAGCAGCAGATTGACAGCCGCAAGAGGAAGTATGGACAAGGGAAGTACAATTCTGGAGCTCAGCAAAAGCCTCATTTTACCCCGAACTCGGGAGGACATTTTCAGCATACCCATGGAGGAGGTAGTTCGCACAACCATAGTGGACCCAAGAATGGTAATGGGAATGGAGGAAGCAACGGACAGAACCGAACCAACCCATCAACACCAGCCAAGAGGGATCTGAGCCACATCACCTGTTACAAATTCCAGAAGACTGGACATTATGCCACTAAATGTCCTGAAGCAAAGAATGGAAATGGCACTGGAAGTTCTGGAAGAAGCCCAATCCTTTCAACAAAGGACAGGTGAACCACGTTAGCGTGGAGGAGGTTGAAGCCCAGGCAAATGCAGTAATAGGTAAGTTTTTGGTTAAGTCATTTACTGCAATCGTTCTCTTTGATACTGGTGCATCGCATTCATACATATCAAGGGGATTTGTGGATAAGTATAAACTGCCAACCCAAGCCCTTAGGTCAACCATGTTAGTAACCTCGCCAGGAGCAGAGTATATGGCTAGTCTATGGTGTGATCGGTTACCATTATGGATTGGTAACTACGTGTTTCCCTCAGACCTAATAGCACTGGAATCGCAAGGACTGGATGTGATATTAGGCATGGATTGGTTATCGAGTATGGAGGGAACATTGAATGCGCCAGTAAGTTGATTTTGCTTACCACACCATAAGGAATAAGGATCAAGTATGTATCCCGGCATGTGCCAAAGAGGACTCAAGTAAATTCCTTATCAGGAGTTGTACAAGAGGAAGTACGAGTGGTGAGGGATTTTCCTGACGTATTTCCAGAGGAGTTGCCAGGCATGCCACCGGATAGAGACATTGAGTTTTTGATTGAGCTTTTGCTAGGCACAGGGCCGATATCTAAGAGACCGTACAGGATGCTAGCAAAAGATTTGGAGGAAATTAAGAAGCAGATTAAGGAGTTACTGGACAAAGGCTATATCCGCCCAAGTTCTTGACCTTGAGGATCGCCAGTGCTTCTAGTGGAGAAGAAGGATGGATAGTTAAGGATGGTTGTTGATTATCGAGGATTGAATGAAGTAACAATCAAGAACAAGTACCCACTGCCGATGATCAATGACTTGTTTGACCGATTGCAAGGAGCTAAGGTATTTTCCAAGATCGATTTGTGATCAGGATACCATCAGTTGAAGATTCGAGAGCAGGATATACCTAAGACGGCTTTTACCACCAGGTACGGGCTGTACAAGTATATCGTTATGTCATTTGGTCTGACTAACGCACCTGCCTATTTCATGAACATGATGAACAAGGTGTTTATGGAATTTCTGGATAAGTTAGTCGTGGTGTTCATTGATGATATTTTGGTCTACTCAAAGAATGAAGAGGAGCATAAGGAGCATTTGCGTTTGGAACTGGAGAAGCTCAGAGAACATCAGTTATATGCCAAGTTCAGCAAATGTGAGTTTTGGTTGAAAGAAGTTGGATTCCTCGGACATGTTATATCCGGAGAAGGAATAGCAGTAGACCCCATCAAAGTTGTCACCATGACAAATTGGGAAGCCCCAAGAACAGTTGGAGAGATTCGGAGTTTTCTTGGACTCGCAGGATACTACCGGAGGTTCATTGAGAATTTTTCGAAGATTGCAACGCCCATGACGGAGTTGTTGAAGAAGGACACCAAGTTTAAATGGACTGAGGAATGTGAGGCCAGTTTCCAGGAGTTGAAGAAATGTTTGGTTACATTACCAGTATTGATTCTGCCCGATCAGCGCAAGGATTATGAAGTATATTGCAATGCTTCTCGTCGAGGACTTGGAGCAGTGCTTATGCAGGAGGGAAGAGTTGTTTCGTATACGTCACGACAACTTAAACCTAATGAGTTGAATTATGCTACGCATGATTTGGAGTTAGCAGCCATAGTGCAAGCATTTAAGACATGCAGGCATTTTCTCATCGGAAACCATTGTGAGGTGTACACAGATCACAAGAGTTTGAAGTACATCTTCACACAGAAGGAGTTGAATCTCAAGCAAAGGAGATGGTTGGAGCTCATCAAGGATTATGATATGAGATTGCATTATCACCCCGGAAAGGCTAACGTAGTAGCCGATGCGTTGAGCCGCAAGAGCCATGTCAACACGCTCATGACCGGAGAGTTACCAAAGGATTTAGCCGAGGATCTTCGTGATCTATGTTTGGAGATAGTTCAGAGAGGCTATGTTGCAGCGTTGGAAATTCAGTCTACCTTGATGGATAAGATCAAAGAAGCTCAGAAGACTGACAAGGAGATTTCCATAATAAAGGAGAAGATGTGCAAAGGAAAAGCTAAGGGATTTTGTGAGGATGAGCATGATACCTTATGGTTTGAGAACCGTGTTTATGTGCCTAATGACCCGGAGATCAGGAAGTTGATTCTGCAAGAGGCCCATGATTCGCCGTATTCGACTCACCTAGGAAATACCAAGATGTATTTGCACTTGAAGGACACTTTCTAGTGGACCGGAATGAAAAAGGATATTGCGGAGTTTGCAGCAGTATGTGATGTATGTCAGAGAGTGAAGGCAGAGCATCAGAAGCCATCAGGATTGCTACAGCCTGTCGGCGTTCTGGGAACGGGGGTCCCCAGACTTGCCTGCCTGCGGCCTGCGGCGTGGCTCAAAGGAGGCCTAGCACAGCCCGCCTTCATCAACACAAGCCCAAGACCCTCGCGAGGGGCCAAGCCTCGCGGGGCAGAAGACAAGGAGCTTCCTCAGGCACGGCCTCGTCAGGCTGGCTCTCGAGGAGGCGGAGAGTTCCAGGAAGGGTACCTCGTGAGGTGCCCATGACGCAAGCCATGACGACCAAGGGCGCCAGTCGGGCGCCAGCCCGCGCAGTGTCCTCCTTTCCTCTTTGGTGCAAAGGGAGCAAGCACATGCGAGAGCATCAAGCAAAGGCATCTGTTTCGGTGCAACGAGACCAAGACCAGCCCAACTGCCGGAAGGAAGTCATTGTGGAGCCCAAGCAGGCGTCACCACCAGAGCCTTTGACAGGCGAGGACCAACTTTAGTCAGGATAAGTGTACCCGCTGTTCTCCTTAAAAATGGCCAATTGTTGGTGCCCTTCCCGATCAATATTTGGGAAGAGGCCTAGGGCCTTTGCCTATAAATAGGACTAGCCACCCCCGGGGTAGGGACATCTAGAGATCGAGCATCGAGAATCCAAGATCCAGAACCAAGTAGCACCAGCCAAGAACAGACCCTCACGAGGCTGTTCTTCCTTGTATTGTTCATCATCAGCCCGAGAGGCAGTCCACCACACCACACACTGGAGTAGGGTATTACACCACAATGGTGGACTGAACCAGTATAAACCTTGTGTCTCTTGTGTTGTTCTGTTTGGTAGTTTAAGTCCTAGCGATTTGGCGAAGAGCAAGTAGGCAGAGGGTTAAATCTCCGTGTGCACCCCAGTGTTTGAACCTCAAGGGTCTGCCGGAACCCGAAATCCGACATTTGGCGTGCCAGGTAGGGGCGCGCCGGAATTTGCCTTCCGTCATCTCGTTCTTCTCCGACCATCGCATCTATGTCTGACGCTCGTCGGGCTCGCGCCGAGCGCCGAGCCGCCCTCGCTTCCCACGTCGCCCGGACGACTCTCGTCGGTGGGCGCCCTCGTCGTTGCCCGCCACCGGCCATCAACGCCGCCATCGGCCCGGCGGGGAACGGGCAGCAAGCACCATCCCAGAATTTCCCCGTGGCCTCTTGGGAAGAGCCACACGGCCTCTTCCTCACCCACCCCGTCGCGCCGGCTCCCTCGGCCGTCGCGGCCCTCCTGGGCGGCTCGCAGGCACCGCCCTCCAGCCACCACGGCAAGCCATTCGTCCGCCGGGTCGCCACCACCTCCATGCGGCATGAGGCTCCCCGGGGCCGGTCGGAGCCATCGGCTGAGCTGACCTTCAGCTCCGAGGACCACCCCGCCAACTCGGCCTGCTCGGGCACGCTCCCCATGCTCTGCACGCCCACCATCTGCCAAGTGGCCGTCACCAGGACCCTCGTCGACGGTGGCGCGGGCCTCAGCGTGCTCTTAGTTGAGGCCTTCAACCTCCTCTGCATACCCCGGGAGCGGCTGCAACCCAGCCAGCCCTTCTCGGGCGTCGGAGGCGGGTCGTCCAGCTCCTTGGGGCAGATCCGACTCCTGGTAACTTTCGGCACCTACGACAATTTCCGCACGGAGCTGGTCGATTTCGACATCGCCCCCATCGGCCTCCCCTACAATGCAATCCTTGGCTATCCAGCATTGGCCAAATTCATGGCCGCGACTCACCCTGCGTACAACCTCATGAAGATGCCAGGGAGCAACGGTGTCCTCACCGTGCCCGGGGACGCCGAAGGCGCGCTGCGAGTACTCAAGCTCGCCCTCAAGACGGCGGCGGCGACGCAGCCCGCCGACGTAGAAACGCCCAAGCCCAAGGGGGCTGCGCCGACCAAGAAGAAGCAGTTGTTCACCCAAGACAAGGCAGAGACCAAGCAGGTACCTGTCGACGAGGACGGGTCCACCAACGCCACTTTCACCATAGGCGCCAACCTCGAGCCCAAGAAGGAGGAAGCCCTGGTCAAATTACTGCGTGCAAACAAGAAGGTGTTCGCCTGGGAGCCCGATCAATTGGCAGGGATCCCACGGGGCGTGATCGAGCACCACCTCAACGTGTGTCCCAATGTGCGCCCCGTGAAGCAGAAGGCGAGGAGGCAGTCCACTGAAAAGCAGGCCTTTACTCGTCCAGGAGACCCGCAAGCTAGAAGCAGCGGGGGTTATTCGCGAGGTCCGATACCCAGATTGGTTGGCCAACCCCGTAGTTGTGCCAAAGAAGGGACGGAAGGAACGCATGTGTGTCGACTTCACCAACCTCAACAAAGCATGCCTGCAAGATCCGTTCCCGCTCCCTCGCATCGATCAGATCATCGATTCCACTGCTGAGTATGACCTGTTATGCTTCTTGGATGCCTTCTCCGGGTATCACCAGATCAAGATGGCGGTGGAAGACATGGAGAAGACGGCCTTCCTGACCCCGTGTGGGGTGTACTGCTATACATGCATGCCGTTCGGACTGCGCAACACGGGGGCAACCTTTCAGCGGCTCATGCACATCACCTTGGGCCCGCAGCTCGGGAAGAATGTGGAGGCTTACATCGACAACATCGTGGTGAAGTCTCGCGAGGCCAAGACCCTGATACAAGACCTGGAGGAGACCTTCGCGAGCCTCAACGCAGTGATCCTGCGGCTCAACCCGGAGAAGTGTGTGTTTGGAGTCCCCTCCGGCAAGCTCCTGGGCTTCCTTGTGTCCCATCGAGGCATCGAGGCCAACCCAGAAAAGGTCAAGGCAGTCGAAGACATGAGCCCACCAAAGACCCTCAGAGAGATGCAGAAGCTCACGGGGCGTGTGACCGCGCTGGGGCGCTTCATATCCAGGTTAGGAGAGCGAGCGCTGCCTTTCTTTCAGCTGATGAAGAAGAAGGGGCCCTTTGAATGGACTGAAGAAGCCGACAAAGCGTTCCAAGATCTCAAGAGATACTTAACCAGCCCTCCGGTGATGATGGCCCCACGCCCTCAAGAGCCCTTGGTACTCTATCTCGCCGCCACTCCTTACTCAGCCAGCGTGGCTCTGCTGGCGGTTAGGAGGACCATCGGACGAAGGCCACGACTGCTGCACGTGTCAAGGCAAAGCAGGGCCAAAGAGGACTCTCAGAGGTCACAACCACGACTGAGGAGGATCAGCCGCCGCAGGGAAGCACGCCGGAAACGGACGAAGCTCTTCCCCCAGGCCAACAGCCTCCGGAGGCCTCGTCGCCTCAGCAGGCGCCACAGCCTCCGGAGGGCATCACCAGCGCCGACGCTCCAAGCCTCGTCGAGCACCCAGTGTACTTCGTCAGCACGGTGTTGCGGGATGCAAGGGCACGGTACCCCATGCCACAGAAGCTCCTCCTCGCGCTGCTGGTGGCTTCACGCAAGCTGCGGCACTACTTCCAGGGTCACCCGATCAAGGTTGTCTCGGCATACCCCTTGGAAAGGGTGCTCAGGATCCCTAACTCGGCCGGAAGGGTCGCTGAGTGGAACATTGAGCTGCAAGTGTTTCAGCTCGAGTTCAATACGACCAGGGTCAATAAGGGTACCGCACTAGTAGATTTCGTGGTTGAATGGACGGAGGCACCAAACCTCAAGGCCGACGAGGACCGATCACTCTCCCTAGGAAGCGAGGCGCCGGAAGGCTGGGTCATGTACTTCGACGGGGCGTTCTCCAGGCATGGCGCTGGGGCTGGGGCGGTGCTCATATCTCCCACTCAGGACAAGGTGTACTACGTCGTGCAGCTCTGCTTCCAGCAGGGCGAAAAGGTCTCCAACAATATAGCGGAGTGCGAGGGACTAATAGCGGGCCTAAAGGCCACCGCTGCCCTGGGAGTGAAGCGTCTTACTATCAAGGGCGATTCGCAGCTCCTTGGCAATTTCTCTAACAAGGTATACGAGCCAAGAGATGAGCACATGGAGGCCTACCTTGCGGAGGTTCGCAGGATGGAGAAGCAGTTCTGGGGGTTGGAGTTACAGCATGTGCCCCGCGGCACTAATCAAGAGGCCGACGACATCGCCAA
Source organism: Triticum aestivum (assembly GCF_018294505.1). Lineage (NCBI taxonomy): Eukaryota > Viridiplantae > Streptophyta > Magnoliopsida > Poales > Poaceae > Triticum > Triticum aestivum. The sequence goes on from NC_057810.1 coordinate 423,228,721, forward strand.
ACGAGCCTCCAGGCGGCTGCCCCAGGAGTCGGGCGTCTTCGAGGAGCGGCTCTTCAAGCCGTCGGCCCTTCCATCATTGTTGAGCGCAGCACAGCCTCGGGCGGAGCTTCCTTAGCCACCTGCCTCGGGAGCCCCAGCCTGTGGCCCGGCCTCAGGAGCACGACTGCTCCTGACGATGGAGCCTCAGGAGGGGTGCTGGATCACAGAGCTCCGGAGCTACTTAACGCAAGGGACCTTGCCGGAGAAGGAGGAGGAAGCAGAGCGTGTGGCGCGGCAAGCCACAGCGTACTACATCAGGGATGGAGAGCTCTACCGGAAACGACCGAATGATGTGTCCCTACGTTGCATCACCAGGGAGCAAGGGAAAGAACTGCTGGCAGATATACACGGTGGAGACTGTGGGCATCATTCATCGTCACGGACCCTCGTCGGCAAGGCATTCCGCAGCGGTTTCTATTGGCCCACTGCGCTCAATGATGCTGTTCAACTTGTGAAGTCTTGCGAGGCTTGCCAATTCCATGCCAAGCAGATCCATCAGTCGGCAGGAGGTCTGCAAACCATACCCCTCACGTGGCCATTTGCAGTCTGGGGGCTGGATATCTTGGGCCCTTTTCCTCGGGCGCCAGGGGGCTATCGCTACCTCTACGTCGTCGTGGACAAGTTCACCAAGTGGGCCGAAGTTGAGGCCGTCCGCACCATCCCTGCTGGTTCTGCGGTCAAGTTCATCAAGGGCATCGTGAGCCGATTCGGGGTGCCGAACCGCATCATCACTGACAACGGTTCGCAGTTCACCAGTAACCTTTTCAAAACGTACTATGCTAAACTTGGAACGCACATATGCTATGCTTCGGTGGCACACCCCCGAAGCAACGGCCAGGCAGAGCGGGCCAACGCAGAAGTCCTGAGGGGGCTCAAGACCAGGACGTTCAAGAAGAAACTGGAGGCCTGCAGCAGAGGTTGGTATGACGAGCTTTAGTCTGTGTTGTGGTCCATCCGCACAACTGCGACCAAGCCGACTGGGGAGACCCCCTTCTTCTTGGTCTACGGAGCCGAAGCGGTCCTCCCTCACGAGTTCAAGCGTCGTTCCGCGCGGGTCTTTGCATTCGATGAGATGCTGCAGGACGACACGCGGGGGACGGACCTCGTGCTGGGGGAGGAGCGTCGTCGAGAAGCTGCACTACGAGTGGCAAGATACCAGCAGGCACTCCGGCGATACCACTGCCGCAACATCTGCCCCAGAATTCTCGAGGTAGGGGACCTCTTGCTCCGGCGGGTCCTATCCAGGAAGGGACTGCATAAGCTCTCTCCTATGTGGGAGGGCCCGTTCAAGGTTGTTCATGTTTCCAGGCCCGGCTCCGTGCACTTGGAGACTCAGGAGGGAGTACCTGTACAGAAGGCGTGGAACATCCAGCACGTTCGGAGGTTTTACCCCTAAAAAGGCCCAGAGCCTGTGAAGAAGGCAAATGCCTGTGAAGCTCATCTTTTTGGAAAAGGCCCAGAGCCTATGAAGAAGGCAAATGCCTGTGAAGCTCATCTTTTTGGAAAAGGCCCAGAGCCTGTGAAGAAGGCAAATGCCTGTGAAGATCATCTTTTTGGAAAAGGTCCAGAGCCTGTGAAGAAGGCGAATGCCTGTGAAGCTCATCTTTTTGGAAAAGGCCCAGAGCCTGTGAAGAAGGCGAATGCCTGTGAAGCTCATCTTTTTGGAAAAGGCCCAGAGCCTGTGAAGAAAGCGAACGCCTGTGAAGCTGTCGCGTTTTGGAAAGGTCCGGAGCCTATGAAGAGGGCCAATGCCCGTGAAGCTTGCCTCTCCGAAGAAAGGCCCGGAGCCTGTGAAGAAGGCCAACGCCTGTGAAGCTCGCCGCCCGTGACACTCTCACATAATAATGAGTTGGGGCAGTACACGCCCCGGAGTCTCAGGGGTGCCGGCCTCAGGCCCTGGGGCTCTCTCCCACGCCCAGTGGCAGCACTTAGCTCTGCGCTGGTGAGAAGACGTTGAAGACTAGACTAGGTGCCGGACGCGGCTTTTTCATTTGCTTTCTGCAGTTGGCTAGTTCATTCTCATTTGGAGTTTTATCGAAGCTATCGCCGCCTTTTGACCTGTGGTTCTTCGACCTTTTTGCTCTCCTGCCTCGATTTCTCTTGCGCCGGGGCTCGCGAGGCGGAAGCCCCAGGAGCCCTCGCGAGTGTTCCTTCCCCTGTCGCTCAAGTTTTCACGGCCCAGGTCCACTACAGGAGCGTCCCTCCAGGCCATGCCCCTCTGGCACCACGACACGAATACAGGGCCTGGGTCGGTCGCCCCACGCGTGAGACTAGGGACTACTTGCGAATGGGCATGCAACAGAAAGGAACAATACCAGAGTAACAGAAACAGTACGATGATTGACGACGTTAACCCAAGCACGCCCCCACGGGGCCACACATTGATGTCTTTTTGCGCAGGAGGAAAGAAGGAAAAGAACAAAAGCAGGCGAAGCTCGTCCCGCGCCGGCCCTCATGGAAGACTCGAGCCGCCTCCGGAGCTCAGGCGGACTACCTCTCGCGCTTCACTGGGGCGCGACAGCGGGCAGACCCGCTGCCGCCCTCCAAGCAGGCGCGACGGCATGGAGGCTGATCGCGGCCGCTGCTAGAAGGGTCGCTACCCGAAGAAGAGCTGGTGAAGCTTGAGGAGTCACGGGCGCCGCCAACCGCCCGCGCGCTGTCCTCTCCGTCCTCGCCGGGGCTGAGTCCCCGGCCACGGTCGTCGTCTTCAGAGCAGCACCCTGCATGGCGACCATCTTCCCCGAACACCCTCACGTAGAGGGTGGCATCACCGTCGAACTTGAAGTGTAGAGAGCACCGGCGGCGCAGGCCACGTATGCGAGCAAACGCCTGCCAGCCGTGGGTCAGGGCCAGGCTCCCGGCCGCGGAGACCTCCAGCGAAGCCCACGAGGCCCGGCTACAGCAGCCATCAGCCTGGAGCCAGAGGCCACCCAAGGCGCCAGCTGGGAGCTCACCTAGGAGGAAGCGAGGGAGCTGAAGTCGGGCGACAGTTGGCTCCACCGCCCACACAATGAACTCCGGCAGCACCTCCGCAGTATGGAGGCGCGGCCTCAGGGGTCGCACGGCCGGAACGCGCCCCCCGACCATGGCCAGCCACTTGTCGCTGCGCAGAGAGCCACCTCCGCGACCGCGGGGGGCCGCCGCGGAGGCTACAGGATGTTTGCGAGGGCGACCACGACCACGCTTGGGCGGGGGAGAGGTAGACTCGACCTGGCGAGCCTTCCCTTTCTCCGCGGCCGAGAACTTCCTTGGGGGAGCCATGAAGAAGAAGGAGAAGCAAGAGGGGATAGACTAGAAAGACGCGCACTGTTCCGTACTTATAGCCGACGAAGGCCAACCGTCGACCTCCACGATCACAGGTAATCATGACCCGCTTTGCATGCAGGGACTTGTCGAATCCGTGCGGTTACCGAGGCATCATGGGGAAGCGAAGGCGCCCCCGTCCAATCAATCGCCACGCGGCGCCCAAGGCTGCAGACTGTTAGGGCCCGCGACGCTTCGCACTTGCCCTTTCGCCTCTCTGCTCAGCCAAGTTCGGGCGCGCCATGGGCCCGGGGGCTACTGTCGGTGTTCTGGGAACGGGGGTCCCCAGACTTGCCTGCCTGCGGCCTGCGGTGTGGCTCAAAGGAGGCCTAGCACAGCCCGCCTTCATCAACACAAGCCCAAGACCCTCGCGAGGGGCCAAGCCTTGCAGGGCGGACAACAAGGAGCTTCCTCAGGCACGGCCTCGTCAGGCTGGCTCACGGGGAGGCGGAGAGTTCAAGGCAGGGTACCTCGCGAGGTGCCCATGACGCAAACCATGACGACCAAGGTCGCCAGTCGGGCGCCAGCCCGCGCAGTGTCCTCCTTTCCTCTTTGGTGCAAAGGGAGCAAGCGCAGGCGAGAGCATCAAGCAAAGGCATCTGTTTCGGTGCAACGAGACCAAGACCAGCCCAACGGCCGGAAGGAAGTCATTGTGGAGCCTAAGCAGGCGTCACCACCAGAGCCTTTGGCAGGCGAGGACCAACTTTAGTCAGGATAAGTGTACCCGATGTTCCCCTTCAAAATGGCCAATTGTTGGCGCCCTTCCCGCTCAATATTTGGGAAGAGGCCCAGGGCCTTTGCCTATAAATAGGACTAGCCACCCCCGGGGTAGGGACATCTAGAGATCGAGCATCGAGAATCCAAGCGCCAGAACCAAGTAGCACCAGCCAAGAACAGACCCTCGCGAGGCTGTTCTTCCTTGTATTGTTCATCATCAGGCCGAGAGGCAATCCACCACACCACACACTGGAGTAGGGTATTACACCACAATGGTGGCCTGAACCAGTATAAACCTTGTGTCTCTTGTGTTGTTCTGTTTGGTAGTTTAGGTCCTAGCGATTCGGCGAAGAGCAAGTAGGCAGAGGGTTAAATCTCCATGCGCACCCTAGTGTTTGAACCTCAAGGGTCTGCCGGAACCCGAAATCCGACACAGCCATTGCCGATACCCAAATAGAAGTGGGATAAGCTAGGCATGGACTTTATCAAAGGATTGCCCAGGAATCATTCAGGCTATGACTCGATATGGGTTGTAGTCGATCGTTTGACGAAGGTAGCTCATTTCATCCCAGTGAAGACCACTTACACCAGTGCTAAGTTGGCAAAGATGTACATGACCAGGATCGTATGTCCGCATGGAGTTCCGAGGAGCATTGTATCAGATAGAGGAACCCAGTTTACCTCAAAGTTCTCGAATCAGTTGCACGAAACTTTGGGTACCAGGCTAGAGTTCAGAACAGCCTTTCATCCGCACACAGATGGAAAACCCAAGAGAGTCAATCAGATTTTGGAGGTCATGCTGAGAGCTTGTGAGCTAGATTATGGATCTAGTTGGGACGACAATTTGCCATATGCGGAGTTTTCTTACAACAACAGTTGTCAATCCAGTTTGAAGATGGCCCCTTTCGAAGCCTTGTACGGAAGGAGGTGCAGAACACCGTTGTTGTGGGATGAAGTTGGAGACCATTAGTTGTTTGGACCGGATCTGATTAAGGAATCTGAACAGAAGGTGAAGTTGATTCGCGATAGGCTCAAGGTAGCCCAGTCCAGGCAGAAGAGCTACGCAGGTTCTAAATGCAAGGAGACAGTTTATGAAGTCGGAGACAGAGTTTATCTTCATGTATCTCCTCTTCGAGGAGTTAAGCGCTTTGGAGTTAAGGGAAAGTTAGTGCCATGTTTGTAGGACCATACAAAGTTTTGGAGCGTATGGTAGAAGTTGCTTACAAGTTGGAACTGCCCGAAGGATTGTCAGGAGTTCACGATGTGTTCCATGTTTCCCAGTTGAAGAAGTGCCACGTAGAGATGGCTGATATACCGCTGAGGGATACAGTGCCACTGGAAGCGATTAAGTTGGATAGTGATTTGACTTATGAGGAGAAGCCAGTCAAGATTCTCGAATATGCCAGCCGAGTCACCCGCGGCAAGGTTATCAAGTTTTGCAAAGTTCAGTGGAGCCACCATACCGAGGATGAAGCCACCTGGGAGCGAGAGGAAGATCTACGGAAGGACCACCCTCACCTATTTTCTAGCCAACCCGAATCTCGAGGGCGAGATTCATCTTAAGGGGGGTAGGTTTGTAACATCCCAAATTTTCAATTTCGAATGTTATACATTAGATCATCATTTGCATATCATATTTTATTGCATTTTGGCTTGATCCTAGAAATTCTACGCAACTCAAGGACCCACGGAGAGATTGGGGATTTCGTTATTTTCATATTTGAGTTTTCTCAAATTTTGAAAATAGGATCATTTGATTGTAATTATTTTATCTTCAATTATTTCTACTATAAAAATATGAGAGAGGGAATAAAATGACTTTCCCAAAATAAAGAAATATCGAGGGTTTAATAATAAAATCAAATATGATTTTATGTTGGAGTTTATTGCTATTTTATTTGAATTTAGGAAAAATGCGCGTTTTTCAAAAATTCATTTAGGCCCCAAATAAATGTATATCTTGTCCGGCTTGATTTTAGAAGTCGGGGAAAATTTATTTCGGGATTTTTGGAGTCCCTTTAGTATTTCTTTTATTAGTTTTTCTGCGCATAATGATTTTTTTTTAAAAGGCTAACCGACCTACCGGGTCGTGTCCGCCTGGGACTCTAGGCCCGGCCGGCCTTATAAGCCGGGGGAGCCGACCCCGCAGCCCACCCAAACCCTAGCCACCGCAGGACCCCGCCGCCACTACCGCCGCCGCCACAGGACCCCGCCGCCGCCGCCGCCCGACGCCGCCGCCAACGCTGCCCGCCGCTGCCGGACCCCGCCGCCCCTCGCCGCCGGACCCCGCCACTGCCGACCGCCACCGCCCTGCCCCTCGCCGGAGTAGCCGCCGCCGCCGCCGACCCGCAACCCGAGGTAGCCGCTAGTTTTTCTTATAAAACCATTCAGTTTATTTTTTTTACGGTTTAGTTATTTAGCGGACGTTTGTCCGTACGTTCGTTTTAACGAACGGTTTTCGTCGTTTAGCCGCGGACAGCGAAGGTTCGTTCATTAGCCAGTTCGTCCGTTTTTTCTTTTTCTCGGATTTTCCGCGGTTATTTCTGATCGAGATTTCTGATCCGATTTTCGTTTTTGTATAACTTTTCGCTTGTTTATCGGAATCAGACGATTCAAGTGCCTAGAGCTTCATCTCGAAACCCTCTTTCCGTTTAACCTACTCATAAAAGTTTTTGCTACAGTAAAATTTGACTTAGGTCCAGATTAGTAAAACGAAGCTTGTTTCTTTCGCCGTTCGAGTTTCGTTGCTTCGTTTGATTTGATTCTTTTTGCAAACCGGAGTTCTTAAGTTGAACTTTCTGGTTAGATCTATTATTTTAGTTTTATTTGTGCAGTAGATGAGTGCTTATTGTATGATTGTTTGTTTGCAATAGAGTACCCGGAGTGCGCCGCTTGCTACTTCGAATCTCTAGGTTTCACGGATTATCGGCAAGGCAAGTAACACTTTGATCATACCTCTTTACTACCCAGTTTTATTGCATTAGATAAATCCTCAAAACAATTGCATGGTTAGGATCTGATTTCATATGTGGGTTTTGGGAAGTAGATGAGGCAGAACCTATTACCTATTTTATTATCAAACCTTTGGGAGTTACTTCTACGTTTGCTTATATTGCCATGCTATGCTAGTAGACGTGGATTGGGTGAGTGTATCCATGACAGATGTGAGATTTTTAATTAATGGTTTACTTAAGGTGGCAACTTAAATTCACATATGGGTGGATTGAGGCACCTGGGGAACCCAGTGTTGCCTGTATTTTTTGGAAATCAAGGGGTACCGTGTGATTTTCCTATGGACCACCACCCAGGCTCAAAGGGAACATGAGATTATTCATGCTAGAAACTTCTGTGTGCAGCCGCAAGCTACTATGGGCTCTAGCATAGTTGATTAAGTTGCGCGAGCTCTTGAAGAGGTAGACTAGCAAGTGCAGGGGATGTAGGTTGGTACTGTCTACCCGGGGTAGAGAGTTAATGCTTCTGAAAGACTGTGTCTCGGTCATCCGTTTCTCAAACACCATATAGTGAGAGAAATCAAGTGGAGGAGTTCGAGTCTTGCCAGGAAAAGTGCGCAAACCTCTGCAGAGTGTATAAACTAATTATGGTTACCCGTGTCCCCGGTTATGGACGTTTTGAGTATCTAGTACTTGGATTATCATGTGAATATCATCATGTTACTTTAATTAAATTTTGTTGGGTTTAATGATGATGCTTAATTGGGATGGAGTTGGAGTACCCTTCTCAATGTTTAACAACCACCATGATAGTTAAATAAAATTTATTCCTTTGCAGTAGGGAAAAATTGGCTTTATGCAAAACTGTAACCATAGAGCTTTCCACCAGCCATATTGCATGTAGTATAGCATATTTCTATTCATTACTCTTTATGTGTTACATTGCCAGGATATTCCATGTGCTGACCCGTTTTCGCGCTGCAATGTTCATGTTGCAGACTTTTCAGACGACGAGTAAGGTGCCTTAGGTCGTGGTCTTATACTAAGTGATGCCGTTGGAGTTGATGGACTCGCTTATCTTCCAAGCCTTCCGCTGTTATCGTTATTAGATGCCCTTAAGCCATATTTATTGTAGTAAGTTCTCTTTTGAGACATTCGATGTAATAAGTGTGTGATTGCTACTTTGTTATAAATCCTTCAAGTACTGTGCGTGTCAGCATTACCGATCCAGGGATGACACCGATGCACAGAGATCAGACTGTTTGAGTTCTGGTCGCTACATATATATTCGTTGTATTATAAAAATAATGTGCCAAGGTTTGGTTTTAAAATGTTTAAATTCCTTGTTTGGTGTGTGCAGCAGAAAAACAGAAACTTTGTCTGTAGTGTTTGAATTTACATTTTTTTACTAGAGCTTGATAAAATCTTGAAATTTTTAAACAATACTTCCCTGCAAATTGTTTAGATTTTCCTAATTTTTTAGAATTTTTAAGTTACAGAAGTATACGAGAGTTCCAGATTGCTACAGACTGTCCTGTTCTTGAGAGATTCTGTTTTCTATGTGTTGTGCGCTCATTTTGATGAATCCATGGGTTGTATCAGGGGGGTATGAACCATGATGAAGTTGGAATACAGTAGATATAATGCTAATATGAAATTGGAATGAGTTTACAATAGTACCTAAAGGTAGTGATTGGCTTTATTATACTAACGAATCTCACAAAGTTTTTTGTTAAGTTCTGTGTGGATGAAGTGTTCGAAGAACGAGGAGTTACCGATATGAGAAGAATAAGGAGAGGAAAGAGTTCAAGATTGGGGATTCCCAAGGCACCCCAAGTAAATATTTCAAGGATATTCAAGCATCTAAGCGTGGGATGCCCCGGTTGGCATCCCATCTTTCTTCTTCAACAACTATCGATATGCCTCGGTTTTTGTTTTGTTTACATGATATGTGTCTTTTGAGTTTATTTTTTCCTTTCTTTTCCTTTATTCTCCATGCTAGTGTGAGATAATCCTTCATTCATTTGTAGAATGCTCTTTGTGCTTCACTTAAATCTTTTGAGTATGTCTTCCTAGAATGCTCTTTGTGCTTCACTTAAATCTTTTGAGTATGCCTTTATAGAATGCTCTTATGCTTCACTTAAAATCTTTCGAGTATGTATAGAATGGTTCATGTGCTTCACTTAAATATTTTGAGCTTGGATATTGATAAACATATATTATTTGTAGAATGCTCTATGAACTTTACTTATATCTTTTAGAGTATGAATAAAATTATCATTGAAAGTGGGTTTGGAAGAGTGATAACTCTAGGTAATGATCCAACTATTTTGGAGGGTGTTGAATCTTATAATACTTATGAAAGTGGATTTGGAGAGGTCGTGACTTTATTTAATGATGATTCCACTATTTCGGAAGAGGTTCCAATTGACTATGAGAACAAAGTTGCTATCTATGATGATTATTGTGATGACATGAATGCTATAAAGACTAATAATAACCATGAAACTTATAATCTTGATTTTAATTCTCAATTGGATTATGCCTCACATGATAGTCATTTTGTTAATTTTGCTCCCACTACTATTCATGAGAATAAATTTTCTTATGTGGAGAGTGGTAAAATTTCTATGCTTGTGGATCATGAAAAGAATGCTTTGTGCGATAGCTATATTGTTGAATTCATTCATGATGCTACTGAAAATTATTATGAGGGAGGAATATATGCTTGTAGGAGTTGCAATAATATCAAGTTTCCTCTCTATGTGTTGAAAATCTTGAAGTTATGCTTGTTTTGCCTTCCTATGCTAGGTGATTCTTGTTCCCATAAGTTGTTTGCCCACAAAATCCCTATGCATAGGAAGTGTGTTAGACTTAAATGTGCTAGTCATATTCTTCATGATTCTCACATTATGTTTCAATTCTTATCTTTTTTGTGAGCATCATTGAAATCACCATGCCTAGCTGAAAAGGCATTAAAGAAAGCGCTTGTTGGGAGACAACCCAATATTTATCCTTGTTGTTTTTGTGTGTGCACATGATTAAGATATTGTAGTAATCATGTTTTATAGCAATAAAGTGCCAAGTAAGACCTATGGGATGGCTTACGATGATAGTTGATTTGATCTTGCTGAAAAATAGAAACTTTTGCACCCAGGAATATAATTCTCATTTTTAACAGAAGCATGATAAAATACTGATTCTTTTTACAGAAGATTAATAAAAAAATTTCCTAGGTTGTGCTAATGTTTCAGAATTTTCGGAGTAGCAGAAGTATGGTTGTTGTTCAAATTATTACAGACTGTTCTATTTTTGACAGATTCTATTTTCAATGCATAGTTCGCTTGTTTTCTTGTTTCTATGGCTTACATTGCTCAATATAAATTGTAGAAATGATATGGTGCAGTAGGCTTTGTGTGATAAAAATTATGAATATTGTCTTTGACTGTACCAAAGTGAATGATTTACTCTTTATCATACTAACCCATCTCACGAAGTTTTGTTAAGTTTTGTGTGATTGAAGTTTTCAAGTTTTGGGTGAGATATCGATACAAGGATAATAAGGACTGGAAAGACCCTAAGCTTGGGGATGCCCAAGGCACCCCAAGGTAATATTCAAGGAAGACTCAAGTGCCTAAGCTTGGGGATGCCCCGGAAGGCATCCCCTCTTTCGTCTTCAAAACCATTGGTATACCTTACTCGGAGCTATATTTTTTTCGTCACATGATATGTGTTTTGCTCGGAGTGTATTTTCATTTTACTTGTTGTTTGAATAAAATCATTGGATCTGAAATCTTGAATGAGAGAGAGTCCTCCCATGGCTAGTTAATTATTTGACTACTCATTGTTCTTCACTTATATCTTCTTGGAGTAGTTTGTCATTTACTCACGTGCTTCACTTATATCAAATGAGTAAATGGTTGAATGAATTGAATATCATATATCTAAAATTATATATGCTTCATATGCTTATACCATGGGGAGTAATTGTCAGGACCCCGACTCAATGCCACATCGATCTAGCATGTAACACCTCATATCACTTTGCGGCCTCACGCACGGTATTCCCATGGGTGTCGCCTTACCCTTGCCCGGGACCGTTTGCGCCTTTTGGCACACGTATATGATAGTGTCGCTAGCATCCATATGATAAGGAGCCCGGGCTAACATGGCTAGTCGTAAACCCAAAGTGGCACAGACTTACAGGGATAGGCATCCATGACCCAGCATCGAACGTGTCGGTCATCAGCGGGTGAATCCAGGCTGTAGCACTGGGCTAGCAGGACTCCGGTGAACCGGGCTGTAGCGGGCTAACAGGACTCTGGTATTCATCGCGTGACATTTCCCCGAGGGGACAGACACAGGAACGAAGAAGGACACATGCCGGCCAGCCTAAGTGTTCCGGAGCAGTAGCAAGCTACCATGGCTCGGTAGAAACACTAGGAGACATTTCCCGGTAAGAAAGGCTACTAAAGATAAACAACTAGATAGTCAGATCCCACACATACCAAGCATTTCAATAACATACACACAATATGCTCGATATGTGCAAATACAACATGGCATCACAACAGGACTCTACAACTCAAGTATTTATTCAATAGGCTCCGAGGAGCGAGATATTACAAACAGGGGTCTCATGACCCAACATTCAGAGCATACAAATCAAAACACAAACGGAAGCTATCATGTCTGAGTACAGACATCTATAAATGAAAAAAAGCTGAGAAGCCTGACTATCTATCAGATCCTGCCGAGGGCACAAGATCGTAGCTGAGGTAACAAGCTAAACGTCGAAGTCCACGCGGTACTACTAGCGAGACCGAAGTCTCTCTACAAAAACATAAAATAGGCAAACGTGAGTACAAATGTACCCAGCAAGACTTACATCAGAACTAACTACATATGCACCATTATCAACAAAGGGGATGGTGGGGTTTAACTGCAGCAAGCCAGCTTTGACTCGGTGGCTAACCTGAACTACGACTGCAATGTAACTCTTTTGAGGTGGCGCACACGAGTCCACATATTCACCATATCAATACACCACTATGGATCCGCTCCCGTCTCCCTACGAGAACGCCATCCATAGCACTCACGCTTATCTTGCGTATTTTAGAGTATCCACTTTCACTTGTCTATGAACTGATATAAGCAACCCAGAAGTCCTTTTCCGCGGGCACGGCTATTCGAATAGATGATGTTAACCCTGCAGGGGTGTACTTCTTCATACATGTTTCCACCACTTAGCGTCTGCACACGACATGTGCTCGGCAGACTTCAAGCGAAAGCCGACGTGGGTGTAGACCACGACCTACCTAAACACCTAAGTCTCTAGTCCAGGTTTATCGCCTATTCGGGTTCCATCCATGAGGAGATCCGGCCGGAGTTTCGCTCACAGCCCCAAACGATGTGAACAGGGTTCCGTGACACCAAACGGGCGCCCGGTATACCCGGCCACGTGCCTACCGCATCACAGCCCACCCCTACGGTCAGCGCTGTCCACGGCCTCCAGCATACTACAAACACCAGAAACTACTTGCAACTCCTGGACAGAGGACTAGGGTGAATAAGAAGTCGAGCGGGGTCATATTTCAGGGCCCAATGTATGGTAGTAGCTGAATCATGGATCACAAACACAGAACTCAGTTCCTAAGGACGGCTTCAATGAGGCAACCCACCATGTACTCCTACATGGCCTCTCACCGCTACCTTTACCAAATCGTGTTCACACACTTAGATCACACACGGTAGGACATGTTCACACGCCTCTGATTCATCCCCGATGAATCAGACCTGACTCAACTCTAAGCAGTAGCAGGCATGACAAACAAACATGAATGAGTAGGCACGACAGGGCTCAAACAACTCCTACTCATGCTAGTGGGTTTCATCTATTTACTGTGGCAATGACAGGTCATGCAGAGGATAAAGGGGTTCAGCTACCGCAGCAAGTAACAGTTGAATCGTTGTTGTCCTAATGCAATAAAAGAGAGCAGGAGCGAGAGAGTAGGATTGTATCGGAATGAACAAGGGGGTTTTGCTTGCCTGGCACTTCTGAAGATAACATTGAGTCTTCATCAGTGTCAACGATCACAACGTCGGAACATCTTCTACCGGGAGGGAACAGATACCGGCAACAAAGAAGAAATACAATCAATGCAATGCACAATATGATGCATGCTCATGACATGGCAATATGAATGTGTTTTGAGCTAATGCAACTAGCAACAGATTAAATGAAGTTGGTTTGAATACAAGATTCAAATTCAAACTCCATATGTGATTATTCAAATGCCATTTAATTGATTTGTGCTAAACAGCAGCTATAAGTTGTTCTAACATGCATGAAAATGGTACAGATGGATTCCTTGAATTTTTCTGATAATTTTTCATATATAAATTATTTAATTTGGAGTTACGGTTGAATTTCTATGATTTATTGAAGTTTAGAATATTTTCTGGAATTTTCTGAATAAAAATAAATCCAGAAAATGATTTAACTGCGTCAGCCTGACGCCAGCATGACGTCAGCGAGTCAACGGCCAGGTCCAGGTCAAACCTGACGTGTGGGGTCCACACGTCAGTGACACAGGAACTAATCCCGCGTTGACTCGGGCTTTGACCCGCTACGGGGCCCGCTGTCAGTGTCTGTTAGTGTGCTAATTGGGGGGATTAGCCGCTAATGGCAACGCCACGTCAGCTGCCGGCGTTTAACCGCCGGCGACCTCAGATCGCGGCGGCGTCCGCGTCGGGATTGTGCTACAGGCCATGGTTTGGGGCGCGGGGAGCATCTACAGGGAGCTGGCGGAGTGGCGCTTCCAGTGGTGGAGGCGGCTGGAGCGGAGGTGGCCGGAGTCGTCACCGGCGTTGACCGTGGCGGTCGCCGGAGTTCAGGCACCTGCGGGTTTGGCTTTAGGGAGCACGGCAGGAGGAGCTGGGGCGTGCTACGGACTCCTGAGATCGCGGTGAGCACGACAGTGGGCTCGGAAACGAGCTGCGGTGGCTGTGGCCACGGCCACGCCATGGCCGGCGGCGAGAAGCTCTCGGCCGTGGTGGAAAAAGAAGCTAGGGGATGAGCGCGAGCTTGAGAGAAGGGGGAAGAGGAAGAGGGGCTCACCGCGAGTGCATAGGTGGCCTCGGCGTGCTCGGGGAAGGTCCGGAGCCGACGAATCGGGCGACGGCGACCGGCGGGTCCGAGGACGGGGAAAATGTCGGGGCGGCGCTTCGGGGCTTCTCCGGTCGCGTGAGCCGACGGAGAGGACGAGGGAGGCACTGCGGAGCTCGGGAGCATGTTAGAGAGGAGAGGGGGCTTCGGTGGCCGCGAGGGAGCTCGTCGGTGGCGGCGGCTCCGTTCGGTCGCGGGAGGGAGAGAGAGCAGAGGGGGAGGGGAAGAGTTCGGGAGAGAGTGAGAGAGTTCCAGGGGGGTGGCGTGGCACGCATGGAGGCGTCCGGGGTGTCGAGGTGGAGCGGCAAGCAGGAGGTGGCCGGGGCGTGCGCCGGCGTGCGTCGGCCATGCGCCTGTGCCTACTGGCGCGAGGAGGAAGGCGACAGGGGGGGAGTGGAGATGGGCTGGGCCGTGCTGGGCCAGGTAAGTGGGCGCCAGGTAAGTTAGGTAGGTGGCCTGGTGGCCTTCTCTCCCTTTCTTTATTATTTGTTTCAGTTTTTCTAATTTCTGCCACTGTTTTGCAAATAAAATACTAACCAAAACACTTTGGTTAATTCTGTAAATTTTTGTGAGGAATATTTGAATTATTTTCAAACCACACAATAAATTTCAGAATATTTGGAGCAACCAATATTTAATGGTAACTTTTAAACTCCAACTCAAATACCCTAATGATTTAATTCAGTGACCAAAATGTCCTAGAAAAATATGCATTATCTCTGGTAGAGGCTTTCACCTTTTTCCATAAATCATGAACATTTTAAAAGGATATTTTGAGGTCATTGAAAATATTTTGGTTGAACCTATTTGAATTGCATTTGGTGCTAGGGTTTGAACATCCCCATTTCTAGTTTAAAAGAAATTTAGACATGATGCATGGATGTAATGCCACTAGTTACAAGCAAGCTCTAGGGCTGTGACAGTAATGACTTCACACATAATTAGTATAGGTGGTAAATTTATTGAAATTTAGCAAACATAGTATCGGTCACTTGAACAATTCATGAAATAATATTGAAGGAAGAGAGATTTCACATACGAATATACTATCTTGGACATCTTTTATAATTGTGAGCACTCAATAAAATATGACATGCTAAAAGGTTGATGTTGGACAAGGAAGACAACATAATGGGTCATGTTTTCTTATATCTGAATAGAAGTTATATTGGCATGGATCCTCCAACATGTTGAGCTTGCCTTTCCCTCTCATGCTTGCCAAATTCTTTGCACCAAGTATAGATACTACTTGTGCTTCCAAACATCCCTTAAACTAGTTTTGCCATGAGAGTCCACCATACCTACATATGGATTGAGTAAGATCCTTCAAGTAAGTTGTCATCAGTGCAAGAAATAAAAGTTGCTCTCTAAATATGTATGATCTATTAGTGTGAAGAAAATAAGCTTTATACGAACTTGTGATATCGAAGAAATAAAAGCGGCGGACTGCATAATGAAGGTCTTTATCACAAGCGGCAATATAAAGTGACGTTATTTTGCATTAAGATTTTGTGCATCCAACCATAAAAGCGCATGACAACCTCTGCTTCCCTCTGCGAAGGGCTTATCTTTTACTTTTATTCTACCCTTATACAAGAGTCATGGTGATCTTCACCTTTCCTTTTTATACTTTTTCCTTTGGCAAGCACTATGTGTTGGAGAGATCCGGATATATGTATCCACGCGGTTGTAGGTTTTCATGAAGTATTATTGTTGACATTACCCTTGAGGTAAAAGGTTGGGAGGCGAAACTATAAGCCCCTATCTTTCTCTGTCCGATTGAAACTTTGAACCCATAAATATCACGTGAGTGTTAGCAATTGTGAGAGATTAAATGATAGTTGAATATGTGGAATTTGCTAAATCAAAGCTCTTACAAATACCCTTCCTGAAAATAAGATGAATTGCAATTGTTTGATGACTGAGAACATAGTTTGTTAGTTTTCAGGAAAGTTTATGGTCTATACTTTAACATGTGAATAGCTCATTACTTGATCACGAGAAGTCTTATGAAGATGAGCTACTGTTTATGATAAAGAATAATGCTAGTAAAAGTGCTTGGACCTTTCATTGATCAAACATTTGCACTTGATAGCATTCACACTTCATAAATTATTTCTTTTATAATTTACCTACTCGAGGACGAGCAGGAATTAAGCTTGGGGACGCTGATACGTCTCCCACGTATCTATAATTTATGAAGTTTTCATGCCATGTTTACAACAATTCCATATGATTTTGGTATGATTTGATTAGAACTAACACGGAGTGACGCTGTTTTCAGCAGAACTACCGTGGTGTTGTTTTTGTGCAGAAATAAAAGTTCTCGGAATGAGCTGAAAATTAACGGAGAATTTTTTAGGAAAATATAAAAAAACTGGAAGGAAAAGATACCAAAGAGGAGTCCCATGGACACCACAAGGGTGGGGGCGCGCGCTCCGTCCTTGTCATTGCCTCGTGGGGCCCCCTGACATGAAACCAACGCCGACCCCTATAAATCCTGAAAAACCCAGAACAGAAAAGGCATAGGAGTTCTACCGTTGCACGCCTCTATAGCCACGAAAAGCCAATCTAGGCCCTCTCTGGCACCCTGCCGGAGGGGGCCAACATCACCGGAGGCCATGGAGGAGGAAGCTGGAGGGGTCACCATCATTTTGGAGGCCAAGGACTAGAGGGAAAACCTTTCCCCATCTAAGGAGGAGGCCATGGAGGAGGAAGCACAAAGGGGAGAACCTCTCCCCCTCTCTCTTGGTGGCACCGGAGTGCCATCGGGGGAACCATCGCCGCGGTGATCGTCTTCATCAACATCAACTTCATCATCACCATCCTCATATCTTCTACGCGGTCCACTCTCCTGCACCCCGCCGTAATCCCCTAATTGAACATGGTGCTTTATGCCACATATTATGATCCAATGATGTGTTGCAATCCTATGATGTTTTGAGTAGATTTTCTTTGTCTTTTGGGTTGATTGATGATATAGATTGGTTTGAGTTGCATGTTTTATTATTGGTGCCGTCCTATGGTGCTCTTCGTGTCGCGCAAGCATGAGGGATCCCCACTTTAGGGTTTGCAATATGTTCATGGTTTGCTTATTGTATGTGTTGCGTGAGTGACTAAAACACAAACACAGATAAGTGGGTCATGGCATATGGGAATAAAGGGGACTTGATATGTTAATGCTATGGTTGGGTTTTACCTTAATGTTCTTTAGTAGTTGTAGATGCTTGCTAGAGTTCCAATCATAAGTGCATATGATCCAAGAAGAGAAAGGATGTTAGCTTATGCCTCTCCCTCATATGAAATTGCAATAATGATTACCGATCTTGTTAACACTTGCCTAGGACAATTCCGCACACCGACCCATCATTATTCCACACTCGCTATTTATAACTTATAGTAATATATTCTAACATTATGTTAACAACACCTATTTTTATATTTTAGTTCTCCAATATCATAAAAAGTTATCCTCTTCATACCCACAACATAGCTTTATTTCTCGTTTCTACTTGGAAGCAAACATTCGGTGTATGTAGAGTTGTATCAGTGGCATATAGGACTTGAGAGAATATTGATCTTTCCTCTAGCTCCTTGTGGGTTCGACACTCCATACTTATCAGTTCCACCTTTGGAAAGTGCTATGATGATTCCTTGCACTTGAGGATTATCATAAAGCTTTATCACGATTAAGGAAATATAATAATAACCTTTTTATTATTGCCTCTAGGGTATATTTCCATCACACATAGCCCTCGTCGACGCCGGCTTCGCCTCTCGCATGGGCGAGATGATGGTCCGCTCCATCCGCAAGTTCACCGTCGTCAAGAAGCACGCAGACGACCTTGTCGTGCTCCTCCAGCCTGTGTGTCCGGGCTCCTTGTTGCCTCTCCAACCTCATCGGCCTCCAAGGTGACAAACTCTTTGAAGCAATGGAAGCCCTACAACTGCCGGAGGTCACAACAAAGAATGTGCACCTCGAGGTCGCGCTCGCAGTGCAACGCCTCGCCATGCAAGAAACCGTCGACCTGCACATCCACGTCTATGAGGAAATTGTCTACATAGGCCACTACAAGGACAATGAGGATAGAAAGACGTTGTCCTTCTTCCACCGGCTGGAATCTTTGGACGCCATTGTTCGGAAGCACATTGACCTGGCCACGAAAGCCGCTGCTACTTAGCCGTCGTTCGGTGGGTCGGCACCCTGAGTCGAGGAGGAGGAGGTCGTCGATGGATGCATCTTTCTTCTTGCCTCCTGTAACCAGCACTGCATCACCTCATGGCCTTAATGTGTTAGTGTATGGCATTTTTATTCCAGTCCTAAAAGACATCTGTGGTCCCATGCTCTTATTTGGCATTAATAATATGTAGTATCATTTCCTTTGTCCTGGTTTCTACCTACGTCATGGTTTATTAGTCCCTTTTGTAATTTGTGCTAAATTTTGACCAAAGATTTAACCGACAAAATCTTAGTGCATGTCAACAAAATTTATATTGTTGGATTCATATTTGAACATAGTTTTCAATGATATAATTTTCGTGACATGCTTGAACATTTTGTTAGCCAAATTTATGGTCAAAATTTGGCATAGATTACGACGGGGACAAATAAACTAGGACGGAGGTAGACTGGTCACAATCGCTTGTTGTGCCAAATTTTGACTTCGGCTTTACTCCCTCCGTTTGGTGACGAGTGCACATTTAGCTTTGAAATTTGTCACAAAAGAATGTACTTCTATCTTTCCATTGCACTTGAAAGTAGGAAAATATGTTTCTCTCATCTCACACCGTAATCAAGCCAATAACATTCTATGCATGATCTCCTTAATTTCTACATGCACTTAGCTCATTGGGGGTTGGGTAATTAAAGAGAAGATTGATGGTGGCTTGCATCTTTCCAAATTTTTACTCCACTCCATAATTTGTCCTAAAATTTCTATATGTACACTTTTCACCGGACAAAGGGAGTAAGTACGAGACCCAACCTACATGGAGGGATTATATATATTGGCGTGACAACCAAACTTATATATGGAGTATTCAAAACTGAGCGTCACTACATGTCACGACTTCAAACAGGAAAGTGGAACAAGTACAGCATGCCTGGGTCATTCGCGCCGCCCCCGCACTGTCGTTCCGGCTCGCCGCTCAGCGTGCATTGGCTTGGCATTTTCTATCTAGAACTTAAAAAGGTAAAGACTCCCGCGTTCGCACCGTACCCCCACACGATCTGCCGGGCATGCCACTCATGCTAGGGTCCCCCCCCCCCCCGATAAAATCCATAGATTCATCAAAATAAGCACACAATGCAACAAAAATAGAATCTGTCAAAAACAAAACAGTCTGTAGTAATCTCGACTTTAACCATACTTCCATAACAACAAAAATTCTGAAAATTAGGAAAATGTGGGAAATTTGTATATCAATCATGTGTAAAAATGCAGAATTTTTTGTCGCTCCAGTGATTTTTATCAATTCTCCTACTGGACATAAAAGTTTCTATAATGCATAGAATTGAATCAACTATCACCAAATCATCCAAAAGGCTTTACTTGGCACAAACACTAACTAAAACATAAAAACGCAATAATTACAGAAGAATAATTGTATATTTATTGAATACCAGAAAGAAAAACAAAAATTTCAAATAAAACTATTGGGTTGCCTCCCAACAAGCGCTTTTCTTTAAAGCCTTTTAGCTAGGCATTGATAATTTTAATGATGCTCGCATGGAAGACAAGAATTGAAACACAAAGAGAGCATCGTAAAACATGTGACAAACATATTTAAGTCTAACATACTTCCTATACATTGGAATTTTATAAGCAAACAAGTTATCAAAACAAGCAAAGACTTGCACATTCAAGGAAGAAGGAAGAAACAATAGCAATCTCAACATAACGAGAGGTAATTTAGTAACATGAAAATTTCCACAACCATATTTTCCTCTCTCATAATAATTACATGTAGGATCATAATCAAATTAAACAATATAGCTATCATATAAAATTTTATCTTCATGATCCACATGCATAAAAGTTTTATAATCTTCCAAGATAGTGGATTAACATCAACTAACGCCATGACCCCTCCAAACCCACTTTTATTAAAAAATTCATAAGATAGAACACTCTCCAAATATGTGGGATTATTTTTACCTAAAGTTGACGCTCTTCCAAACCCACTTTCAATATTATTGCAAATATTATTATCAATATCATATTCATTATGAGGCTTAAATAAACTTTCAAGATCATAAGAAACATTATCACCCCAATCATGATCATTGCAATAAGCAGTAGACATAACAAAATTGTCATCCCCAAGATTGGGGTTTTGTATATCATTAACACAATTGACATTAATAGAATTTATAATAACATCATTGCAATCATGCTTTTCATTCAAGGAGATATCATGAATTGCTTTATAAATTTCTTCTTTTAATACTTCATCATAATTTTAAGACTCATGAATCTCAAGTAAAACTTCATAAAGATAATCTAGTGAACTCAATTCACTAGCAATTGGTTCACCATAATTGGATATTTTAAAAATATTAGTAAGTGGATTAAGATCCATATCAATATATTTTTAGCAAGCAAATAGAAGGCACGTGGCAACACAAGCAAACTAGCAAAAAGGCAAACAGAAAATATTTTTCTATTTTTGTAAAGAAAAATAGAAGTGGGGGAGATGAAAATGGGAGGCAAATTGCAAATAAAGTAAATTGCAAGGAGATTAGAGTTTACGCATAGGTACTTGATAGATGTTGACGATGTCTCCCTGGCAACAGCGCCAGAAATTCTTCCTAATTGCTTGTATCTGCGTTGGTAATTCTCCGAAGAGAAAAGGATGATGCAGCACAACAAAGGTAAGTATTTCGCTCAGTTATGAAACCAAGGTTATCAATCCAGTAGGAGAACCAAGCAACACTATGTAAACAACACCTACACACAAACAACAAATACTTGCAACCCAACGCGTAAGAGAGGTTGTCAATCCCTCAACAATATTGAGATAGATTAAATTCTATGAGATTTGATGAATATGTTTAACTAAAACACAAAATAAAATAAATGAAGAAAAGTGCAGAAAGTTAGTTTTAGATTTAATATGATAGGAAATAGACCCGGGAGCCGTAGTTTTCACTAGAGGCTTCTCTCAAGAAAATAGAATACGGTGGGTAAACAAATTACTATTGGGCAATTGATAGAAAAGCGAATAATCATGATGATATCCAAGGAAATAATCATGTATATAGGCATCACGTCCACTAGTATTACTCCACACATCAACCGCTATCTAGCTTGCATCTAGTGTATTAAGTTCATGGGAAGACGGAGTAATGTAATAAGAACAATGACATGATGTAGACAATATAAACCCACGTATGAGCAAACCCCATCTTGTTACCCCTAATAGCAACGATACGTGCATATCATGACTCTTTTTGTCACTGTGATTAAGCACAGCAAGATCAAACCCATCACAAAGCACCTCTCACTACAGGAATCTAGTATTTTGCCGTCTGCCACGGCGGACAGCAAAGGCACGGACGGCAGACGGCAAATAGCGCATACGCCGGCAAGTCATGCGTCGAGTACATGTACCAGACACGCATTATGAAGTTCTGTTTGCTATATGCGTCGTATGTATTGAACCAATTATCCCAGGCTTCTTGCAATTCGTCCTTAAGCGGCTGCATGTACACATTCATATTTTCCCCCGGATAGTTGGGCCCTAAAATTATCAATGTCAGGAAAATGTTCTTTCTTTGCATAATCTGTTCGGGGGGGAGATTGAGTGGAAAGACAAATACGGGCCAACAACTATATTGGGCTGCCGTCATACCAAACACACTGAACCCATCCATGCTGATGCCGACTCGAGGATGCCTCAGATCTGCCGCTTTGTCAGCATGTAATTCATCAAACTTTTTCCAAGTAACACCATCTGATGTGCGTACCATCATCAGATTCCCATCTGTATCTAGTTCGGTTCTTTTGCCTGTTTTGTGCCATGTCATCTGTCTGGCCGTCTCTTCGACCATGAAAAGACGTTGAAGTCTTGGTACGATTGGCATATACCAAAGAACACTAACGGGGATTTTGGTTTGTGTCTTCTCACCCATACCGTTGTCTACCACAATATACCTGGAAGACATGCAAATGGGACAATAGTTCAAGTCCGCATAGTCAAGCCTAAATAAGGCACATCCTTTCTCACAGGCATGTATCTTCTCATAGGGCATCTTCAGTGCACGGAGGATTTTGTACGACTGGTACAGGTTTGCAGGCATTACATGGCCTTTGGGTAGAAAGCGTCCAAATACTGTCATAATTGCGTCATAGCATTCTCTGCCCAAGTTGAAGTGAGCCTTCAGAGCCATTACTTGTGAGATGGCATCCAACTGACAAAGCTCAGTGTGCTCGTGGAGCGGACGTTTTTAAGACTCCAACATTTCATTGAAGTCCTTTGCAGATTCCTCCATCTCCTCGTCTGAATCCCAAGCATCATCATAGTCTTGCACCATGTTTTCCATCCCGGTACCATGCTCATCGGTGCAATGATGATCCACCTCAGCTCGGTCACGTTGGGCAGACTCACCATGAAATGTCCACACCGTATAATCGGGTGTAAAACCACTCTTCTGCAGGTGTTTGCCCATTTCAGCCTCTGTCCTCTTTTCCCAATTGCCGCACCGAAAACAGGGGCACCAGGTTTTCTTCTGGCCATTTGCAAATGCGGCTTGCACAAACCCCTTGGTTTTTGTGAACCATTTAGTGCTCCATTTGTTCTGACAAGTGTGACCGGTATGCATCCACGCACGATCACTCATCTTGACTTTCAGAGCTACTGGACACACAACAATTATATATGTAATTCACCATGTATATATTCATCAGTTGATCTACTTTTTCAATTTTATTACGCCCATGCAACCTACACTCTAATAGGTAATGATAGGTTCTAATCCCACCCATGTATGTGTAGATTGGGTTCATTTTCCCATGCTATGCTCCGGATCCGACGCAAAATTTCGGCAGCACCTCCCCGCTGTTCTCCTGATACACGTCTCTGCAATAAACAGAGAGGATGTGTACCCGGAGAACAACAGGGGATGCACTGACGAAATTTATGCGTCGGATCCGGAGCAAAGCATATGGGAAAACGAACCCAATCTACACATACTCGGGTTGTCCATGGATAGCGTTGGACAAGTCGAAAGAATCAAGGTTACAAATATGCAAATGCATGCATATTTATAACTATGGCGCTTTCGAACGGGAGACACATATTGGTTACGCATACTGATGATTCAAGACACATATATAGCTAGCTATCAATTTTCATCGGAATAGATCAAATAATTAATGGGGGAGGAGGACATGTCATTTGTGCTCACCCACGAACGAAGGGGCAAAGCTTGTCAAACGCACGGCGAGGTCGTCGAACACCAAACCTCGTAGCGATGAAACAACTGCCCATTTAAAACTACCCGATCAACACAATTATATATGATGTTTTTCATAACAAAATCGAAAAATATATGACCTAACTAATAATTCACGAATATATGACCCCGTCGGCCTCTGGAAGGCCAAAGAACACCTTTTCGGGAGGTGTCGGGGGTCGGGGTGTCATGTCGGTGTCGGGGTGCCGTGTTGGGGTCGGGGTCGGGGTCTCGGGGTCGGGGTGTCGGGTCGGGGTGCCGGGTCGGGGTCGGGGTGCCGTGTCGGTGTCGGTCGGGGTGTCGGGTCAGGCTCGGGGTCGGGGTGTCGGGGTTGGGGTGTCGGGGTCGGGGTGTCGTGTCGGGGTGCCGGGTCGGGGTCGGGGTGCTGTGTCGGGTCAGGGTTTTTTCCTCTTTTTTCCTTTTCTTCTTCTTCCTCTTCTTCCTTTTCTTACTTTTCTTCCTTTTTTCCTTCTTCTTCTTCTTCTTCTTCTTCTTCTTCTTCTTCTTCTTCTTCTTCTTCTTCTTCTTCTTCTTCTTCTTCTTCTTCTTCTTCCTTTCCTTTTTCCTCTTCTTCTTCTCCTCCTCTCCTCTTTTTTCTTCTTCTTCTTCCTCTTCTTCTTTTTTCTTCTCCTCCTCCTCTTCTTCTTCTTCCTTTCCTTTTTCCTCTTCTTCTTCTCCTCCTCTCCTCTTTTTTTCTTCTTCTTCTTCTTTCCTAAACCTAAAACTAAACCTAATAAATCTAAAACTAAAACTAAAACTAAAACTAAATCTAAACTAAACATAAACCTAAAACTAAAAAAACAGAAAAAGGAAAAAACTAAATCTAAACCTAAAACTAAACTAAAACTAAACCTAAACCTAAAACTAAACATAAAACTAAAACTAAAACAAAATCTAAACTAAACATAAACCTAAAACTAAAAAAACAGGAAAAAAAGGAAAAAAGAGGAGGTAGAGATCACCTGGGGCAGGGCCGGTGGAGGAGGTGGCCGGTGGAGGAGGGGGGCGGGGCGGCCTGGGGCAGCGGCGCCGGGCCGGGGCGGTGGGGCGCCGGGGGGCCGGGGTGCCGAGACAGCAGGGCGGCGGGTGCGACGGGGCGGGGGGCCGGTGGGGCGCCAGGTGGTGGGGTGACGGCGCCGGGCGGCAGTGGCGACGGGGCGGGGGGGGGGGCGGTGGGGCAGAGGGGTGGTGGGGCGACTGGGTGGCGGCGAGTGGTGGGGGCGGCGGCGCGCGTGTGAAGAGCAGGGAGAGAAACAGAGAGAGGGGCGGGGTGGGGTGCGGCCGTTAGATATGTTAAATCTTTGTCGTCTGCCGCCTTTGTCGTCCGCTTTTTTGCTCTTTGCCGTCTGCTAGCAGACGGCAAAGAGGACACATCGTTAAGTTTTTTTAAGCAGCTCGTCACTGGGGCCCCTCCCTCTTTGCCGTCTGCTAGCCGACGGCAAAGAATCTTTGTCGTCTGCTAGAGGACGGCAAAGAACTGGCTGATGGCAAAGAAGGTCTTTGCCATCAGCCAGTTCTTTGCCGTCTACTTTAGGGTAGCTGATGGCAAAGAGCTTCTTTGTCGTCTGCTAGCTGACGGCAAAGAGCTGGCAAATGGCAAAGTAGCTGATTCCAGTAGTGTCTTCCCATGGCAAGAAAGATCAATCTAGCTAGCTAAACCAAACCAAAATTTCGGAGAAGAAATACGAGGCTATAACAATCATGCATATAAGAGTTCAAAGAAGACTCAAATAATATTCATGGATAGAATTGATCACAAACCCACAATTCATCGGATCCCAACAAACACACCGCAAAAAGGAGTTACATCAAATAGATCTCCAAGAACATCGAGGAGAATATTGTATTGAAGATCAAAAAGAGAGAAGAAGCCATCTAGCTACTAGTAGGACTAGTAGGACTATGGTAAACTACTCACGCATCATCGGAGGGGCATCACGGATGATGAAGAGCCCCTCCTGATTGTTGCCCCCTCCGGCAGAGTGCCGGAAAAGGGCTCTAGATTGGATCTTGTACCCAATGCCAGTTGCTAGTAAATAAGAATATCGGAAAACAGCAACTGGCCGGAAAAGATGCTAATAAATGTATATAAAACATCCAAGATTGATACTTTAATATCATGGAACAATAAAAAATTATAGATACTTTGGAGACGTATCACCCGATAATACTCAAATGGCTAGTCTGGATAGGAAATTGACGCAAAATGGGCTCGGGTTTGATAATGCAATTGCAATGGGAAGTATCCGAAGATGCCATCGAAGTTACCGTCCTTGCTTACGGTTGATGGTGTCGCAAAGGTGAAGTGGTCATTGTTGATGAAGAATTCGTGGCGAAGATGATCAGCGGTGATGCCAGTGTCGAACCATCAACACGTTAGGAAATGGAAACCACAACTCAAATTCTCAAAACAGAATGTGTCAAAAAATTGTAGGTGGTAGCGGGTAAGCAATGGTGGTTGCGGAAAGCTGGGTTATGACAAGGATATCTCAATGGGTTTGTAGAAGTGGAAAGGTGGTTGTGGAAATTGGCTATGCAAAATTATGACCATGGCTGAAAACTTCAGGCGTAATGCAGTTCTGTCAGTGGAGGCGGATGATCTAGGAGAGGGTTCGGCTGATCCAGGCTGGTCCGGATGATTCGGGCAGGTCAGCTTGCTCGGTCTAGGGCTCGGGGTGAACATGAAAATTATGTAGAAAAAGAAAAAATGGGTGATTTTGGATGGATTTCGTGGTGGAGATGGTGGGGAAGAGGTAGATCCACTTGCAACACAACGAATCCACCGATCAAATTCAACAAAACATCATCAAACCAAAAAATCAGAGAATTTTTTGGTATGGCTATTTTTGTGGGGATTTCCAAAATTGGAGAAAATACAAAAAAATAGGCTAGAAAGTGGGGGTAGGGACTCCAATTCGTGATCAACCATGGCTCATGATACCAAGATGATGTAGGGTGGAAACCAAATGGCTGATCTTTCATGATTTGGAGGGTAATTCCCGAAGAACACGATGAACACACGAGAGCAAAACACCCAAATCTACAAGATTCAGTCACACATGTGCTAAATCCACATACACAAATGGGATATACAAGATCCAAAGTCAACAAGAGAGGATACACGGTAACTAGTTCATCCCAATCCGTGAGGAAAGACGTCTTGAATCCACTACGGTATCTTCCCTCAAGAGGGGTCTTGAATCCACTTGGGGGATCTTCTCCTAGGAGGTCTTGGTAACCATAGGAGTAGGGATAAGTGGATGATCAAGGCTCGGTCTCAATGTTGAGCTATCACAATGCTAACCCTAAAACATGGGCGGAGTTGGAGTATATATAGGCTAGGGTTAGGTTAAGTTACATGGGCTACAGCCAAGTCATGCACGCAGGCAAGGTCCGGATGGTGGTCTAGACGATCCGGGCTTCGGGTGTCCGGAGAATCTGGGCGACCATCCGGATCGTCCAGATGTGTCGTGAGGCAGCGGCTGCTCCGGTCGCTCGTGTTCTGGTCTGGATGTCCGACCTCGTCCGGATGATCTGGGACCTGGTCCGGATGATCCGACTTCATTGAGAAGGCTGTTGTATTCTTGGTGCGCGGTAGCCGGATGGTCCAGGCCGGGGTCCAGATCATTCAGGCTGGGTCCGGATCATCCGGGACTTGTTCCGGATCATCTAGGTAGCTCCTGACTTGCTCGTTTTCTTCTCCGTCTTCACGTTCCTCATCTCCCTTCATTCGACCTTACTCCTTAGCTTTTCCATGGCTAGTTCCTTGGTACCTGAGTATGCAAAGTGTCTCCGCTTGAGGTAGTTACCATGTCCCATGTGTTTCGAAAAGGAATTGCGAGAGGACAGATGTCACCTCGGTCTTGAGAGCTCTTATATGTGTCATAGGTCCACTTGGCACTTGGGGAGACAAAGGTGGGTCCATGGGGATGACCTTGGGATGCTCCGCATAAGGAAGGGTGAAACAGTACAGTAGAGATAAGTATTTCCCTCAGTGAGAACCAAGTTTATTGAAGCAATAGGAGAATCACACAAACCCTAATGAACAGCACCTGCACAAACAAAACAAAATACTTGCACCCAAAGTGGGCAAGAGGGTTGTCAATCCCCTTGAACTCGTTACTTGCAAGGATTAAATCTTGTATAGGTAGATAGGTAAATTGCAAAACAAAAGAAAAGTAAATAAATTGCAGAAAGGTATTTTTGGTTTTTATTATATGATTAAAGTAGATCCGGGGGCAATAGTTTTCACTAGAGGCTTCTCCCTCAAAACAATAGCATACAATGGGTAGACAAATTACTGTTGGGAAATTGATAGAAAAACGCATAGTTATGACTATATTCATGGAAGTGATCATACATATAGGCATCACGTCTGTGACAAGTAGAATGACTCCTACCTGCATCTACTACTATTACTTAACCAATCGACTGCTATCTAGCATGCATCCATGGTATTAAGTTCATGACAAACAGAGTAACGCCTTAAGCAAGATGACATGATGTAGACAAAGCAAACTCGAGCAATATGAATAAACCCCATAATTTTACTCTTAATGGCAAAAATACAAATACGTGCCTCGTTACCCCTTCTGTCAGGAGGTGATGACACCACAAGATTGAACCCACTACAAAGTACCCGTCCCACTGAAGATAAATCAATCTAGTTGACCAAACCAAACGGATAGATCAGAGAGAAATACAAAGCTATCACAATCATGCATAATAAAGTTCAAAAAATACTCAATTACTTTTAGTGAATAATCTAATCATAAACCCACAAGTCCACAATTCATTGGATCCCAACAACACACCACAAAAGAAGATTACATCAGATAGAACTCCAAGAAGATCAAGGAGAACATTGTATTGAAGATCAGAGAGAGAGAGAGAGAGAGACAGAGAGAAGTGTCAGGACCCCGACTCAATGCCACATCGATCTAGCATGTAACACCTCATATCACTTTGCGGCCTCACGCACGGTATTCCCACGGGTGTCGCCTTACCTTAGCCCGGGACCGTTTGCGCCTTTTGGCACACGTATATGACAGTGTCGCTAGCATCCATATGATAAGGAGCCCGGGCTGACATGGCTAGTCGTAAACCCAAAGTGGCACAGACTTACAGGGACAGGCATCCATGACCCAGCATCGAACGTGTCGGTCATCAGCGAGTGAAACCAGGCTGTAGCACTGGGCTAGCAGGACTCCGGTGAACCGGGCTGTAGCGGGCTAACAGGACTCCGGTATTCATCGCGTGACATTTCCCCGAAGGGACAGACACAGGAACGAAGAAGGACACATGCCGGCCAGCCTAAGTGTTCCGGAGCAGTAGCAAGCTACCATGGCTCGGTGGAAACACTAGGAGACATTTCCCGGTAAGAGAGGCTACTAAAGATAAACAACTAGATGGTCAGATCCCACACATACCAAGCATTTCAATAACATACACACAATATGCTCGATATGTGCAAATACAACATGGCATCACAACATGACTCTACGACTCAAGTAATTTATTCAATAGGCTCCGAGGAGCGAGATATTACAAACATGGGTCTCATGACCCAACAATCAGAGCATACAAGTCAAAGCACAAGCGGAAGCTATCATGTCTGAGTACAGACATCTATAAATGAAAAAGGCTGAGAAGCCTGACTATCTATCAGATCCTGCCGAGGGCACAAGATCGTAGCTGAGGTAACAAGCTAAACGTCGAAGTCCACGCGGAACTACTAGTGAGACCGAAGTCTCTCTGCAAAAACATAAAATAGGCAAACGTGAGTACAAATGTACCCAGCAAGACTTACATCAGAACTAACTACATATGCATCATTATCAACAAAGGGGATGGTGGGGTTTAACTGCAGCAAGCCAGCTTTGACTCGGTGGCTATCCTAAACTACGACTGCAAGTAACTCTTTTGAGGTGGCGCACACGAGTCCACATATTCACCATATCAATACACCACTATGGATCCGCTCCCGTCTCCCTACGAGAACGCCATCCATAGCACTCACGCTTATCTTGCGTATTTTAGAGTATCCACTTTCACTTGTCTATGAACTGATATAAGCAACCCAGAAGTCCTTTTCCGCGGACACGGCTATTCGAATAGATGATGTTAACCCTGCAGGGGTGTACTTCTTCATACATGTTTCCACCACTTAGCGTCTGCACACGACATGTGCTCGGCAGACTTCAAGCGAAAGCCGACGTGGGTGTAGACCACGACCTACCTAAACACTCAAGTCTCTAGTCCAGGTTTATCGCCTATTCGGGTTCCATCCATGAGGAGATCCGGCCGGAGTTTCGCTCACAGCCCCAAATGATGTGAACAGGGTTCCCGAGACACCAAACGGGCGCCCGGTACACCCGGCCACGTGCCTACCGCATCACAGCCCACCCCTACGGTCAGCGCTGTCCACGGCCTCCAGCATACTACAAACACCAGAAACTACTTGCAACTCCTGGACAGAGGACTAGGGTGAATAAGAAGTCGAGCGGGTCATATTTCAGGGCCCAATGTATGGTAGTAGCTGAATCATGGATCACAAACACAGAACTCAGTTCCTGAGGACGGCTGCAATGAGACAACCCACCATGTACTCCTACATGGCCTCTCACCGCTACCTTTACCAAATCGTGTTCACACACTTAGCTCACACACAGTAGGACATGTTCACACACCTCTGATTCATCCCGATGAATCAGACCTGACTCAACTCTAAGCAGTAGCAGGCATGACAAACAAGCATGAATGAGTAGGCACAACAGGGCTCAAACAACTCCTACTCATGCTAGTGGGTTTCATCTATTTACTGTGGCAATGACAGGTCATGCAAAGGATAAAGGGGTTCAGCTACCGCAGCAAGTAACAGATGAATCGGTGTTGTCCTAATGCAGTAAAAGAGAGCAGGAGCGAGAGAGTGGGATTGTATCGGAATGAACAAGGGGGTTTTGCTTGCCTGGCACTTCTGAAGATAACATTGAGTCTTCATCAGTGTCAACGATCACATCATCGGTATCGCGTCTATCGAGAGGGGACAAATACCGGCAACACAGAAAGGAACACAATCAATGCAATGCACAATATGATGCATGATCATGACATGGCAATATGAATGTGTTTTGGGCTAATGCAACTAGCAACAGATTAAATGAAGTTGGTTTGAATATAAAATTCAAATTCAAACTCCATATGTGATTAATTAAATGCCCTTTATATGATTTGTGCTAAACAGCAGCTATAAGTTGTTCTAACATGCATGAAAATGGTACAGATGGATTCCTTGAATTTTTCTGATAATTTTTCATATATAAATTATTTAATTTGGAGTTACGGTTAATTTTCTATGATTTATTGAAGTTTAGGCATTTTCTGGAATTTCCTGATTAATATTAAATCCAGAAATGATTATGGCGTCAGCACCACGTCACAGTGACGTCAGCAGGATCAACCGGGCCGGTCAGGGTCAAACCTGACGTGTGGGGTCCACACGTCACTGACACAGGGGCTAATCCCGCGTTGACTCGGGCTTTGACCCGCTACGGGGCCCGCTGTCAGTGTCTGTGGGGGTGTTTAGCGTGGTCATTAGTGCTAACTAAATCAGCGCCACATCAGCTAGTGACGCCGGCGACCACGGCGACGGCGAGACCTCGCCGGAGTTGCTTGGGACGGTGCTACAGCCCGCGGCTGGTCGCGCTGAGGGCACCAGGGGTGAGCCCGTGTTCCCGCGCATCTAGGGGGACCCACGAGAGGGCGTGGGGTGGCCGGAGTTGAGCGCGGCATGGACCCCAGCGGCGGCCGGAGCTCGGGGGTTCGCAGGACCGGCGCTGCGGTGTGCAAACGAGACGGTTGTCGCGCTAGTTTTACTCTACGGAACGAAACGAGTGCAACGGACGCATGCGTGGGACCAAAAGGTCACCGGGGCTTCACCGGCGACGAGCCCGTGCGGCGGAGCGTCTCGGCTCCGGTGGAGGGAGCGGCTGGAGCTCGAAATCGGACGTGGGGTTAGGGGGAAACGAAGTAGGGGCTCACGGAGATCACGATGAGACGGTCGGCGTGCTCGGGGAAGGCCTGGGGCGACGGGACAGCGACGGCGATCTCCGGCGACCGAAGCTTGAAGACGAGTCGATGCGGTCGAGTTGGGGCGTCCGAGCGCTCGGGGCTTGCTCGAGGCGACGTAACAGGCGGTGGCGGAGTTTGCAGACTACACGGGGAGGCGAGAGGAGCATGGTGGGCGTGGTGGCAGCGAACGACGGCGGCGGCTCTCTGTTCGGGCGAAGAACGAAGAGGGAGAGGGGAAGGAGGGCAGCGAGTGAGGGAGAGGAGAGAGGGCCACCAGGGAGGGGTGCGTGGCATCGCGGACGGGGTCCAGGGCGACGAGAGGAAGCAGGAGGTGGCCAGGGGGAAGCAGGAGGTGGCCGAGGCCTCTCGGGCGCGCGCCACGCCTCGCCTCTGTTCGTCCTCCTGGCAGAGGAGGAAGAGGACAAGGGGGAGGAGGTGGGCTGGGCCGGCTGGGCCGGTTGGTGGGCGCCAGGTGGGCTGCAGGTGAGTTAGGTAAGCTTCTGCTCTTTTTATTTTTTTTCTTCTGTTTTGTTTTTATTTAATCTTTTGCCACTGTTTTGAAATAAAACAAATTCAAAAACAGTGACAAAATTCCCCTGAACATTTTATTTAGCACAATGGAATTATACCAAAGCACATAAAAATGTTTTAGTTATTTGAACATATATTCAGTAATATTTGGATATAAGTTCAAATTCAAAATAGTATTGATTTAAATTCAAAGTCCCAAAATAAATCCTTTTAAAATGTTCATTATTTTTGGTTTAGATCAAAACCCTTGCCAAAAATATTAAACATCTAAGAAGAACATTTTGGAACAATGAATGAGATTTTAGGGTTTTTGCCCTTCTTTTATTTAGGGTTTTGAGGCTTCTGACTTCCTCAGTTCAAATTTTAGAATTTAAACATGATGCACACATGAAGCTAGCCTAGAGCATTACCAGAAGCTAGGGATGTGACAACTCACCCCCACTAAACAAGAATCTCGTCTCGAGATTCAAGCGTAGGGTAGGGTGAAGGGGTAACGCAAACTAGCACAATCTTCACGATCCAGGGTGCACTTCAAATGAACGTTGATTTGAACACCATCTTTGTGTTGTCGTCTTGCTCTGAGAACTCCAGCTAATCATGACAAGAAGAGGAAAGGAAAACTCTAGAAGGATCGGTCTTCTCGAAGGTCAAACAACTCAGGATTAACTCCCGGAATGTGACATAGCAACATCTCTCGAGCTGAGAGACGAAGCATACCTCTAGAGGGATGGAGTGGAGCAGGTGACGAGGTTCACTAGGTAGACAAAAATTCCACACCTAAGAAGGTGGTAAACGATTGTCAACGTAGCAAGGAGTTGAGTTGCCATGATACCACGATGAAACATCCTGGAGGAGGGTGATTCGTAGATTATTATCTTAAGTGGCAAAAAGAATTACCTTTGATATAGAGATCATTGAGACTCTCTATATCAGCTTAAGGCAAATCACAGCAATCGATTGGCGGGGGTCGGTAGAATGGCATACTCGGACTTGGATGATGTGGATTACCTTGTTGAAGACAACGTAATGGATGAATTCCCTTATCATCGGAGATGGAAGAGACCTGTGGTAGAATGGCACATTGACGGTGCAAGCTGGGAACAAAATGCAAATGCTGGGAATGATTCTGGTAACTGGGGAAGAACCCAACAATAGAGAGTTAATTCACTGTTGAAAAGGTCATAGCATTGCCGAGGAAACTGAGAGCAATCCCAGTTAGAGCCGATGGTAACACGTAGCGCTTGTGCGTGCTCTCAAGAACTTGAGCATTTCCACAATCATCAAGGTTTTATCAACATCCGTGTCAAGGGTCCGGTAACACAACTTACTACCATGATGAATGGTGATGGAGGATGCAGATGCAAAGGAAGATAACACTTCTCAGATTTCACCTTAGCGAGGCCAAGGAAATAAAATCTGGATGATCGACCGAGAGACATTTAGCACTCCGCTTCTAATGTTCTCCTTGACGTGCTAGTGTAACCCATTCATAGATATGGTTTAATAACTAGAACATCAAGTAAAGGTCGAACTTCGGGAGCAATAGAATCCATAAGGAACAGTTACGGAGGTAAATCCTACGAAATCCTTATGGGGAGGTGGCCAACTTCTTCAATCAAGATACTACAATAATAGGTCTTTCGGCTGGGTGGTGCTGGCCATGACATCCACTTTACCAGTTTTCGCGGGAACCGATATTATAGTTCTTGGGGAAAGGTTCCAACCATCATATCTGCCTGAGATTCAGATCTGGTTGGTGTCAGGATATTCCAGACTCATCGAGTCTAGGAAGAAAAATGAAAGTTTGCAACACAAATCGACGAGATGACGTTGCGGGATTCTCGGGAATGAACTACGATAGCAAGCTCCAAAACATGAGCTGGTTCTGCTACAAACATGTGAACACGTTGTCCAGACAAGCATGACCACGTAGTAGTCTTATAATAAAACACTACCGAGTTCTGGTTGGGAACCATCACCGTGGATAACGAAGTCCTTGCATAAGTCATATGATTAGCTCTTATGAAGGAACTTCTTCTCCTTGAACAAATCAATCAGTGGCTTGGTGTGCTCGGGACACATATGGAATGAAGGTTGCAAGTCTCCAGACCACAGAATACTTCGCACGTGTGCATGACTGATTTGGGATGATTCCAAGGAAACAAAACTAGCTTTCTCAAATTCACGGCGGCAACTTTCACCAAATGCACGTGTATAAGAGGAAGTCACTCCTTTCATCAAACAAATACTTCATGAGCTAGCATGAAGAAAATGCTTTCAAAAGTTTCCAACACTAGCTTAATGTCCAACAAAATCATGGAGGAGATAAGGATATTGTCAATGGGCTCAACAACAATTCATCTGGGTTTCCTTTTAAAAGGAATTCCATAGCTAAGTGAACGAGTGATAGCATTGGTCAGACCCAAAAGATATAATGGTGTATGCTCGAGGGATCAACCACGAGTAAGACAACATTACGAATATCGTTGGTTCTGGTCTGATTGGATGATAGCCCATACTCAATCAAAGGTTTGGGTAAGATAATAGATCCAACAATTGTTCACGAGGACCAATTGATGAAGATATCATCTTTCTTCAACACACACACACACACACAAAAGATATCCCTTAACATGAACTAAGTCGGACAAGCTTTTATCTTCCAACTCTCCAAGTTGTTGTTTGGCTTATCCAACTAGCTCAGGGTATCCAACACGGATTCTTGGAGAAGGGGTGGTTTACAGGAATAAACCAACTTGATCACGAACTCAACATAGCGGTCAGGTGACAACCTGGTAATACTTCTGAGAAGATATTCAGAAAATCACGAACCACCGGTATGTTACTAAGCTCGAGAACAATCTTGCTTTTTGAGGCAAGACGATATGATCAATAGAGCGAAGATTTGAATAATCCTAACTCATCGATCGAGGAGTGCACCGAGAACAAGGACTAGGTAGCATGATCAACCTTAGAATGATGATTCAAAACCAGCACGCTAAGAATGAAAGTATTGCCCATTAACTACCAAGCAACAAGGTTGCTAGGAGTATTGAATTCACACATCACGATTCACTTGTCGGCATTCCGGTTGCGACAACACGGAACCGAGGGATGAATAATAATGGCGAGAAGTATCACTACATCAAGAATTCACAAGAGCCGGTGCAATTCTCATGAAAATCCTGACATAAAGACGGTAATACTTCAGGGTAGAACAGAATCAAAAGCTGGGCTGGCATTTTGATCGCGGAGCACAATTGCTTTGACCCAATCCTAGATATGGAAGAGGTACTGGAGTTTGTTTCTCCTAGTCATTCCGCGATAGAATGGCTTGACGGACCACAAGAGTAATAGGCATCGATAAACGAACGCACACATACTCTTGACTATCAATTGACAGACGAGGGTCAGTAGACAACTAAAGAGGGACAACTCAAAGGAACATATAACTTTCTGAGTTGTGGATGCATAGATTAGTATGTCGATCCAAGTTCAACATAATTCTTCCGGATAACACATGCAGAAAAGTAGAACTGGCAGAGCCATAACATATAATGGAGAACTCATCAAGAGCACTCTGGCTGTGATCGTTCAGTTCAACGAGGAACTTCTGACATAAGTAGTTCATGGTATTTGGAAGAAGAAGATACCACGGACTTCAAGGACTATCGTAAAGGTTACTAATATACTAAAGGAACTAGCAACACTATCAACATGAAGTAAGTAGAGTGAATCTCGGGTTCAAAACCCAGGAATAGAATACCTATTACTAAGTAGCATCACGGGATGCTTTCGAGAATAATGGCCAGAATCATCACACTGGGAACACAAATCATGGCTAAATTACTAGATGATCCCCTAAGACACCTAGGGTCATAATAATATCTCCGACATATATGTCAAGGTAACGGAGTACCTCAACTCACTGATTAGTGTGGTTAATCTGGCCCATGGGAACATTGAAACGGGATGAAAGGATTTGCAAATGCATCAGACTTCTTAGAAACCTGGGATGACTCGGACAGCATAACGGCTGTAAATGCTCAGAAAAGATTTGAGACATTCACAAAATGGTGGCATAACCACTCAGAAGCACAATATCAAGGTTCCGAGATCAACAATTAACATACGGAAGTAGTAGGAACTGAAACGAGGCTTAAGTCCAACAATCTATAAGTCTACGGATTAGTAACACGTGATCCTGATGGAAAGAAGAGATATCCTAGTTCTTAATCCCCGTAGAAGAGAAGATGATGACTCAGACCAGAAGGCCATGAGGTATAAGGAGTAAAAAGAGCCTTACGTTCCATCCCACAATCAATTCCCTTATATAACTAAAGAATTTCTAGACTCAACTTCGACCAGTTTGGCTTGGTAATCCTACAGGCAGTCAAGCTCTGATACCAACGCTGTCAGGACCCCGACTCAATGCCACATCGATCTAGCATGTAACACCTCATATCACTTTGCGGCCTCACGCACGGTATTCCCACGGGTGTCGCCTTACCTTAGCCCGGGACCGTTTGCGCCTTTTGGCACACGTATATGACAGTGTCGCTAGCATCCATATGATAAGGAGCCCGGGCTGACATGGCTAGTCGTAAACCCAAAGTGGCACAGACTTACAGGGACAGGCATCCATGACCCAGCATCGAACGTGTCGGTCATCAGCGAGTGAACCAGGCTGTAGCACTGGGCTAGCAGGACTCCGGTGAACCGGGCTGTAGCGGGCTAACAGGACTCCGGTATTCATCGCGTGACATTTCCCCGAAGGGACAGACACAGGAACGAAGAAGGACACATGCCGGCCAGCCTAAGTGTTCCGGAGCAGTAGCAAGCTACCATGGCTCAGTGGAAACACTAGGAGACATTTCCCCGTAAGAGAGGCTACTAAAGATAAACAACTAGATGGTCAGATCCCACACATACCAAGCATTTCAATAACATACACACAATATGCTCGATATGTGCAAATACAACATGGCATCACAACATGACTCTACGACTCAAGTAATTTATTCAATAGGCTCCGAGGAGCGAGATATTACAAACATGGGTCTCATGACCCAACACTCAGAGCATACAAGTCAAAGCACAAGCGGAAGCTATCATGTCTGAGTACAGACATCTATAAATGAAAAAGGCTGAGAAGCCTGACTATCTACCAGATCCTGCCGAGGGCACAAGATCGTAGCTGAGGTAACAAGCTAAACGTCGAAGTCCACGCGGAACTACTAGCGAGACCGAAGTCTCTCTGCAAAAACATAAAATAGGCAAACGTGAGTACAAATGTACCCAGCAAGACTTACATCAGAACTAACTACATATGCATCATTATCAACAAGGGGTGGTGGAGTTTAACTGCAGCAAGCCAGCTTTGACTCGGTGGCTATCCTAAACTACGACTACAAGTAACTCTTTTGAGGTGGCGCACACGAGTCCACATATTCACCATATCAATACACCACTATGGATCCGCTCCCGTCTCCCTACGAGAACGCCATCCATAGCACTCACGCTTATCTTGCGTATTTTAGAGTATCCACTTTCACTTGTCTATGAAGTGATATAAGCAACCCAGAAGTCCTTTTCCGCGGACACGGCTATTCGAATAGATGATGTTAACCCTGCAGGGGTGTACTTCTTCATACATGTTTCCACCACTTAGCGTCTGCACACGACATGTGCTCGGCAGACTTCAAGCGAAAGCCGACGTGGGTGTAGACCATGACCTACCTAAACACTCAAGTCTCTAGTCCAGGTTTATCGCCTATTCGGGTTCCATCCATGAGGAGATCCGGCCGGAGTTTCGCTCACAGCCCCAAACGATGTGAACAGGGTTCCGTGACACCAAACGGGCGCCCGGTATACCCGGCCACGTGCCTACCGCATCACAGCCCACCCCTACGGTCAGTGCTGTCCATGGCCTCCAGCATACTACAAACACCAGAAACTACTTGCAACTCCTGGACAGAGGACTAGGGTGAATAAGAAGTCGAGCGGGGTCATATTTCAGGGCCCAATGTATGGTAGTAGCTGAATCATGGATCACAAACACAGAACCCAGTTCCTGAGGACGGCTGCAATGAGACAACCCACCATGTACTCCTACATGGCCTCTCACCGCTACCTTTACCAAAACGTGTTCACACACTTAGCTCACACACAGTAGGACATGTTCACACGCCTCTGATTCATCCCCGATGAATCAGACCTGACTCAACTCTAAGCAGTAGCAGGCATGACAAGCAAGCATGAATGAGTAGGCACAACAGGGCTCAAACAACTCCTACTCATGCTAGTGGGTTTCATCTATTTACTGTGGCAATGACAGGTCATGCAAATGATAAAGGGGTTCAGCTACCGCAGCAAGTAACAGATGAATCGGTGTTGTCCTAATGCAGTAAAAGAGAGCAGGAGCGAGAGAGTGGGATTATATCGGAATGAACAAGGGGGTTTTGCTTGCCTGGCACTTCTGAAGATAACATTGAGTCTTCATCAGTGTCAACGATCACATCATCGGTATCGCGTCTATCGAGAGGGGACAAATACCGGCAACACAGAAAGGAACACAATCAATGCAATGCACAATATGATGCATGCTCATAACATGGCAATATGAATGTGTTTTGAGCTAATGCAACTAGCAACATATTAAATGAAGTTGGTTTGAATATAAAATTCAAATTCAAACTCCATATGTGATTATTCAAATGCCATTTAATTGATTTGTGCTAAACAGCAGCTATAAGTTGTTCTAACATGCATGAAAATGATACAGATGGATTCGTTGAATTTTTGTGATAATTTTTCATATATAAATTATTTAATTTGGAATTACGGTTGAATTTCTATGATTTATTGAAGTTTAGGGCATTTTCTGAAATTTCCTGAATATTATTAAATCCAGAAATGATTATGGCGTCAGCACCACGTCACAGTGACGTCAGCAGGGTCAACCGGGCCGGTCAGGGTCAAACCTGACGTGTGGGGTCCACACGTCAGTGACACAGGGGCTAATCCCGCGTTGACTCGGGCTTTGACCCGCTACGGGGACCGCTGTCAGTGTCTGTGGGGGTGTTTAGCATGGTCATTAGTGCTAACTAAATCAGCGCCACGTCAGCTAGTGACGCCGACGACCACGGCGACGGCGAGACCTCGCCGGAGTTGCTCGGGACGGCGCTACAGCCCGCGGCTGGTCGCGCTGAGGGCACCAGGGGTGAGCCCGTGTTCCCGCGCATCTAGGGGGACCCACGAGAGGGCGTGGGGTGGCCGGAGTTGAGCGCGGCATCGACCCCGGCGGCGGCCGGAGCTCGGGGGTTCGCGGGACCGGCGCTGCGGTGTGCAAACGAGACGGTTGTCGCGCTAGTTTTACTCTACGGAACGAAACGAGTGCAACGGACGCATGCGTGGGACCAAAAGGTCACCGGGGCTTCACCGGCGACGAGCCCGTGCGGCGGAGCGTCTCGGCTCCGGTGGAGGGAGCGGCTGGAGCTCGAAATCGGACGTGGGGTTAGGGGGAAACGAAGTAGGGGCTCACGGAGATCACGATGAGACGGTCGGCGTGCTCGGGGAAGGCCTGGGGCGACGGGACAGCGACGGCGATCTCCGGCGACCGAAGCTTGAAGACGAGTCGATGCGGTCGAGTTGGGGCGTCCGAGCGCTCGGGGCTTGCTCGAGGCGACGTAACAGGCGGTGGCGGAGTTTGCAGACTACACGGGGAGGCGAGAGGAGCATGGTGGGCGTGGTGGCAGCGAATGACGGCGGCGGCTCCCTGTTCGGGCGAAGAACGAAGAGGGAGAGGGGAAGGAGGGCAGCGAGTGAGGGAGAGGAGAGAGGGCCACCAGGGAGGGGTGCGTGGCATCGCGGACGGGGTCCAGGGCGACGAGAGGAAGCAGGAGGTGGCCAGGGGAAGCAGGAGGTGGCCGAGGCCTCTCGGGCGCGCGCCACGCCTCGCCTCTGTTCGTCCTCCTGGCAGAGGAGGAAGAGGACAAGGGGGAGGAGGTGGGCTGGGCCGGTTGGTGGGCGCCAGGTGGGCTGCAGGTGAGTTAGGTAAGCTTCTGCTCTTTTTTATTTTTATTTTCTTCTGTTTTGTTTTTATTTAATCTTTTGCCACTGTTTTGAAATAAAACAAATTCAAAAACAGTGACAAAATTCCCCTGAACAAGTTTTGAAATAAAAATGTTTCAGTTATTTGAACATATATTCAGTAATATTTGGATATAAGTTCAAATTCAAAATAGTATTGATTTAAATTCAAAGTCCCAAAATAAATCCTTTTAAAATGTTCATTATTTTTGGTTTAGATCAAAACCCTTGCCAAAAATATTAAACATCTAAGAAGAACATTTTGGAACAATGAATGAGATTTTAGGGTTTTTGCCCTTCTTTTATTTAGGGTTTTGAGGCTTCTGACTTCCTCAGTTCAAATTTTAGAATTTAAACATGATGCACACATGAAGCTAGCCTAGAGCATTACCAGAAGCTAGGGATGTGACAAGAAGCCATCGACCTACTAGCTATGGACATATAGGTCTATTGTGAACTACTCACGCACCATTGGAAGGCAACAAGGACGATGTAGAAGCCCTGTGTGATCAATTCCCCCTTCGGCAGAGTACCGAAAAAGGCCTCCAGATGGGATCACGGAAGAACAGAAGCTTGCGGCGGCGGAAAAAGTGTTTCGGGTGGCTCTCTGGGGGTTTCCCAATATTTGAGAATTTACAGACGTGAAACTATGTCATACGGAGCAATGTGGGGCCCACAAGGTAACAGGGCGCGCCCTACCCCCTCGGCACGCCCTGTTGCCTTGTCGTCTGCTCGTTTACCATCTTGGCTCCTCTCAAAGCTTCTAGAATCTCTTTTGTCCAGAAAAAAATTGTCAGAAAGTTCCATAGCGTTTGGGCCCCACTTCATACTGATTACATGGAAAACCAAAAACAAGCAGAAAACAGCAACTGGCACCAGGCACTGGGTTAATAGGTTAGTTCCCAGAAGTATATAAAATAGCATAAAATGCATATAAAGTATCCAAGATTGATAATATAATAGCATGAAAATATAAAAAAATATTGATACATTGGAGACGTATCACGGACCAACACGGAGGACTATGGCGAGGACTCGAACAGGAACAACCCAGAGCAAGGGAAGACGTTGCAGTGGAGTCTGAGGTGGAGCGGAGTACGAGGTTTGACTAGTTCCTGTGTGGAGTGGGGCTGCCACCGTGAGAGAATAACAGATGGTGTGAGGATGGAAGCGGGATGTCTTGGTTGGTAGTGGGGAAGTGTTTTGCGGTAAGGTATGCGCGATAGGGCTTCTTGTCGTCGGAGATGGGAGCAGGTGGTCCCGCTGGCGATGGAGGAAGAAGACAAGAGATTGAAGAGGCATGACGGTCATTGGATTTATGTGGTGCGGAGCACCCTATGGATATCACCATGTCAAGAGCTCTAATATGTCTCCAACGTACCTACATTTTTGAAGTATTTATGCTATATTAACATCTATTATATATGGTTTTGGTGCACTTTTATATTAGTTTTCTGGACTGACCTATTAATCTAGTGCCCAGTGCTAGTTCCTGTTTTCTGTTGGTTTTTGGTTTTGCAGAAAATTGATATCTATGAAGGTAAAAATACCTTGGTGATTTATTATGATTTTTTTCTGGAATATATGTGGTTTATGGGCGAAGGAATCAACGCAAGACTGTGCCCGAGGGCCCCACACAGCCAGGGACGCGCCCACCCCTTGGGCATGCCATGGGCCCATGTGGCTGCTCCTCAAGTCGGTTGGACTCTTCGCTCGCCACAAGAAAGCTAATTTTATGGAAAAGTATCCTCTCAAAATTTCAGCTCGACCAGAGTTATGAATCTACGGATATTTAAGAAACGGTGTTCGGCCAGAAAATAGGACCAAAAATAGAGAGACATGGAGTAAAGATCCAATCTCAGAGGGGCTCTCGCCCATCCGGAAGCCTTGGTGGACAAGGACCAGAGGAGAGAACCTATCCCCATCTAGGAGGCAGCCATAGAGGAAGAAGCTAGGGGGAGCCTCTCTCCCCTTCTCTCTGGGTGGTGCTGGAGTGCCGCTGGGGGAAACATCATTGCGGTGATCGTCTTCATCAATGTCGCCATCTTCATCAACATCTCTATTCAGCAGACCACTTTCCCGCAACACGTTGTAAACCCTACGTGAACATGGCGTTTTGATGGTGTGATTTTATAATCCAATGATGTGTCATAAGTATTTTTTCTGAGTAGATTATTGTTGTATTAAGGATTAATTGGTAAATTGCTATGATTGGTTTGAGTTTCTTATGGTTATGTTATTGTACTTGGTGCTCATCAGATGAGCGTGCACGTGGATCACACCATAGAGTTAGTTGTATGTCGATAGGACTACGCATATGAAGGCAAGAATTGAAATCTCGTCGCCTCGCCAGACCATGGAAATTGATACATACGGGATTGAAGGGTGACCAATATATCTTAATGAACTTGTTTGTATTTGTGGATGCTTTCTAATAGTTCCAATCATAAGTGCATAAAATTCTAAGGGATGACATGCTAGCAGAGGCCTCTCCCACATATAAATTTACAATGATGATCAGTTTAGTAACTTAGCTGATTGCCTAGGGACAATTCCGCACACCATACCACCATTGTTCCAAACTTGCTATTTGTATTATATTACACTATTACTTAGACAACACCTAACTTTTGTGTTTATGTTCTTTGTTATCTTGCAAACCTATCCTTCCATACCCACAACGTAGTTTTATTTCTTGTTTCTAGATAAAGCAAATGCTCAGTGTACGTAAGTTTGTATCAGTGGCAGATAGGACCTGAGAGAATATTGATCTTACCTTTAGCTCCTTGTGGGTTCAACACGCCATACTTACCACCTCCATCATTGGAAAGTGCTATGACTATTGCTTCCACTTGGGGATTATCAAGCCCGGATGACCCACAAGTATAGGGGATCCATCGTAGTCCTTCCTATAAGTAAGAGTGTCGAACTCAACGAGGAGCAGAAGGAAATGACAAGCGATATTTAGCAAGGTCATTTCTGCAAGCACTGAAGTTGTCGGTAACAAGTAGTTTGATAGTAGGATAATTTTGTAACGAGCAAGTAACGGTAACGGTTAATAAAGTGCAGCAAGGTAGCCCAATCCTTTTTGTAGCAAAGGACAGGAAAATGATCTCTTATAATAACAAAAGCATTCTTGAGGGCACACGAGAATTTCATCTAGTCACTTTCATCATGTTGGTTTGAATCGCGTTCGCTACTTTGATAATTTGATATGTGGGTGGACCGGTGCTTGGGTGCTGTTCTTACTTGAACAAGCAACCCACTTATGATTACCCCCCTCGTAAGCATCCACAACTATGAAAGAAGAATTAAGATGACAATCTAACCATAGCATTAAACATATGGATCCAAATCAGCCCCTTACATAATAGTGCATAAACTAGGGTTTAAGATTCTATCACTCTAGCAACCTATCATCTAATAAAACTACTCCACAATGCATTCCCTTAGGCCCAAATATGGTGAAGTGTCATGTAGTCGACGTTCACATAACACCACTGAGGGAATCAAAACATACATATCATCAAAATATCA
Organism: Triticum aestivum; assembly: GCF_018294505.1. Taxonomy (NCBI): domain Eukaryota; kingdom Viridiplantae; phylum Streptophyta; class Magnoliopsida; order Poales; family Poaceae; genus Triticum; species Triticum aestivum. The sequence goes on from NC_057810.1 coordinate 423,272,585, forward strand.
AACGAATATCAAATTCACATGATTACTTGCAACATGACTTATCCTGTGGCCTCAAGAACAATGGCAACTACTCACAAATGATATTCATGCTCAAGATCGGAGGGATATTAAATAACATAATGGATCTGAACATATAATCTTCCACCAAATAAACCATCTAGCATCAACTACAAGATGTAATCAACACTACTAGTCACCCACAAGTACCAATTTGAGGTTCTGGTACAAAGATTGAACACAAGAGATGAACTAGGGTTTGAGATGAGATGGTGTTGTCGAAGATGTTGCTGATGATTGGCCTCCCAAAGATGATAGGGTTGTTGGTGATGACGATGGCTTCGATTTCCCCCTCCCAGAGGGAAGTTCCCCCGGCGGAATCGCTTCGCAGGAGGGCAAAAGTGCTCCTGCCAAGTTCCGCCTCGATACGGCGGCACTCCATCCCGAAAGTCCTCTCCTTATTTTCTCTAGGTCAAAAGACCTTATATACTGGAAGATGGGCACCAGAGGTGGGCCTGGCCCCCCACCACCCACCAGGGCGCGTCCTGGTGCCTTGTGGGCACCTGGCTGCCCCCCTCTAGTAGTTCTTCTCTCTAATATTATTATATATTCCAAAATAATTCTCTGTAAAATTTCAGTTCATTTGGAGATGTGCAGAATAGGTATCTCTAACATAGATTTGTTAGGTCCAGAATTCCAATTGTCGGTATTCTCCCTCTTTGTATAAACCTTGCATATTATGAGATAAAAGGCATTAGAATTACTCCATAAAGTGTTATAATGCATAAAAACACTATAAATAACAGTATGAAAACATGAAGCAAGTCATATCAACTCCCCCAAGCTTAGACCTTGCTTGTCCTCAAGCGAAAGCCGATACTTCAAGGTGCCAGGCAATTGATTTAATTCAAACACAGGATCACCTTTAGGTGGAGGAGGACCTCCAAGAGATTCTATAGGCAAATTGTGTTTAAGGATAGGTTGTTGTTCAAAGAATATTTTATCTATTCCATTTCTTTCACACAAGTGCATATCATTTTCATGTTCTAACAAATATTGTTCTGGTGGATCAGTAGGAGGTACAAAAATAGAAGCAAGACCAATATTTCATCCTTACTAGGTAATTCTTTATCACGAGGTTGTCTACTAAACTTAGAGAAATTAAACACATGAGACACATCACCAAAATTGACACTGGTTGTTTCTTTATGACAATCTATCTTAGCATTGACAGTGTTCAAGAAAGGTCTACCAAAATTTATCGGACAAAAGTCATCTTGTGGGGATCCAAGAACTAGAAATCAGTAGGGTATTTTATTTTTCCACACAATACTTCAACATCTCTAACAATCCCAAGTGTTGTGATGGTGTCTATATTAGCAAATTTAATAGTGACATATATGTCTTCTGTTTCGGCAGGTGCTATATCATTCATAATTAATTGGTATAAGGTAAAATGAGTAGCACTCACACTAGAACCTAAATCACATAAACCATTATAGCAATGATCTCCTATTTTAACTAAGACGACAATCATGCCAACAACATGCTTGTTGTTATCTTTAGTATCGGGTTTGGCAATTCTAGCTGCTTCATCAAGAAACTAAATAACATGCCCATCAATATTATCGACCAAGAGATCCTTGACCATAGCAACACTAGATTCTACTTTAATTTGTTCAGAGGGTTTAGGTGCTATAATATTACTTTTTCGAACCACTGTTGATAACTTAGCATGTTCCTTTATTCTAACAGGGAAAGGTGGTTTTCAATATAAGCAGTAGGCACAACCGGATCAACATTGTAAATGATACTTTCATATTTAACTATAACCGGTTCTTTAATTTCTTCATTAATAGGAGGATGATATATAAACCACTTCTCATTAGGGAGATAAACATCAGTAGCAAATGATTCACAAAAAGAGGCTACTATCTCAGAGTCAAGTCCATATTTTGTGCTAAACTTGTGGAAAGCATCGGTATTCATAAAAGATTTAACACAATCAAACTCAAGCTTAAAACCTGACTCTTTACCTTCGCCGATTTCCCAATCTTTAGAGTTTCGTTTAGTTCTTTCTAAAAGAACCCACCCGAATTCAATAGTTTTCTTCATAAAATAACCACCACAAGAAGTATCGGGCATGGATTGATCATTACGAGAAAGCCGAGCATAAAAATTATGAATAATAATTTCCCTTGAGAGCTCATGATTGGGGCATCAATATAAAATTGACTTAAGCCTCCCCCAAGCTAGAGCGATACTTTCTCCTTCGCAAGGCCAAAAATTATATATGTAATTCTGATCATGATGAACTAGATGCATAGGATAATTTTTTTGGTGAAATTCCAATTTCAATTGATTGCAATTCCAAGATCCAATACCATCGCATAGCCTATACCATGTCAATGATGTTCCCCCCAAAGATAATGGGAAAACCTTCTTATTAACTTCATCTCTGGGTAAACCTGCAAGCTTAAAAATCCACAAATTTCATCCACATGTACCAAATGTATACCAGGATGCTCCGTTCCGTCTCCTGTATAAGGATTAGCTAGCAGTTGCTCTATCATACCCGAAGGAATTTCATAACTAATACTTTCAGTAGGTGCAGTAGGTTGAGGGGAAACTCTTTGTGCTTCCGGTCAAGGTGAACATGCCCCGAACAAACCCCTCAAAGGATTTTTTCCCCATAGTAGCAAGTAACAATAAATTTCAGCATGTAATATAAATTTTTCCTTACCAAGAGCGCTTCACTCCCCGAAAATGGGGCCAAAAAAGATTCTTGATGACCCACAAGTACAGGGGATTAATCATAGTCCTTCCAATAAGTAAGAGTGCCGAACCCAACGAGGAGCAGAAGGAAATGACAAGCGGTTTTCAGCAAGGTAATTTCTGCAAGCACTGAAATTATCGGTAACAAGTAGTTTGATAGTAGGATAATTTATTACGAGCAAGTAATGGAAGCGGTAAATAAAGTGCAGCAAGGTAGCCCAATCATTTTTGTAGCAAAGGACAGGCCAAAACGATCTCTTATAATAAGCAAAGCATTCTTGAGGGCACACGGGAATTTCATCTAGTCACTTTCATCATGTTTGTTTAATTTGTGTTTGCTACTGTGATAATTTGATATGTGGGTGGTCCGGTGCTTGGGTGCTATTATTACTTGAATAAGCCTCACACTTATGATTGCCCCCCTCGCAAGCATCCGCAATTATGGAAGAAGAATTAAGATAATAAATAACCATAGCATTAAACATATGGATCCAAATCAGCCCCTTACGAAATAGTGTGTAAATTAGGGTTTAAGCTTCTGTCACTCTAGCAACCCAATCATTTAATAACTACTCCAAAATGCATTCCCTTAGTCCCAAAGAAGGTGAAGTGTCATGTATTCGACGTTCACAAAACACCACTAAGGGAATCACAACATACATATCATCAAAATATCGAATGAATATCAAATTCACATGAATACTTGCAAGATGACTTCTCACATGGCCTCAAGAACAAGGGCAACAACTCACAAATAATATCCATGCTCAGGATCAGAGGGATATTAAATATCATAATGGATCTGAACACATAATCTTCCACCAAATAAACCATGCATCAACTACAAGATGTAATCAACACTACCAGTCACCCACATGTACAAATCTGAGGTTCTGGTAGAAAGATTGAACACGAGAGATGAACTAGGGTTTGAGATGAGATGGTGCTATTGAAGATGTTGATGAAGATTGGCCTCCCAAAGATGAGAGGGTTGTTGTTGATGACGATGGCTTTGATTTCCCCCTCTCGGGGGAAGTTCCCCTGGCAGAATCGCTCCGCAGGAGGGCAAAAGTGCTCCTGCCCTAGTTCCACCTCGAGACGGCGGTGCTCCATCCCGAAAGTACTCGCCTGGGCCCCCACTACCCACCAGGGAGCCCCAGGGGGGTTGGCGCGCCCTGGTGCCTTGTGGGCACCTGGCTGCCCCCCTCTGGTAGTTCTTCTCTCTAATATTTATAATATATTCCAAAATAATTCTCCATCAAATTTTAGCTCATTTGGAGATGTGCAGATATGTATCTCTTACATAGCCTTTTTAGGTCCGGAATTCTAGCTGCCGGTATTCTCCCTCTTTGTATAAACCTTGCATATTGTGAGAGAAAAGGCATTAGATGTCACACCCTGATTTTCATGGCACAACACTTAAGCTAATAAATCATGATAAAATGTGGTTTGACAAAAACTTTTGAGTGTTTTGTCTTTGCTTTGATTGAATGTTTGACTATTGTTTGCAAGTGCTCTAAAAATGAAATAAATCCTCCAACTCTTATACTCCTTCTCCTTGATCCAAAACCTTTTCCCAATGATCATGCCATGTGTATAGAGCAATATAGTATTTTCTTACAAAAATAATTTGGCCAAAAAGTATTTTCTAAAATTAGTTTTCCAAAAACCCCTGAATTGAGGTTTGCACTGCAAGTACTTAATTAAGGGCAGTAAAAATCTTTCTAAAAATATATTTGACTCCTATTAGATATAGGATACCCAGAAACCACAAAAATATAATTTTAAAAGTTATTTTCCTATTTTATTTAAAAGCTTTTTCTTAAGGCCAGAAATGGTCTTTAATGGGGAAAAATTATTTTAATGCTTTAAAAATATTTTGGAAAAACCTAGGGAAACTCAGTGGACATATATTGTCCATATATAAGAGTTTCAACACATGGTCATGTTCAAAGTATTGGTCAAATCCCTCAAAAACCCTTTCTGGATATTTCAAGCTTTTGAAATATTTACAAAGGAAATATTCTCCAAAAATTCCAAGAAATTTCTAGCATGTCACATATGACATGTTTGATGATCTTGACAAGTATCATGTCATGGAGAATAGTATAACCCCATGATATCCCCTCAAAACCACTTCTGTCCTTTTTCAAGTTTGAGCAACTTTACATTGCCAAACATATCCAAATTCTCTCAAATCTTGTGAACATGCTCCAATGGCCTAATCATGCATCTAGACCAAATGGAACAAGTTGGAGAGAATGTTATGTTGATAAAGTGCCTCAAAACCCTTTCTGTCGAGAACCAAATTTGAACAAGTTTGTACTGCCAACCTTTTCTCCTTGACCCCAACTTTTGTGAGAGTGTTCACATGACCAAATGATGACACTACACCAAGTGGTGCATCAAGGAAAATTGATTTGAATGACTAAATCTTGGTAAAGCCATTTCTGCTAATTTCTAGGGTTTACCAGAGTTACATTGGCTACTTTGTCCAAATGAGCTCAAATTTGGTGGCACACCCTATTTCTAAGTGGCATTCCATCCTGTTAAGTATCATGGCAAGTGGAATTAATTTTCTTGCCCAAACCAGCAACAAACACCTTCTGTCATTTTTCCAAAAACACCATTTTGACCCCTTCCACTAATCCCCTTGAGCTCAACTTTTTACCACAGCTCCTCCTAGTCTTCTCCTACCTCCAGTAACTCTCCTCCTTCAACAACTCAATTATTTGGGGGTGAAACCCATCTCTTTCTCTCTCTGTTTACCCATGGCAACTCTTCCTCTCTCCCTCATTACTATATGCAACCCCCCACCTAGCCCCTGACCACTCTAGAGCATCCAAGGAAGCTCCAGGACACAAGTGGACATGCCCCTGACCTTTTAAAATGGCCATGCCAGCCATATGCACGCTCTGGAGTGCGCTACAGTGCGCTCTGGCACTGTAGCCGCCCACGACCAAGCACTCCCGGCCACCTAGGGCCTCCCCCTCGTGTCCCCCGAGGTCACCTCGATGTCCGCAACACGCTACGCTGTTGTCCCCCTCCTCTCTCTCCCTCTCCGGCTCTCCTCGCATGCGGATAGAGCGCCGCCCGAGCGCGCCAGTCGCTGGCCACGGCGGGGACCCGCTTTGCCACGTTTCCCGCTCCCTCTCTTCTCCCCCTGGGCGTAGTCCACGCCCACAAACACCCCGGACACGCCCACGTGAGCCCCCGTGGCTTGCAACAACGGCAATAGCCTCGCCGGCGTATGGCCCGCTGTGCACCTCTCCCCCTCCTATTTGAGGCCGCCCCCGAGCCCCCTCTCTGCTCCATTTGCTCTCCCTCTCTCCCGAACACCACCCAGGCCAACCCATCCTTCCTCCCGTGCCCTCCATCCTTCTGCATGGCCGGAGCAGTGCCGTCGGCCTCCGCTTAAATTCGGACCATCCCTTGCCCCTCCCCTCCACCCGACCACTCCCGAGCATCGCCACCACCGTTGTGGAGCTTTCTCGCGCCATTACCTCTCCTCCCCATGGCCATACCATCGAGCTCAAACACCAGCACCGGCTTTGCCCGCCATGGCCGATAGTGTGCTCACATCCGTCTACCCCAGAGATCATAGCGCACCTCGACGGATGCGCCATGCTCTCCTGAGCACGCCGGTGTGCTGGGCGTCGCCGGAGAAGGCTGGTGCCACCGGAACGGGCGCCGGCAAGCGCTCGGCCCCGCCTCCTCTGCCTCCTCTGTTGCGGGCGGGAGGAGGGCGACGACCCTGCGGGTGGACCCCGCAGGTCAGTGATCGGCCAGCGGGCCCCTCCTGTTTAAGTGGAGGCGTACCAACCTCGCCACCGCCTCCCCGCGGCGAAGACGCCCTGGCGCTAGTACGCCTCCGACGTGGCCCCTACGACGTGCGGGCGAGCCGCTGGGCCGGCCCAGTGGCTATCCTACGCCATGTGCATGCTTTGGGTAAACCCTAAACCTTTTTCCTTTTTCTTTTTCTCAGTCAATTCAAAAATCCATAAATAATCCAAGAGAGCTCCAAATTTGATGATTCAAATTTCTAGTGACTGTATAAATCATGATCTACCTGGTGGTGCAACATGCACATTTTTACAGAGACCTTTTCTTCACAAATATTTATCAAATCCCATTTTTCCATTTCTGTGATGAACTTTAGAAAATCACAGAGAGCTCAAAATTTATCCAAATGCCATGATTCAAATTCCTAGGTGCTTCTAAGTTCATAACTTAGTTTATGAACATTTTTCTTAATACTTTCTATACCCCACAGAATAATGAGCCATTTCTTCATGTTAGCCAACTTTGCAAATTCATAGGAAAATCATCTCAACTCCAAATCCAGTGAAACCAATTCCTAGATGCTTCAAAAATCATCCTTTGTTAAATGGGTGCCTTTGCTCATTTTTCAAAAATATATATTTCTGTACACTTCTTGCAGACCCATTAATCCCTTGATCCCATCACACTGAAATGTTTAGAAATATCCATAGATCCACTTCCAATGAAATCACTTTGGTCATTCCTCATATGACCAGAGGTATCCTAGAAAAGTCCAACTCTCGTTTTTAGAGCACTATTATTTTCTGCCTTGTTGTGTTGCTTATTATGACTGTTTCGACGTTAATTGACGAAGTAGACGGAGTACTTGGAGAAGGACCAGAAGATTTCAAGACTCTGATGAACCAGGCAAGCAGCCCTTTGACCATGTCTATGAAACCCTTTTTATGCATGTCATATAGCACCATATCGTTGTTGCTACGGAATCATGATGAGGTGATAACCACTTCGATGGTTGCCACCATACTTCCTCGTTGATACTTGCATTGTGCATGACCCTACCTTCCTATGAGGGATATGCCGGTGGGAGTAGATAGGATGCTAAGGTAGTGCTACGCAAAAAGGGACGGGTATATGCATGGTGAAGGAGGCAAAGTATTTTCAAAATACTTTTTCGAAAACCCCGTCGGGTGCCACTTATGCCCGAGGGAGATGATGAAATGGGTAACCACTTGATGACGAAGTGGTGTACCGAGGCAAGTGTGTGTGTTGTTTTTGAAAACGGATTAGATTTAAGATTTGTCAACTGTCCCAACCTTACATGCGCAACCACTCTACCCTTATATGGGAAAGGCATTATTGATTACCTAGGCCGATACTAGCTTGGAGCCCGCATTACTAGTGACGGGGGAGAGTTGGTGCTCTCTCTCGGGACGGGGTCGTGCTAGGTAGGGCGGCCATGACTATTTTCACAGGGCACCGAACACACCGTTGGTACCCCGTGCTTGTGGTATATGATGAATATGGGAGCGAGGCTCCACAACTTTATGATGTGAAATGTTAGGCACGGGGGTTACTACCAATCGAGTGGACTCCATGTTAGTGTCGTCTAGGGAAAGGTAGTGATCGGGTGCTTACCCTGGGTACTTGAGGTATCGCGGGTCGTGGATGACACGGAAGTTCCCCGGATCTTGTGGGTACAGTGTGCAACCTCTCCAGAGTGTAAAACTATTCGAATAGCCGTGTCCACGGTCAAGGACGGTTGGGCGGTGCTGCTTAAACTACGTCCAGAGTTTTCAACCGTGTGAGTGTGTGTTGATAAAACTACTTGGGTCAAGTGAAAGGACTTGACATAATTGAGTTGGGTTGGTGCCCACTCTATTTATGTTGATATCTATAACCTGTCCTCATGGTTACGTAAATTCTCTTGATGCATGCCTTACAAGTTGTTGAACATGTCATTGCACTCAAAAACTAGCTTTCCGCAAAAATTTACCTATATCATGCATTGTTGTTTCTTGAACCAAAACATGGTTTGCTTGCGAGTACATTCAAACGTACTCACTGGCTTGTCCCTGGCTATTTACTTGGCCAGGCTTGAAAGAACAGGATATGATGAAGAATACTTCGATGACGAACATGCGAGCTAGGACGCTTCCCAGCCAGAATGCCTGTAGGGTTAAGGAAGATGGCATGGGTCCAAGTTATCGACGAAGATTTCCGTTGTGATGATATACTCAAGACTTGACCATAATGGTCCTACTTGTGTAAAACGGTATGTATGGATGTAAGACTCTTGTTATTCAGCTTCTGTGTGTTCAGTGAGCATTGATCTCTGGGATCACTATACACGTTCATTCGGTGATCACGACTTATGGGTCGGGGTCCCCACATTAGAATTACTGCATAAAGTGTTATAATGTATAAAACACTACAAGTAACAGTAGGAAAACATGAAGCAAAATGGATGTATCAACTCCCCCAAGCTTAGACCTCACTTCTCCTCAAGTGAAAGCCGACATTGAAAATCATGTCCACATGTTTAGAGAGAGAGGTGTCCATCAAAACAAAATACGGACATAGTGGCATCATGCTTATTATTATAACAGCAAGAAACTTTATCATATAGATTCTCATGAACAAGTAACAATTCATAACAACATCGTAGTAGAAAGCATAAACTTTATTGAAAACTAACAAACTATATTCTCAGTCAACTTTGCAACTACAATTCATCATATTTTCAGGAAGGGTCTCATATCGAAGCCTTTTGGCAAGTCCACATACTCAAACCATCATCTTATCTTCTACGATTGCTAACAGTCACAACATATATATGAGCAAAACTTTCAACCGGACACATAGAAAGACAGGGGCTTATAGTTCGCCTCCCAACTCATTCACTTCAAGGGTGATGTCAATGATAATCACTCATGCTCACTCATATCCAACTGGGTATATGTGCCTAGATCTTTCCCCACCACATGATGCTTGTCAAATAGAAAAAATAAAAGGAATAGAGGGAAGTACTCTGACTCTTGCATAAAAGGTAAATACATAAAAGTAGAAGATAGGCCCTTCGCAAAGGGAAGCACAGGTTGTCATGCGCTTTTTGATTTTGTATGCATAATCCCTTCATGCAAAAGAATGTCACGTTATATTGCCCCTTACGATATCAACCTTTATTATGCAGTCTGTCGCTTTTATTACTTTGCCATCACAAGTTCGTACAACGCTTATTTTCCCTTACAATAAAAGATCAAACACATCTAGAAGCAATTTTTATTGCCTTTTTTGCACTGATGACAACTTACTTGAAGGGTCTTACACTGGTACGCGTCGGTGCTATACAAACGGTTTTTAACCCCTTTCCGCGACGGCATTTGGAACCGTCGCCAAGTGAGTGTGGGCGATAGGGGGGTCCTTCCCACACGAACCAGAAACCGTCGGGGATAGGCCCTCCTGGCACATAGGCTGGGGCAAAATGAGCTTGTATGCGATCGGGTGAGGCATCAAAACCCAACCGTTTACGTTCGTATGTACATCCCACACGGTGAATCCCAGATAAACATTTCCGTTAGTATGTATATCACCACAATCAATCCAAGGAATATGTTTTCGTTCTTATGTACATCCCACACAGTCAATCCAGGGAAAACGTTTCCGTTCGTATGTACATCCCACACAATTTTATGTATAGGCTCATGTGTGAAAGGTGTAACTATCACACACGCTCTGCCTTGGTTAACCGTTTGCTTTTATCAACTACATCACACACAATTTGATGAAGAAAATTGTGTGGCATTGGGCTATCCATCACAAGAGCTTTTACTGCTAGAACCGTTTGCAAAGTTCCATGACCCATTTAGCAGGTTTATTAGTTTACAATTGATAATTCCAGTATTACGCAACTTCACATTTCATATCACACAACTGTTTGCCAATTTCATACCAGGCACATATTATATTTTAACATCACAGTACGATAGCTACCTGAAAACAACACAGTACAACATATAGCTAGTTCAACTTCATAAGAACAATATTTGAACAATATATACATTTCCCTAATCAAGATCATCCAGGCACGTCTTATCGACCTCTGCTTTCAGTTCAGTAAGAACTTGTTTTGCACTGTCCAACTGGGAAAGTGCCTCCTCCTTCGCCAACACCATCTTAGCAAAGTCTGATTTAAAAATTTTGAGGTCATTCTCCACTGTCCTCTTTTTATCCCGCATCTTCAAATATTCTTCAGCATGGACAACACTTTCTCTAAGCCTACCTCTATTCTCTTCCTCATACATGCTCCAGAGCTTTGCTAGGCACATCTTCAAAGACTGTGGCTACTCTTGATCAACCCACTCCAAGTAAGAACACTTCCGTTCATCCTATAATATTTAAAACTAGATCAGTAACAATTGTAGGGGAAATGGGTTTATAGCAACATAGAAAATCACCAATACGTATTTTGAAAAACTGAAGAAACAGGTTAATTATGACATATCTTCTCAAAAAGACCAATGTGCAAATGAATTAATTGCTACTGAGACAACTACCAAATTCTAAAACATCAGAAGCTATAACTAGCTACAACAACGCTACAAGTTCTTACTCATCTACTATAAATAACAAATTGAACATTTTATGAGGAAGGTCAACATCATAGCGACAGTGTTTGGATGACAGCAAATTAATACTAACAGGTGTGTACATGCACAAATTTAGTAACATAGAACTAATAGCACTAAGGCCGTCCACTATGTATGCCAAAACTGTTGTAAAAACAATTGTTGCTACATCTCGCACCGGTGCCCTACACTGGCGAGCCGATGCAGCAGAAAAAAATTAGGAACACGGACTCCGGAGCGCCTAGTAGCTCCGATGCCCAGTTCCTTCGTGCCATAAAGATTTAGTATTTTATTGCTTGGTTGCTCGGATGTGTGGACCAAACTTGGCGCACAAACTACTGAAGCGGTGCCAAATAATTTTCTAATGGCACTGCTGATGAGATGGCAACATTTTTAGATACTAGGTACAATCTGTGACAATGTCTTAGGATGCGTTTCGTTGAAGGTCTGGCATGAATGGGTTGGGACCATGATAGTGTCTAAATCACATCTAACAAATGATTTGTAACAACGAAAGAGGGTCTAACCTTCTCTGCACATGCTAGAAACTTCCTCCCACTATCCACAGATTCACACGCAACTAGCTTCATGCATGGAGATTGAGGGTGACAACGAGCAGACAGATCTTCAGCCACCCCGCTCCATTCGTTGCAACTGATGGTCCTAGGGAGTTACAAGAGGAAGAAATAACTCAAATTGACTGCGGGGTTAAAATCCTTCATTCCAAGTCATAGCCCGAGAGAGAGAGATAAGAGAGGCATACCCGGGTGATGAAGGAGTCGTTGTCGGAGGAGGAGCCGCTGGAGAGGTCATTGAAGAAGACCATGGCGACCCCGGGGGTAGGATGCGAGATGGCGAGAGCGAGGAAGCAAGCGAGGAAGCGGCTATAGCTTAGGAAGGAAGGAAGGAAGGAAGGAGGAAACAGGGGAAATGTGACTTGTGGTCAAGGAGAAAAGGGGGTGGGGAAGGGGGGAGGGGCGAGGGTAGATATTTTGGCGGTAGGCCAAAATTTTGGAAATGTGGAGGGAAACTTTGCGCGCGGTGCCACCGGACACTATTCATTTTGAACGATTGTGTGCATCGCAAACGATTCTTCTGCTTTACGCGCATGGGATGAGATTGATAACTCAAATTTTGGTGGAAATTTCCCCAGGTACGTCATTGCATAATTTAACATCGCTTCTAATTTGGGCACACAAAAGAGCATACATCAAATAGACCACACTTACTGAATCGAGCAATTTTAGTAATTAAACAGAGCCAGTTGACCTAAACATTGCTCTAACAAAAGACCAGCATTAAAAACAAAGCCTAAGTACGCATAAGTTTAACAAATCCGCCGCCGCGCCGGCCTATGCATCGCCGGTGTCAGATGAGACGTCGATGACTTGTCCTGGTGAAATGCCGCCGTTGGTGGACTCCGCGTCCCCCCTGCTGAAGTCGACCACGTCCTCGTCCTCGTCCTCGGCGCCTCCCTCAAGGTTGTAGTACTCGTAGTAGTGGCTACGCCAGAGCTCGCATTGGCACTCCACCACCAATTCCTCGACAGACAAACTCTTCTCTACCTAGACCTTGGCCACGCGCAACTCCTCCTCCTCGCGCTCCTCGATCTCCGCCGCCTCCTGCATCTCGTGGTCCCGCTCGGCGATCTCATGAGGAAGTAGGTGCTCCATGATCACCGTCACCTTTACGGACGTGGGTTGCATGCTGGATTCTGAGGTGGCCTGGAATATCTTGGCGTGTGCGTCCTTGATCTTGGTGTGGATGGCCTCGACCCCGGCCAGGGCGACATCGGCGGAACAGACGGCAGCTTGAGCGCTCTTGGCATTTGCAGCCGTCGTCACAACAGCAGCTGCTGTAGCTATCTCGATTGCTGTAGCAGCCCTATCAGCTGCCGCAGACACCCTCTCAGCGGATGCGACCGCGCTCAATGCGGATGCGGTGGCACTCTCATCATAGGCGACCGCGCTCTTGGCGTAGGCGGCAACACTCAGGGAGGACGCAGCCATTGTACGGGCCTCACGAAGCGTTTCCATGGCGTCATCTTTGCAAGAGGGGGGTGCGGGAATGGGGTTCAGGATTCGTGGATTCGGAGGTTGCCGGCACTGGAGCAGGCGAGCCGGCGAAGCTTAAGGAGGAAGACTTAAATAGACCAAGAAATTTTCATCGCAAATGGTTCCTACAAAAAACTGTGTGTGATGTTGTGGATATTTTTTATTAGATGTGAAAGACGAATTTGGCATAAAGTGGCAACGGATGGTGTTTTAAATGTACGAGAAAATTTTAGTACTAATACAACTGTCATGTCAAATTTTGGAAAATTTCAGGGGTCATTTGACCTTTTAAGACATTTAAGTGATTTTCTAGCCATTTAATGACTGTAATTCAAATTTGAACTACATGTACATGCAACAGCTAACCATAACAGTTTGAAAAGTCATATTTTGTGTACTTGTGTGTGATTTAATTCTATATGCAGTAAATTGGAAGGAATTTTCAAACATATTGGTCTCACGGCAATGACACAATTAAGCATGGAGGGCCATGGCATTTAAATTCCAAAAAAATTAAAAAAATCAGAAACACATGAAACCTTGCTTGATGTAATGTCATGCCAGCAAGATGATGTGGTAAAAAAATTGGCATGTTTGACGAAAGTTTCGACACACACCCCTCACAAACCGAAGAAACTCACTAAAAGGCTCGTTTTTCCGAGAGGGAACAATGCATGTTTGATGACGAATGGGAGATAGCTTCCCATTACGGCCTTCAATTTTTCTCTACATTTAATATGCACTAACACAACTGTCATGTGAAAATTTGGAAAATTTTAGGAGTCATTTGACCTTTTAAAGAGATTTAAGTGATGTTTTTAGCCATTTAATGACCGTAATTCAAATTTGAACTACATGTACATAAAACAGCTAAGCATAACGGTTTGAAAATCATATTTGTGTGAGAGTTAATTCCATGTGCAATAAATTAGAAGGAATTTTCAAACATATTGGTCTCACGGAATGGACACATGCATGGAGTGCCATGGCATTTAAATTCCAAAAAATGGAAAAATTGATCAGAAAAACATGAAACCTTGCTTGATGTAATGTCATGCCACCAAGATGATGTGGTAAAAATTGGCTTGTTTGACGAAAGTTTGGACACAAACCCCTCACAAACCTGAGCAACCCACTAGAAGGCTCGTGGTTCCGAGAGGGAACAATGCATGTTTGATGATGAACGGGAGATAACTTCCTCTTACGACCTTCAATTTTTTAGTATGTTTAACATGCACTAATACAACTGTCATGTGAAAATTTGGAAAATTTCACGGGTCATTTGACCGTTTAATGACATTTAAGTGATTTCTAGCCATTTAATGAAAATAATTCAAATTTGAACTACATCTACATGCAACGACTAACCATAACGGTTTGAAAAATCATATTTATGTACTTGTGTGCGAGTTAATTCCATGTGAAGTAAATTAGATGGAATTTTCACACATATTGGTTTCACGGCATGGACACATGCATGGAGTGCGGTGGCATTTAAATTGCAAAAAATAAAAAAATATGATCAGAAAAACATGAAACCTTGCTTGATGTAATGTCATGCCACCAAGATGATGTGGTAAAAAATTGGCCTGTTTGACAAAAGTTTCGACACACACACCGCTCACAAATCGGAGCAACTCACTAGAAGGCTCGTGGTTCCGAGAGGTAACAATGCATGTTTGATGACGAACGGGAGATAGCTTCCCCTTACGGCCTTCAAATTTTTTCTATGTTTAACATGCACTAACACAACTGTCATGTGAAAATTTGGAAAATTTTAGGAGTCATTTGACCTTTTAAAGAGATTTAAGTGATTTTCTAGCCATTTAATGACCGTAATTCAAATTTGAGCTACATCTACATAAAACGGCTAACCATAACGGTTTGAAAATCATATTTGTATACTTGTGTGAGAGTTAATTCCATGTGCAGTAAATTAGAAGGAATTTTCAAACATATTGGTCTCATGGCATGGACACAGTGCCATGGCATTTAAATTCCAAAAAATGAAAAAATTGATCAGAAAAACATGAAACCTTGCTTGATGTAATGTCATGCCACCAAGATGATGTGGTAAAAAATTGGCTTGTTTGACGAAAGTTTGGACACACACCCCTCAAAAATTGGAGCAAATCACTAGAAGGCTCGTGGTTCCGAGAGGGAACAATGCATGTTTGATGACGAACGGGAGATAGCTTCCTCTTACGGCCTTCAAATTTTTTCTATGTTTAACGTGCACTAATACAACTCTCATGTCAAAATTTGGAAAATTTCAGGGGTCATTTCACCTTTTAAAAACATTTAAGTGATTTTCTAGCCATTTAATGACCTTAATTCAAATTTGAACTACATATACATGCAACAGCTAACCATAACGGTTGAAAAATCATATTTGTGTACTTGTGTGCGAGTTAATTCCAGGTGCGGTAAATTAGAAGCAATTTCCAAACATATTGGTCTCACGACATGGACACATGCATGGACTGCCATGGCATTTAAATTCCAAAAAATGAAAAAAAGATCAGAAACACATGAAACCTTGCTTCATGTAATGTCATGCCACCAAGATGATGTGGTAAAAAGATTCGCCTGTTTGACGAAAGTTTGGACACACACCCCTCACAAACCGGAGTAACTCACTAGAAGGCTCGTGCTTCCGAGAGGGAACAATGCATGTTTGATGACGAACAGGAGAAAACTTCCTCTTACGGCCTTCAATTTTTTTCTATGTTTAACGTGCACTAATTCAACTGTCATGTGAAAAATTGGAAAATTTCAGGAATCATTTGACCTTTTAAAGACATTTAAGTGATTTCCTAGCCATTTAATGACTGTAATTCAAATTTGAACTACATCTACATGCAACGGCTAACCATAACAGTTTGAAAAACCGTATATGTGTACTTGTGTGTGAGTTAATTCCATGTGCAGTAAATTAGAAGGAATATTCAAACATATTAGTTTCACAGCATGGACACATGCATGGAGTGCCATGGCATTTAAATTGCAAAAAATAAAAAAATGATCAGAAAAACATGAAACCTTGCTTGATGTAATGTCATGCCACCAAGATGATGTGGTAAAAAATTGGCCTGTTTGACAAAAGTTTGGACACACACCCCTCACAAACCGGAGCAACTCACTAGAGGGCTCGTGTTTCAAGAGGGAACAATGCATGTTTGATAACGAACGGGAGATAGCTTCCTCTTATGGCCTTCAAATTTTTCTATGTTTAACGTGCACCAATAGAATTGTCATGTGAAAATTTGGAAATTTCAGGGGTCATTTGATATTTTAAAGACATTTAAGTGATTTTCTAGCCATTTAGTGACTGTGATTCAATTTTGAACTACATCTACATGCAACAGCTAAGCATAACGGTTTGAAAAATCATATTTGTGTACTTGTGTGCGTGTTAATTCAATGTGCAGTAAATTAGAAGGAATTTTCAAACATATTGGTCTCACGACATGGACACATGCATGGAGTGCCATGGCATTTAAATTCAAAAAATAAAAAATGATCAAAAAAACATGAAACCTTGCTTGATCTAATGTCATGCCACCAAGATGATGTGGTAAAAAAATTGGCCTGTTTGACGAAAGTTTGGACACACACCCCTCACAAACCGGAGCAACACACTAGAAGGCTCATGGTTCCGAGAGGGAATAATGCATGTTTGATGACGAACGGGAGATAGCTTCCTCTTACAGCCTTCAAATTTTTTTTCTATGTTTAATGTGCACTAATAGAACTGTCATGTCAAAATTTGGAAAATAGCAGGGGTCATTTGACATTTTTAAAGACATTTAAGTGATTTTCTAGCCATTTAATGACCGTAATTCAAATTTGAACTACATCTACATGCAACGACTAACCATAACGGTTTGAAAAATCATATTTGTGTATTTGTATGCAAGTTAATTCCTTGTGCAGTAAATTAAAACAAATTTTCAAACATATTGGTCTCATGGCATGGAGTGCCACGGCATTTTAATTCCCCAAAACTAATAAAATGATTAGAAACACATGAAACCTTTGTCGATGTAATGTCATGCCACCAAGATGATGTGGTAAAAAAATTGGCATGTTTGACGAAAGTTTGGACACACACCCCTCACAAACCGAAGCAACTCACTAGAAGGCTCGTGTTTCCGAGAGGGAACAATGCATGTTTGATGACGAACGGGAGATAGCTTCCACTTATGACCTTCAAACATTTTAACATGCACTAATACAACTGTCATATGAAAGTTTAGAAAATTTCAAGGGTCATTTGACCTTTTAAAGACACTTAAGTGATTTTCTAGCCATTTAATGATCGTAATTCAAATTTGAACTACATGTACATGCAACCGCTAACCATACGGTTTCAAAACTCATATTTGTGTACTTGTGTGCGAGTTAATTCCCTGTGTAGTAAATTAGAAGGAACTTTCAAACATATTGGTCTCATGACATGGACACATGCATGGAGTGCCATGGCATTTTAATTCCAAAAGAATAAAAAATGATCAAAAAAACATGAAACCTTGCTTGATGTAATGTCATTCCACCAAGATGATGTGGTAAAAAAATTGGCCTATTTGACGAAAGTTTGGACACACACCCCTCACAAACCGGAGCAACTCACTAGAAGGCTCATGGTTCCGAGAGGGAGCAATGCATGTTTGATAACGAAAGGGAGATAGCTTCCTCTTACGGCCTTCAATTTTTTTCTATGTTTAACGTGCACTAATACAACTGTCATGTGAAAATTGGGAAAATTCCAGGGGTCAATTGACATTTTAAAGTCATTTAAGTGATTTTCTAGCCATTTAATGACCGTAATTAAAATTTGAACTACATCTACATGCAACGGCTAACCATAACGGTTTGAAAAATCATATTTGTGTACTTGTGTGCGAGTAAATTCCATGTGCGGTAAATTAGAAGGAATTTTCAAACATATTGATCTCACGACATGGACACATGCATGGAGTGCCATGGCATTTAAATTCCAAAAAATAAAAAAAAATGATTAGAAAAACATGAAACCTTGCTTGATGTAATGTCATGCCATCAAGATGATGTGGTAAAAAATTGGCCTATTTTATGAAAGTTTGGACACACACCCATGTTTGATGACGAACGGGAGATAGCTTCCTCTTACGGCCTTAAAAAAATTTCTGTGTTTAACATGCACTACTACAACTATCATGTGAAAAATTGGAAAATTCTACGGGTCATTTGACCTTTCAAAGACATTTAAGTGATTTTCTAGCCATTTAATAACTGTAATTCAAATTTGCACTACATCTACATGGAATGGCTAACCATAACAGCCTGAAAAATCATATTTTTGTGTACTTGTGTGCGAGGTAAAAAATCATTAGATGATGTAAATATCTGGTGTTCAAAAAAGAAAATGTAAAGATCTGGCAAGACAACCGGCCCCCACATGATTGGCACTCTATTTCGCAGCTTGAGGTTTGGTAGGTGAGTGGCCGGAGTTATTAGTCAGACACGGTTCTGTATTAGAAACCCTCAGCTATTATGTTCACACATGGATTTTGCTGCTGGAATCGTGTGTAATTCAAACTATAGTACTCGTAAATTCCAACGGCCGGCGTGTGTATTGTTCCCGTCGATCTAGATTCCGACCGCCAATAAATACTACCTTGCTCACATCATCCCGCCTGCATTCTCATCTACATCCTTCCATCGCTCGCCCTCTCTCTCTTTCTCTCTCTCAAATCTCTGCCATGGCACCGCCGGTCTGCCCACACATCGACAAGGAGTCCTCGCCCCCTGAGGACGCTCACTCAAAGAGCAGCGACGAGGACCCCTACGCGCCGCTAGATGAGGTTATGTCGGACCACCCAACTTTGGATTTGTTTTGGGGACAGTACAATCATTGTCTGTGGAAGTCGCTGCCGCCGGCTGAGAAAGCAAGGCAAGCTGCGTTCAAGAAGGAGATGGCGGAGGAGGAAGCTAGGTACCAGGCGGCCTATAAAGTCCGTGATTCCACCTGGAAAAAGGAGGTGGCGGAGCTTTGGGGGCCGGCGCTTTGTTGTGCGGAGGAGGTGTACGAAGACGGGTACTTCGCGAGGAAGGTCAAAGGCTGTAACATCCCAAATTTTCAATTTGGAATGTTATACATAGGTCATCATATGCATATCATATTTTATTGCATTTTGGTTGATCCTAGAAATTCTGAGCAATTCAAGGACCCACGGAGAGAGTTGGGGATTTCGTTATTTTCATATTCGAGTTTTTCTCAAATTTTGAAAAGAGGATCATTTGGTTTTAATCATTTTCTCTCTGAATATTTCCAATATTAAAATAAAAGAGAGGGGATAAAATGACTTCTCCAAATAAAAGAAATATTGGAGGAAAAATGTTAAAATCAAATAAGAATTTTATTTGGACTTTTATTGCTATTTTATTTGAATTAGGAAAAATATGCGTTTTTCAAAACTGCATTAGTGGCCCAAATAAATGTTCACTTTGTCCGCAATATTATTCGAGTACCACGAAAATTTATTTTGGGATTTTTGGACTCTGTTTAGTATATCTTTTGCAAGCTTTTCCGCGTCAGATTTATTTAAAAATAAGTGCACCGACCTAACGGGCCGTGCCCGACCAGGACACCTCGCCCGGCCGGCCTTTTTAAGGCCGAAGCCCGACCCAGCCGCCCCACCGCCCCAAACCCTAGCCCCGCCTCGATCCCTGTGCCGCCACCGCCAACTCCCGCCACCATCGTGACGTCACCACCTCGCGGAGCCGCCTGACGCCGCCGCCTCCCCTGCCGCGTCGCAGCCGCCGCAGACCACCCCGCCGCCCCGCCGCCGGAGTCCCCGTCGCTAGAGCCGCCCGCCGCCGCCGACCTCGCCGAGGTAGCCGCTGCCGCCGTCTCAGTTTTTCCTGAAAAACCGCTCGGCTTTTTTCAAAACCCTAGATCTAGTGTTTTTTTAATTAGATCGGTTTGGTTTTTTCCGGTTTAGTTAATTAGCGGACGTTCATACGTACGTTCTTTTTAATAAACGTTGTTCGTCAGTTAGCCGCAGACAGCGAATGTTCGTTCGTTAGCCTGTTCGTCTTGTTTTATTTTCCAAGGTTTTTCCGTGATTATTTTCGATCGTGATTTCTGCCCTGATCTTCGTTTTAGTTTATCTTTTCGCTCGTTTATCCGAATCAGGTGAAACAAGTCCCTAGATCTTCGTATCGAAGCCCTCTTTATGTTTAACCAACTTGAACAAGATTTTGGTACTGTAAAATTTGACTTTAGTCCAGATTAGTAAATGAATCTTGTTTCTTTCGTAGTTTGAGTTTCATTGCTCTGTTTGATTTGATTCTTTTTGCAAACCGGAGTTCTTCAGTTGAACTTTCTGGTTAGATCTTCTTATTTGAGTTTTACCTGTGCTTCTAGTCGAGTGCTTATGTATGTTATTGTTTGCTTGCGATAGAATTCCCGGAGTGTGAAGCGTGCTACTACGAGTCTCTAGGTTTCACGGATCATCAGCAAGGCAAGTAACACTTTGATCATACCTCTTTATTACCCATGTTTTTATGCATTAGTTACAACCCTGAAACGTTGCATGGTTAGGCTTTGATTTAACATGTTGTTTGGGAAGTAGATGATGAGGTAGAACCTATTGCCCTTTTATTATCAAACCTTTGGTAGTTACTTCTACGTTATGCTCAGGATTGCTATGCTATGCTCGTAGACTTGGACTGGGTGAGTGTATCCACGACAGATGTGAGTATTATTAATTAATGGTTAACTTAAGGTGGCTACTTAAATACACATCTGGGTGGATTGGTTTAGGCACCCTGGAGTACCTAGTGGTTGTCAGGGCACCTGGAGAATCCAGTGTTGTCCTAGGATACCCCGGAGTACCCGTGTGAATATCCTATGGAATGCCACCCAGGCTCAAAGGGATCATAAGATTATTCATGCTAGAAACTTCCATGGGTATCCACAAGCCAATATGGGCTCTGGCATAGTTGAGTATGTTGTGTGACCTCTTTTAGTGGTAGGCTAGCAGATGTAGTGGGTGTAGGTCGTACTGTCTACCCAGAGTAAAGAGTTAATGCTTATGAAAGACTATGTCTCGGTCATCCATTTCTAAAACATCATGTAGTGCAAGAAATCCAATGGAGGAGATCGAGTCTTGTGGGGAAAAGTGCGCAAACCTCTGCAGAGTGTATAAACTAATCATGGTTAGCCATGTCCCCAGTTATGGACATCTTGAGCATCTGGTTCTTGGATTATCATGTTGATCTCATCACTCTAAATCAATTTGATTGGGTTCATTGATGTTTCTTAATTGGGATTGAGTTGGAGGAACCTTCTCAATGTTTAACAACCACCGTGATAGTTAAATAAAATTTATTCCTTTGTTGTAGAGAAAAATTGGCTTTATGCAAAACTGTAACCATAGAGCTTTCCAACAGCCATATATGCATGTAGTGATAGCATTTATTCTGTTCATTACTCTATGTGTTACATTGCCAGCATATTCCATGTGCTGACCCGTTTCGGGCTGCAACATATCATGTTGCAGACTTTTCAGACGACGAGTAAGGTGCCATAGGTCGTTGTCGTTCACTCAGTTATGCCGTTGGAGTTGATGGACTCACTTTATCTTCCAAGCCTTCCGATGTTATCTTATTTAGATGGGCTTAAGCCATATTATTGTAATAAGTTCTCTTTTGAGACATTCGATATAATAAGTGTGTGATTGAAACTCTGTTATAAATCCTCAAGTACTATGCGTGTTAGCATTACCGATCCAGGGATGACACTATGCATAGAGACTAGATTGTTTGAGGTCTGGTCGCTATAAGATGGTATCAAAGCACACGCTGGCTGTAGGACACGACCACTAAGATAAACCATAGGTCACTCTTCTCTACTCATTTCTGACTCCTCTCCCTTTTCCACACTATAGGATGGCGGACTCGAGGAACAAGTTTACACAACCGGATGAAGACACATCTTTTGGACGACACTTGAAGGAAGTTACAAGATACCTGAACATTGGAATACCAAGCTTCACCGGGACCTACATCGCCACTTTACCAAAAAAGGAGCATTGGATGATTCGAGTTCAAGTACCAGGAAGGACGTTCATGCCAGTCACTGAGCCTATAGAGTTTTCCTTTGATGCACCACCCTGGAGTCTAGGAAAGAGCATGGCAGCCCTGTAGGACCTTGAGAAGAGGTGTCTAGAGGGGGGGTGATTAGACACTAAGTACCAAAGTTGCAGTTTTTAAAGTTCTTTAAGCTTAAGTGGAGTTTAGGCACAATTTTAACATTCACAATACATATCAAGCAAGCATGCAAAGAGTATATGAGCAGCGGAAAGTAAAGCATGCAACTTGCAAGAAAGTAAAGGGAAGGGTTTGGAGGATTCAAACACAATTGGAGACACAGATGTTTTTGGCGTGGTTCTGATAGGTGGTGCTATCGTACATCCACGTTGATGGAGACTTCAACCCACGAAGGGTAACGGCTACGCGAGTCCACGGAGGGCTCCACCCATGAAGGGTCCACGAAGAAGCAACCTTGTCTATCCCACCATGGCCATCGCCCACGAAGGACTTGCCTCACTAGCGGTAGATCTTCACGAAGTAGGCGATCTCCTTGCCCTTACAAACTCCTTGGTTCAACTCCACAATCTTGACGGAGGCTCCCAAGTGACACCTAGCCAATCTAGGAGACACCACTCTCCAAGAAGTAACAAATGGTGCGTTGATGATGTACTCCTTGCTCTTGTGCTTCAAATGATAGTCTCCCCAACACTCAACTCTCTCTCATAGGTTTTGGATCTGGTGGAAAGAAGATTTGAGTGGAAAGCAACTTGGGGAAGGCTAGAGATCAAGATTCATATGGTAGGAATGGAATATCCTGGCCTCAACACATGAGTAGGTAGTTCTCTCTCAGAAAATGTATGTTGGAAGTGTAGGTTCGTTCTGATGGCTCTCTCCATGAATGAAGAGGAGGTGGAGGGGTATATATAGCCTCCACACAAAATCTAACCGTTACACACAATCTACCAAACTCGGTGGGACTGAATCGTTAAACTCGGTGAAACCAATTCAGCAAATAATGTGACCGTTAGGGTTTTCGGTGGGACCGAAATGCAACTCGGTGAGACCGATTCGGTTAGGGTTAGGGCATAACGTAATCTCGGTAGGACCGATTACACAGACTCGGTGAGACCGATTTGGTAATAAGCTTTCCAGAGAGTTGGTCAGGCAAACTCGGTTTGACCGATTACACAAACTCGGTGGGACCGATTTTTGTAATTAGTTTTCCAGAGAGTTTGCATTGTAATCTCGGTAGAACCGATTGCTCAAACTCGGTGAGACCGATTTTGATAATGGACATACACAGAGAGATTACAATCCCATCTTGGTGAGACCGAGATCCCTATCGGTAAGACCGATTTGCTTAGGGTTTGTGGCAGTGGCTATGACTTATGGAATCGGTGGCGACGGATAGGAAGAATCGGTGTGACCGATTTTGGCTTTGGGTTTAGGTCATTTGTGGAAGTGGGAAAGTAGTTGAGGGTTTTGGAGCATATCACAAAGCACATGAAGCAAGAGGCTCATTAAGCAACACCTCATCCCTCCTTGATAGTATTGGCTTTTCCTATAGACTCAATGTGATCTTGGACCACTAAAAATGTAAAATGAAGAGTCTTGAGCTTGAAGCTAGAGCCAATCCTTTGTCCTTAGCATCTTGAAGGAGTTCCCACCATTGTTAGTCCATGCCACTCCATTGTTGAACTTATCTGAAACATGCTAGATAAAAGTGTTAGTCCAACAAGAGATATGTTGACATTAATTACCAAAACCACCTAGGGAGCACTTGTGCTTTCAATCTCCCCCTTGTGGATCTTGATGCACTTGTGCTTTCAATCTCCCCCTTGTTGACGTTCATCTTGATGCACTTCCTCGTTTTCTTCATCTTGGTGTGTCCCGCTTGTGGATGCTTCCGTATCAACTCTTGGTTCACCTTGTTGTGAAGTTGAAGCTTCCACTTGGACGGATGAGGTACTCTCCTTCACCTCCGTTGAATTGCTTCCGAAGGATCTTTGTCACCTACATCAATTGGCAATTGCTCTACTTGCGAGCCGTTAGATTCATCAAACTTCACATCTACCATCTCTTAAACCTTTTGGGTGAAATTGTTGTAGACACGGTAAGTGTGAGAGTTTGAGCCATAACCTAGTAGGAAACCTTCATGAGACTTAGGAGCAAATTTAGAGCGACGATGCTTATCAAGAATGTAGCACTTTGAGCCGAATACTCAAAAGTATCCAACTTGGGGTTTGTTACCGGTGAGGAGCTCATATGCCGTCTTGCCGAGTAGCTTGTGAAGATACAAGCGATTTGTTGCATGACAAGCTATCTCAACCGCTTCTGCCCAAAAGTGCTTCGGGGTCTTGTACCCATCAAGCATCGTTCTTGCCATTTCGATGAGCGTCTGGTTCTTCCTCTCAACAACTCCGTTTTGTTGAGGTGTGTATGTAGCCGAGAACTCGTGTGAAATCCCTTCTTTGTCAAGAAAGGTGTCCACATTTGCATTCTTGAACTCCGTTCCGTTGTCTCTGCGAACCTCCTTGATCTTCACTTCAAATTGATTTTGAGCCTTCCTTGCGAAGTTTTTGAAGATCTTTTGGACCTGTAATTTATCATCGAGAAAGAACACCCACGTAAATCTTGAAAAATCATCAACTATAACAAGACCAAAAGAATTTCCACCGAGACTCTTGTAAGAGTTGGGACCAAAGAGATCCATGTGAAGTAGCTCGAGTGGCCTCCTTGTAGTCATGATGTTCTTCACGGGATGCCTTCCTCCAACCTGTTTACCTGCCTGACAAGCGCTGCAAAGTCTATCCTTATCAAATATGACATCATTAACTCCAAGGATATGATTTCCTTTAATAAGCTTGTCAAGGTTTCGCATACCAACATGACCTAATCGTCTATGCCATAACC
This sequence comes from Triticum aestivum, assembly GCF_018294505.1. Lineage (NCBI taxonomy): Eukaryota > Viridiplantae > Streptophyta > Magnoliopsida > Poales > Poaceae > Triticum > Triticum aestivum. Next base: position 423,297,813 of record NC_057810.1, read on the forward strand.
AACCTTTTGAGGATTTAGCAATGAAGCAAGTTTTAGGTTGAGCCGTTTTAATGAAATCAATAATGTATATATCACCTCTACGCACACCGGTAAAGACCATTTTATGATTGTCTCGACGAAACACTTGGCAATCTACTTCAGTAAATAGAACATTGAAACCGAAATCAGCAAGTCTAGATACTGAAAGTAAGTTGTATCCAAGATATTCAACGAGCATGACATTTTGTATGGAGCTATCATGTGATATGGCCACCTTACCAAGGCCAACCACCTTACCCTTTGAGTTGTCACCGAAAGTAACATACTTTCGAGGACTATCGTTGTCAGCAAGCTCATGGAACATGTCTTTATCTCCGGTCATGTGATCGGTACATCCACTATCAAGAACCCATTCCTTTCCTCCTGACATATATCCCCGAAGATTTGCCATAAGACCAAAATGTCTCATTGCATCATCAAGATCGAAGTCACTATCATCATCCTCACCATAGTATCCATGTTCAACATCGTCATGTGGTGGATCAAGTCCTAGAGAGGGTGATTCATTAGAATGAGTTTGATAATAATCTTGCTTATGAATTTTTATGGCTTTGGAAATAATATCACTAATAATACCAACATTTCCTTTCGCACGCATAAGGTTAGTAAGCTCAAATAGACGATCACCAAACATAGGATCACTAGTATTCATCTTACTCAAGGCAATAGACTTATGGAGAATTTCATCAAGATTTTTCAAGGAATAATCAGGAAATCGTTCCTCAAGAAATTTCCATATGGTGTAGGCACACTTGAAAGTAGGCAAACATCCAAGCAAGTTTCTAGGCAATCCTCTAATGATAAGTTCGGCAGTTCTAAGATTCCTAATCATGTCAATTGACTCATCATGGGTAGAATGCATAGGATCAACATAAGGTGCACAAGGGCTAGCAATGTACTTGTTAAAATGATATTGATTGAAAATAAAAAGCATCTCATTTTTCCACTCATGAAAATACTCTCCATCAAGAATAGGCACTCTATGTCTAAGACTCCCAATAGTAGACTCATCCATCTTCCTCGAATGGTGATTAAACCAAAGCAATGGAGACCAATGCTCTGATACCACTTGTAGGACCTTGAGAAGAGGTGTCTAGAGGGGGGGTGATTAGACACTAAGTACCAAAGTTGCAGTTTTTAAAGTTCTTTAAGTTTAAGTGGAGTTTAGGCACAATTTTAACATTCACAATACATATCAAGCAAGCATGCAAAGAGTATATGAGCAGCGGAAAGTAAAGCATGCAACTTGAAAGAAAGTAAAGGGAAGGGTTTGGAGGATTCAAACGCAATTGGAGACACGGATGTTTTTTGCGTGGCTCCGATAGGTGGTGCTATCGTACATCCACGTTGATGGAGACTTCAACCCACGAAGGGTAATGGCTGCGCGAGTCCACGGAGGGCTCCACCCACGAAGGGTCCACGAAGAAGCAACCTTGTCTATCCCACCATGGCCGTCGCCCATGAAGGACTTGCCTCACTAGCGGTAGATCTTCATGAAGTAGGCGATCTCCTTGCCCATACAAACTCCTTGGTTCAACTCCACAATCTTGACGGAGGCTCCCAAGTGACACCTAGCCAATCTAGGAGACACCACTCTCCAAGAAGTAACAAATGGTGTGTTGATGATGAACTCCTTGCTCTTGTGCTTCAGATGATAGTCTCCCCAACAATGAACTCTCTCTCATAGGTTTTGGATCTGGTGGAAAGAAGATTTGAGTGGAAAGCAACTTGGGGAAGACTAGAGATCAAGATTCATATGGTAGGAATGGAATATCTTGGCCTCAACACATGAGTAGGTAGTTCTCTCTCAGAAAATGTATGCTGGAAGTGTAGGTTCGTTCTGATGGCTCTCTCCACGAATGAAGAGGAGGTGGAGGGGTATATATAGCCTCCACACAAAATCTAACCGTTACACACAATCTACCAAACTCGGTAGGACCGAATCGTTAAACTCGACCAGACCGATTCAGCAAATAATGTGACCGTTAGGGTTTTCGGTGGGACCGAAATGCAACTCGGTGAGACCGATTCGGTTAGGGTTAGGGCATAACGTAATCTCGGTAGGACCGATTACACAGACTCGGTGAGACCGATTTGGTAATAAGCTTTCCAGAGAGTTGGTCAGGCAAACTCCGTTTGACCGATTACACAAACTCGGTGGGACCGATTTTGGTAATTAGTTTTCCAGACAGTTTGCATTGTAATCTCGGTAGTACCGATTGCTCAAACTCGATGAGACCGGTTTTGATAATGGACATACACAGAGAGATTACAATCCCATCTCGGTGAGACCGAGATCCCTATCGGTAAGACCAATTTTCTTAGGGTTTGTGGCAGTGGCTATGACTTATGGAATCGGTGGCACCGGATAGGAAGAATCAGTGTGACCGATTTTGGCTTTGGGTTTAGGTCATTTGTGGAAGTGGGAAAGTAGTTGAGGGTTTTGGAGCATATCACAAAGCACATGAAGCAAGAGGCTCATTAAGCAACACCTCATCCCTCCTTGATAGTATTGGCTTTTCCTATAGACTCAATGTGATCTTGGACCACTAAAAATGTAAAATGAAGAGTCTTGAGCTTGAAGCTAGAGCCAATCCTTTGTCCTTAGCATCTTGAAGGAGTTCCCACCATTGTTAGTCCATGCCACTCCATTGTTGAACTTATCTGAAACATGCTAGATAAAAGTGTTAGTCCAACAAGAGATATGTTGACATTAATTACCAAAACCACCTAGGGAGCACTTGTGCTTTCAAGCCCACATCACCATGGGACGCATTGGAGAAGTCTACCACAAGGATCTTAAGGATACTATCTACCAGATATGTGGGCGCCGATATGAGCAATGGGAGATGATCAGCACCAGGAGGGACATGTCCATTGCAGCTTTCATCGAGGAGTTAAACCAGCACATTTGTCGCCAGGAGATCCAGATGTGCGCAGGCATGATAGATCTAAAGAAGGCAATGACCAGGATCACGGAGCTAGAGGAGAAACTCAAGTCTACACGCAATGGATATGAGGAAGACATGACGATACTCATTGAGAAGAATGACGATCTGACAAGGAAGCTAGGAGTATTCATGGGAGACCCCGCGCCAGGAGGAGATGACAACAATTCCAAGGACATTCATTTGGAGGACTACATCATCATCGATGGCACCGACTCAGACCCCGACGATAGCGATGATGACTATGTTGATGAAGCTGGAGCGGATATCATGGAGTCTTCTACCGATTAAAAACTTCTATTCGACCACCATATCAGTAGTATTTCCCCCATGTATATAGTATAGTCCGAGCACATTTGTAACAATAGTTAGACCGATTGTATGCCCTTCTTTGAATTGATTGAAGTGATATGATTGTGTTTGTCTCATGTGCATATGGGTCGTGTTTCCCTTTAGACCACATTCTATTCTGTTTTCTCACCTTTTCTAAACCCATCAGATGCCTCTGAGATGTGACAATGGATTTGCTTTCCCACTGGAGCTCACCCAGTTGATCCAGCAGCAGAATACCTTGATGCAGCTACCAGTTTAGAATCAGAACCAAGGGAACAACAACAACAACAACAACCCACCACCACCACCTGTTGATCAATTAGCCCGTTTTCTAAGGCTGAATCAGTCGGTGTTCTCTAGTAGCACCGAGCCGATAGTTGTAGATGATTGGCTCCGCAAGATTGGAAGGGAGCTGACCACTGCAGGATGCACATATGCGGAGAGAGTGCGTTTTGCCGCACATCAGCTTGATGGACCCGCAACATCATGGTGGGAGAATTTCACAGTCACTTACCCCACCAACACTGTTACATGGGACCAGTTTCAGCAGGCTTTCCGCACTGCCCATGTTTCAGCAGGAGCCATGAACATGAAGAAGTGCGAGTTTCACAACCTGCGCCAAGGAGGATGCACAGTGGGCCAATATGTGGACGAGTTTAGTAAGTTAGCACGTTATTCCCCTAATGATGTAGCTACAGATGCCACTAAGCAGGAGAAGTTTTTGGAAGGACTGAATGATGAGCTGAGCATGCAGTTCATGGTGGCAACCTTTGTAGGACCTTGAAGTATGTCTAGAGGGGGGTGATTAGACTACTTGATCAATTAAAACTTAACCTTTTCCAAATTTTAGAGTTTGGCAGATTTTAGCTATCTTGGACAAGTCAAGCAATCATCACACAATTCAAGCAAGCATGCAAAGAGTATATAGGCAGCGGAAATTAAAGCATGCAACTTGCAAGAAAGTAAAGGAAAGGGTTTGGAGGATTCAAACGCAATTGGAGACACAGATGTTTTTGGCGTGGTTCCGATAGGTGGTGCTATCGTACATCCACGTTGATGGAGACATCAACCCACGAAGGGTAACGGTTGCGCGAGTCCATGGAGGGCTCCACCCACGAAGGGTCCACGAAGAAGCAACCTTGTCTATCTGTCACGCCCAATATGCGACCCTATCCAAAAGGAACTCGAAGGTCCCACCAAGGATAGAACCGCATATTGAAACGCTTTTGCAAGGTGGATATCATTACATCAACATTACATAATAGATGGGGATACATACAAAAGGCATACAATGCCACACAAATACAACATCATCTTACAAGAGATCAACATCCGACTACGGATGAAACATAAAGAGAAACCCAAACGACATCCACCCTGCTAGCCCAGGCTGCCGACCTGGAACCTATCCCCTGATCGAAGAAGAAGCAGAAGACGAACTCCAAACAAGCAAACATTGCTCTCACGTCATGATCATCACAAAACCTGTACCTGCAACTGTTGTTGTAGTAATCTATGAGCCACGAGGACTCAGCAATCCCATTACCATGGGTATCAAGACTAGCAAAGCTTAATGGGAAAGGAAGGGGGTAAAGTGGTGAGGTTGCAACAGCGGCTAAGCAAGTATGGTGGCTAACATACGCAAATAAGAGCGAGAAGAGAAGCAAAGGAATAGTCGTCAACTAGTAATGATCAAGAGGTGATCCTGAACTCCTACTTACGTCAAACATAACCCAAAGACCGTGTTCACTTCCCGGACTCCGCCGAGAATAGACCATCACGACTATACACGCGATTGATGTGTTTCAATTCGGATCAGGTGTCAAGTTATCTACAACCGGACATTAACAAATTCCCATCTGCCACATAACCGCGGGCACGGCTTTCGAAAGATAATACCCTGCAGGGGTGTCCCAACTTAGCCCATGATAAGCTCTCGCGATCAATGAAGGATATTCCTTCTCCCAGGAAGACCCGATCAGTCTTGGAATCCCGGTTTACAAGATATTTCGACAATGGTAAAACAAGACCAGCAAGACCGCCCGATGCACCGACAATCCCGATAGGAGCTGCACATATCTCGTTCTCAGGGCAACACCGGATGAACACTATGTACAACTAAAACCAGACCTCGAGTTTCCCCGAGGTGGCACTGCAAGTGGCTCTGGTTCGGACCAACACTTAGACAAGCATTGGCCCGGGGGGGCTGAATAAAGATGACCATTGGGTTAATTACTCCCAAGGGAAAGATAGGTGGTGGTGAGGCAAATGGTAAAACCAAGGTTGGGCCTTGCTGGAGGAGTTTTATTCAAAGCGAACTGTTAAGGGGGTCCCATAAATCACCCGAACGCGTAAGGAACGCAAAATCCGGGAACATAAAACCGGTATGACGGAAACTAGGGCGGCAAGAGTGGAACAAAACACCAGGCATAAGGCCGAGACTTCCACCCTTTACCAAATATATAAATGCATTAATTAAATAAGAGATATTGTGATATCCTAAAAAAATCCTGTCCACCATGGGGCAATCTTCAACTTCACCTGCAACTAACAATGCTATAAGAGGGGCTGAGCAAAGCGGTAACATAGCCAAGCAACGGTTTGCTAGGAAGGGTGAAAAGGTTAGAGGCTGACATGGCAATTTGGGAGGCTTGAAGCGCAAAAGATAGGTAACGCAGCATAGCGATAGAACGAAGCAACTAGCATAGCAATGATAGTAGTGAGATCCAGGGTAGCAGTCAACTTGCCTGAAATCCCGCTAGGAAGAATAACGAGTCCATGAAGAAGATGAAGCCACGAAGACGAACCAAGCGTAGACGAACGAATCCTCACGATCGCAATGAAACAGGAACTATCGAGAAGAAGCACACAACATGGTAAACACACCACACATATACATGACATGATGCACAACCAAGCATGATGCATGACAAAGCTACATGAAGCTACTCATGGCAAGAGATGATGCAAACAGGAACAACACATCTAGGCAAGTTTAGATGAGGCCGAAACAACATGTAACAATTCCGGTAAGTCCTCATATGCAAGTTTCAAAGTTGGTCCAGAACTGAATAAACCTTATGTTCAAGTTGTTAAACAGCGAGTTAAAGAGCACCAAGAGGATCTACACGAAATTCTAGTTAAGTTACATATAAAGTTCATTAGATTCGGAGCTACGGCCTAGAAGATATGAGCAAAACAAGTTAAACATGGCATTGATGCAAAATGCATACAAACATCAAGCAAACACCTCAAAACAAGGATGCAACATGATAATATGAAGCTACATGCAAAATCAAGCAAGTTTCATATAGAGCACACTCAAAACGGAGCAACGGTTCAACACATACACTCTATACAAGTTTAAAGGACAAGCTGTCCAAAACAGCAACTAGGCATATAGCAAGCACCAAAACAATAATCTACAGCACCCCAACATAATAACAAAAGGCATCGGCATGAAGTACAGGTAAATCATAACAAAAGATGAACACTGAGCTATCTCCACAAAACAATATAACATTCTCAAAAACACATGGCAAGATTGCAAATAATAACAGTTTCAGACTTAACAGAAATAACATCAGGTTGCAATGTTTAGAGCTATGAAACAACATGTTACAGGAACTTATCATGGAAAACAAAGGCATGGCATGAATCTACTAATAGCATATAACAAAAGTCCCTTACTGACAATGAGCCAAAAAGGCACAGAAAATATGATGGCACCCACGTAAACATGGCAAGTTATATGACAGATTCAAACATGGCAGGAACAACAATAAGTAGGCATGTTGGTGAGCTTGAACCACTCACCACAGAGCAATACATGGCATGACAAGGCAACCAATAGTAAAAAGACATGCTTATGAAGCTAAGCATGGCAAGAACAAGTTTATAGCATGCTTGGATCACTAACAACAATCATGGCAACACTGAACTTAATGTTAACAGGCTGACAGCAACATTATTTAGCAACTTTGAGGGCAGATAACAACAAGTTACAGCAGGCTAAAAATGCAACCAGGGGCATGAATGGACATAGCATGACATGTACGAAAAAACATCCTTAGTGAACATCTCCAGATTATGCACAGAATGACTTGTAGCAGCAGGTTTACATAGCAACAAAATATAACAGAATCAGCCTAGCAAAACAGCAACAGCAAGTACCCTACTTAACAAGCTTGATGCACTCACTACAAGACTCACAAAAATACATGGATAGCACCACTGTAAATATGGCATGACATAGTACAAAACACATGTAGACATCAAGCTCATAGGATGCACACATCAAATGCAACAAAAATGACAAATTATCAAGTTATAACAGTTTCAGCAGATTAACATCACATGGCACTCTCGCAATGATGATTCAGGCATCAAGATGGACTCAAATGAACATGATGCAATGGAATGAAATGAATTACTCGTCGAGGCGAACTATTTGACATGCTACACGCCCAAAACGGAGCAACAGATGTAGAGTTATGGTGCGATGAACATGCAACAAGTTATTGACAGAAAAATGACAGTGGAAATTCGAAGTCAACCTTAGATAGATCTGGATCTCGCGCGGAACCCGACGTTCGCCGGAGATTCCGCCGGAGTTGGGGAGGAAGCCAGCCGGGGAGGTCGAGGAGGAGGCCGGACGGAGCGGGGACGGCCGGATCTTGGCGCGAGGCGACGCGCGGGCGCGGAGGCCGAGGACGGGACGGCGGCGGAGGAGTTGCGGCGGCCGTCGGGCGGCGCGGCCGGAGCCGATGGAGACGATGACGAAGATGGCCGGCGGCGGAGGAACGGCGGAGGGCGGCGACGCAGTTCGGGCGCGGGGCTAGCCGGGGCTAGGCGGCGGCGGCGTGATGCGGCGGAGGCGGCGGCCGACGGTGAGGTCGCCGGCGAGGAGCGGCGGCCGGGCGGCGGCGCGGGAGGCGGACGCCTAGGGCGGCGGCGGCGGTGCGCGGGCCGCGCGGGCCAGCTGCGGGCCGGACGGGCCGCGGCGTGGGGAACGGCGACGCGGGACAGGTGGCGGCTCCGAATTGGACGGGGGCGGCGGCGCGGATGTGTCCGGCGCGGGGCGGACGCGTCCGGCGGCGGAGAGGGAAAAGCTATGGTTTCGGGGGGAGAATTCATCCACGAATTTCGGGGGGAGGGGCATATATATAGATTCTGGGAGCTAGGAGAGTCCAAATGAGGAGCAGTATTCGCCCACACGATCGTGATCGAACGACCGAGAGCATGGACGGGAGTTTGCTGGGTTTTGGGACGCTTTGGAAGTGGTGTTGGGCTGCATACAAAAGAGGCCTTTACGGTTACCCGGTTAAACGTTGGAGTATCAAACGACCTCCAAATGGGACGAAACTTGATAGGCGGTCTACCGGTGGTATACCAAGGCCGCTTGGCAAACCTCGGTCCATTCCGAGAACATTTAACACCCGCACATGAAAAGAGGCAAAAGGGGGACGCCGGATGACATAGGAGTGCCGGATCTCAAAACGGACAACGGGGAAAATGCTCGGATGCATGAGACGAACATGTATGCAAAATGAAATGCACATGATGACATGGCAAAATGCGACACGCAAGCAAATGACATGGCAACAACGGCGAATAACTGGCGGACACCTGGCGCATCGAATCCGGGGCGTTACAGCACTCCTCCACTAACAAGAGATCTCGTCCCGAGATCTTAGGACCGAGACGGAAGGGAAAAGGGATGAGGTGAAACAAGAACTCAAGAGAAGAAGCAAAGAATCGAGAGCACTCGAGAAGAAGAGAGGAACGATGAGAATGATGAGAATCGAAAGCTCACGGAATCAGATAGACTATGAAACCACTCCGGTTAGAACGAGAAAAGAAATGAATAAGACTGAAAGGATTTAGGTAGCACTCCGGCTGAAAATGGAAGGAAAAGAACATGAATTTCACAAGACGGGATGGCACTTGATGACATAAGCAACGCAATGCCTCCGGAAGAATTTAAAGAATGGAAGAAAAGAACTTAGAAGGAAGGATTGAAAGGAGTTGTTGAGAAAATCAACAACGAAAGAATAAGCTTGTTGTGGTCTTATAGGTAACATTTCAAGATCATAAGGTGATAACCGGCCACAAACGGAAATGATTGGATAGCTGAGAAGAACGAAGAAATGCAAAACTCCACTTCAAAAGAAAACAAAGAATTAATTGCACTTCGAGATGCGAGAAGAAAAGATACTTGAACTCCTCCAACAAGAATCTTGATGAACACTTGAAGAATGAATTGAATCATGAAAAACCACCGTGAAGAACTCCGGTGACAAAGGATGATGAGATAGAATGAAGGATGAAAGAATAAGATTAAAGCTTGCGGTGACTTAGATGGAGGTTCTGACGAAATGGCCGAGAAAAATTGAACTCCGGAAAAGAAAAGATGAAAAGACTTGGAACTAGAATTTATTCATCAAGAACAAACTCCGAAGGAAGGGATTAAACACTTTGATGAAATAAGAATAAGTTTATTATATGCTTACCTTCATCAACTTAGATTGATGACAAGCAATGGATTTTTCATACTACTTATTCTTCTTGAAAAGGATTGAGAAGTGACATATCGCAAACTTGAGAAGGTCTTCACGAACCACCGGTAGGATTGTATAGAACGAAAGGATTAAGGGGAATATAGCACAAAACTTGAGAAAATCTCCATGAACCACCGGTAGGATTGAAAAGAACGAATGGATTGATATGATGAGAACGGAAAAGGAATCTTCAATGAACCACCGAAAAAATTAGAAAAAATGACTGATGAAAGAGAATGAATCACCAGGAAGAATTAGAAGAACAAATATGCTAGAGGGGATTTAGATGCAAAAGAACATAGAGATCATGAGCTGATTAAAAAACACTTGAACGAAGCACCGGGATAAATAGAGAATGATAACTGGAATGATGGCCTCCGGTGAAAAGAAATGGAAAAATTATTCCTGACATACTCCGGATGGGTAAGAAAGAATATCCGACAAACGGAATTATTCGAGATGATAATATGAAGCTAGACCCATGAATCTTCGAGAGAACGGACAAGATAAAGAGTAGAAACTCTTCTTCTGTCTTCAAATGATGATGAGAAACACCACCAAAATTACTGAGATACTCCGGTAGAATGAAAAGCAGAGAGGTTGAGCCAACAATGAAAAGAATTTGAAAACGATCTTGGAAAAGGCATGTGACTGATGGAATCCATTCTTACGTCACACTTTGAAAAGAATTTGGGAATAGCTCCAGAATAATTAGAAGAGTCAGGTAAGATCCTGGGAAAAGACATGTGGGTTAGGGCCCACTAAAGCGATAACACCGTTGGAAAGGGATGTTGAAGAGATAGATGATGCACCGGAACAATTAAAATATTTGAATGAGGTGACAACCTCGAATTAATTTGAACACCGATGAATCTCCTGAGATGTCTTCCGAACTCCGGAATGATAAACTGGCGAGAGGCGAACGAGCAAGGAGAACACTTGATCCAAGGAAAAGAATATGACCAACCGAAAAACTTGAATTGGGTCCACCGGAAAAGAGATGAAGAAATGTCGAACAAAAGAGAATTCACCGGTTGAAATAATTGAGGGAAGACTAAAGAGGCTCCGCACGAATGAAATTGATGGTCGGAAGAAACTCGAACTCCGGGAATAAGAGGGTGGGAGGGCGGGAAAACAAAGGGAACTTGGAAGGGGAAAACCGACGAATATCTTGAAGAGAAAACACCGGTTGAAATCATTGAGGAAAGAAAACAAAGATTTCGCACGAGTAGGATGGATACTCAATTACGGACTCCGGCTCCGAGAAGAAAAAGGGGTGGGCGGGTGGGAAAAGAAAACAACTGAGGATTGAACTTGGCAAAGAAGAAGAGGCTCGAGTCAACTAGATGAGAGATTCACTGGATGGAAAGAGCTGAGAACCAACGATCGGAAAACCAACTGCGTGATCATAAAGAAATTTGAAGGGGAAGAGAAGTAATTCAAAACACCTACGTCAAGATTCCTCACCAGAGTGACGAAGGGGCTGAGGAGTAAAAAGAAATCCTACTCTCCAATATAACTAGACTCTGAAAATAGTTTTCTTCTAGACTCAACAACGGCCAAACTACACGATCAATCAAGGGGGCTCCTAGGGTTGGTCGAGGCTCTGATACCAACTTTTCACGCCCAATATGCGACCCTATCCAAAAGGAACTCGAAGGTCCCACCAAGGATAGAACCGCATATTGAAACGCTTTTGCAAGGTGGATATCATTACATCAAAATTACATAATAGATGGGGATACATACAAAAGGCATACAATGCCACACGAATAAAACATCATCTTACAAGAGACCAACATTCGACTACAGATGAAACATAAACAGAAACCCAAATGACATCCACCCTGCTAGCCCAGGCTGCCGACCTGGAACCTATCCCCTGATCGAAGAAGAAGCAGAAGACGAACTCCAAACAAGCAAACATCGCTCTCACGTCATAATCATCGCAAAACCTGTACCTGCAACTGTTGTTGTAGTAATCTGTGAGCCACGAGGACTCAGCAATCCCATTACCATGGGTATCAAGACTAGCAAAGGTTAATGGGAAAGGAAGGGGGTAAAGTGGTGAGGTTGCAGCAGCGGCTAAGCAAGTATGGTGGCTAACATACGCAAATAAGAGCGAGAAAAGAAGCAAAGGAACGGTCGTCAACTAGTAATGATCAAGAGGTGATCCTGAACTCCTACTTACGTCAAACATAACCCCAAAGACCGTGTTCACTTCCTGGACTCCGCCGAGAAGAGACCATCACGGCTACACACGCGGTTGATGTGTTTTAGTTCGGATCAGGTGTCAAGTTATCTACAACTGGAAATTAACAAATTCCAATCTGCCACATAACCGCGGGCACGGCTTTCGAAAGATAATACCCTACAGGGGTGTCCCAACTTAGCCCATGATAAGCTCTCGCGATCAACGAAGGATATTCCTTCTCCCAAGAAGACCCGATCAGTCTCGGAATCCCGGTTTACAAGACATTTCGACAATGGTAAAACAAGACTAGTAAGACCGCCCGATGCGCCGACAATCCCGATAGGAGCTGCACATATCTCGTTCTCAAGGCAACACCGGATGAACACTACGTACAACTAAAACCAGACCTCGAGTTTCCCCGAGGTGGCGCTGCAAGTGGCTCTGGTTCGGACCAACACTTATACAAGCATTGGCCCGGGGGGCTGAATAAGGATGACCCTTGGGTTAATTACTCCCAAGGGAAAGGTAGGTGGTGGTGAGGCAAATGGTAAAACCAAGGTTGGGCCTTGCTGGAGGAGTTTTATTCAAAGCGAACTGTCAAGGGGGTCCCATAAATCACCCGACCGCGTAAGGACCGCAAAATCCGGGAACATAACATCGGTATGAAAGAAACTAGGGCGGCAAGAGTGGAACAAAACACCAGGCATAAGGCCGAGCCTTCCACCCTTTACCAAATATATAGATGCATTAATTAAATAAGAGATATTGTGATATCCCAACAAAATCCTGTCCACCATGGAGCAATCTTCAACTTCACCTGCAACTAACAACGCTATAAGAGGGGCTGAGCAAAGCGGTAACATAGCCAAGCAACGGTTTGCTAGGAAGGGTGAAAAGGTTAGAGGCTGACATGGCAATTTGGGAGGCTTGAAGCGCAAAAGATAGGTAACGCAGCATAGCGATAGAATGAAGCAACTAGCATAGCAATGATAGTAGTGAGATCCAGGGTAGCGATCATCTTGCCTGAAATCCCACTAGGAAGAAGAACGAGTCCATGAAGAAGATGAAGCCACGAAGACGAACCAAGCATAGACGAACGAATCCTCACGATCGCAACGAAACAGGAACTATCGAGAAGAAGCACACAACATGGTAAACACACCACACATATACATGACATGATGCATAACCAAGCATGATGCATGACAAAGCTACATGAAGCTACTCATGGCAAGAGATGTTGCAAACAAGAACAACACATCTAGGCAAGTTTAGATGAGGCCGAAACAACATGTAACAGTTCCGGTAAGTCCTCATATGCAAGTTTCAAAGTTGGTCCAGAACTGAATAAACCTTATGTTCAAGTTGTTAAACAGCAACTTAAAGAGCACCAAGAGGATCTACACGAAATTCTAGTCAAGTTACATATAAAGTTCATTAGATTCGGAGCTACGGCCTAGAAGATATGAGCAAAACAAGTTAAACATGGCATTGATGCAAAATGCATACAAACATCAAGCAAACACCTCAAAACAAGGATGCAACATGATAATATGAAGCTACATGCAAAATCAAGCAAGTTTCATATAGAGCACACTCAAAACGGAGCAACGGTTCAACACATACACTCTATACAAGTTTAAAGGACAAGCTGTCCAAAACAGCAACTAGGCATATAGCAAGAACCAAAACAATAATCTACAGCACCCCAACATAATAACAAAAGGCATCGGCATGAAGTACAGGTAAATCATAACAAAAGATGAACACTGAGCTATCTCCACAAAACAATATAACATTCTCAAAAACACATGGCAAGATTGCAAATAATAACAGTTTCAGACTTAGCAGAAATAACATCAGGTTGCAATGTTTAGAGCTATGAAACAACATGTTATAGGAACTTATCATGGCAAACAAAGGCATGGCATGAATCTACTAATAGCATATAACAAAAGTCCCTTACTGACAATGAGCCAAAAAGGCACAGAAAATATGATGGCACCCATGTAAACCTGGCAAGTTATATGACAGATTCAAACATGGCAGGAACAACAATAAGTAGGCATGTTGGTGAGCTTGAACCACTCACCACAGAGCAATACATGGCATGACAAGGCAACCAACAGTAAGAAGACATGCTTATGAAGCTAAGCATGGCAAGAACAAGTTTAAAGCATGCTTGGATCACTAACAACAATCATGGCAACACTGAACTTAATGTTAACAGGCTGACAACAACATTATTTAGCAACTTTGAGGGCAGATAACAACAAGTTACAGCAGGCTAAAAATGCAACCAGGGGCATGAATGGACATAGCATGACATGTACGAAAAAACATCCTTAGTGAACATCTCCAGATTATGCACAGAATGACTTGTAGCAGCAGGTTTACATAGCAACAAAATATAACAGAATCAGCCTAGCAAAACAGCAACAGCAAGTACCCTACTTAACAAGCTTGATGCACTCACTACAAGACTCACAAAAATACATGGATAGCACCACTGTAAATATGGCATGACATAGTACAAAACACATGTAGACATCAAGCTCATAGGATGCACACATCAAATGCAACAAAAATGACAAATTATCAAGTTATAACAGTTTCAGCAGATTAACATCACATGGCACTCTTGCAATGATGATTCAGGCATCAAGATGGACTCAAATGAACATGATGCAATGGAATGAAATGAATTACTCGTCGAGGTGAACTATTTGACATGCTACACGCCCAAAACGGAGCAACGGATGCAGAGTTATGGTGCGATGAACATGCAACAAGTTACTGACAAAAAATGACTGTGGAAATTCGAAGTCAACCTTAGATAGATCTGGATCTCGCGCGGAACCCGAGGTTTGCCGGAGATTCCGCCGGAGTTTGAGGAAGGCGGCCGGGGAGGTCGAGGAGGAGGCCGGACGGAGCGGGGGCGGTCGGATCTTGGCGCGAGGCGACGCGCGGGCGCGGAGGCCGAGGACCGCACGGCGGCGGAGGAGTTGCGGCGGCCGTCGGGCGGCGCGGCCGGAGCCGGTGGAGACGACGGTGAAGATGGCCGGCGGCGGGGAGCAAGCCGGGCGGTAGGGGAACAGCGGAGGGCGGCGACGCAGTTCGGGCGCGGGGCTAGGCGGGGCTAGGCGGCGGCGGCGTGATGCGGCGGAGGCGGCGGCCGACGGCGAGGTCGTCGGCGGGGAGCGGCGGCCGGGCAGCGGTGCGGGAGGCGGATGCCTAGGGCGGCAGCGGCGACGGCGGTGTGCGGGCCGCGCGGGCCAGCTGTGGGCCGGACGGGCCGCGGCGCGGGGAACGGCGGCGCGGGACAGGTGGCGGCTCCGGATTGGACGGGGGCGGCAGCACGGACGTGTCCGACGCGGGGCGGACGCGTCCGGCGGCAGAGAGGGAAAAGCTATGGTTTCGGGGGGAGAATTCATCCACGAATTTCGGGGGGGGGGGAGGGGCATATATATAGATTCTGGGAGCTAGAAGAGTCCAAGTGAGGAGCGGTATTCGCCCACACGATCATGATCGAACGACCGAGAGCATGGAGGGGAGTTTGCTGGGTTTTGGGCCGCTTTGGAAGGGATGTTGGGCTGCACACAAAAGAGGCCTTTACGGTTACCCGGTTAAATGTTGGAGTATCAAACGACCTCCAAATGGGGCGAAATTTGACAGGCGGTCTACCGGTGGTATACCAAGGCCGCTTGGCAAACCTCGGTCCATTCCGAGAACGTTTAACACCCGCACATGAAAAGAGGCAAAAGGGGGACGCCGGATGACATAGGAGTGTCGGATCGAAAAACGGACAACGGGGAAAATGCTCAGATGCATGAGACGAACATGTATGCAAAATGAAACGCACATGATGACATGGCAAAATGCAACACGCAAGCAAATGACATGGCAATGACAGCGAATAACTGGCGGACACCTGGCGCATCGAATCCGGGGCGTTACACTATCCCACCATGGTCGTTGCCCACGAAGGACTTGCCTCACTAGTGGTAGATCTTCACGAAGTAGGCGATCTCCTTGCCCTTACAAACTACTTGGTTCAACTCCACGATCTTGTCGGAGGCTCCCAAGTGACACCTAGCCAATCTAGGAGACACCACTCTCCAAGAAGTAACAAATGGTGCGTTGATGATGAACTCCTTGCTCTTGTGCTTCAAATGATAGTCTCCCCAACACTCAACTCTCTCTCATAGGATTTGGATCTGGTGGAAAATAGATTTGAGTGGAAAGCAACTTGGGGAAGGCTAGAGATCAAGATTCACATGGTAGGAATGGAATATCTTGGCCTCAACACATGAGTAGGTGGTTCTCTCTCAGAAATGGTAAGTTGGAAGTGTAGGTTTGTTTTGATGGCTCTCTCCATGAATGAAGAGGAGGTGGAGGGGTATATATAGCCTCCACACAAAATCTAACCGTTACACACAATTTACCAAACTCGGTGGGACCGATTCAACAGACTCGGTCGGACCGATTTAGTAAATCTAGTGACCGTTAGGATTTTCGGTGGGACCGACATGCAACTCGGTAAGACCGATTTGGTTAGGGTCAGGGCATAACGTAATCTCGGTAAGACCGATCACACAAACTCGATGAGACCGATTTTGGTAATGAGCTTTCCAGAGAGTTGGTCAGGTAAACTCAGTGGGACCGATTTGCTCTTTTCGGTGAGACCAAAATGTTACAAAAGGGAAACAGAGAGTTTACATTGCAATCTCGGTGGGATCGATCGCTCACTTTGGTTAGACCGAGACGTTACAAAGGGAAACATAGAGATTACAATCCCATCTCGGTGAGACCGAGATCCCTATTGGTAGGACCGATTTGCCTAGGGTTTGTGGCAGTGGCTATGACATTAGAACTCGGTGGCGCCGGATAGAAAGAATCGGTGTGACTGATTTTGGCTTTAGGTTTAGGTCATTTGTGGATGTGAGGAAGTAGTTTAGGGTTTTTGGAGCATATCACCAAGCACATGAAGCAAGAGGCTCATTAAGCAACACCTCATCCCTCCTTGATAGTATTGGCTTTTCCTATAGATTCAATGTGATCTTGGATCACTAAAATGTAAAATGAAGAGTCTTGAGCTTTTGAGCTTGAGCCAATCCTTTGTCATTAGTATTTTGAGGGATCCACTTTCATCATCCATGCCATGCCATTCATTGAGCTTTCCTGAAATAATAGTCTTGGAATAGCATTAGCTCAATGAGCTATATGTTGTTATGAATTACCAAAACCACCTAGGGATAGTTGCACTTTCAATCTCCCCCTTTTTGGTAATTGATGACAACATATAGATCAAAGCTTCGACAAATGATAATAAGATTGAAAAACATCGTCGCATTGAGAAGTATGTGATAAGCAAGAGCTCCCCCTAAATTTGTGCATAGTTTATGATTTGCTTTGGACTACAAATGCACAAGGAAATAGGCTCATGGGTTACTCTTCCATGTCACATACATCTTGGTGGAGCACTCATCACCAAGCAAAGTGAATGATCACATATGGATAAGATAAGATAATATCATCAAACATGCATAAGTGTAGCTTATGATCAAACACATGATCATCAATGTCTCGCAAAAATAGCATAGTATCTCAAGCAATCAAAAGAAAACAAAGTTTAACCACCAAAGCAGGAGAGAACAAAAGCAACACTCTCTCTCTCGAAGCCTATGATCTATACATTTTTCTCCCCCTTTGGCAACAAGTTACCAAAAAGTTCCTAGAAAATGCATAGTGCTAGATCGACTCTCAGGCTTGATCTTCAGGTGGTGGTGTAGAGATGGCTCCTTGGACAAAGGCTTTAGTTGAAGCGGATGGAGCTAGAGGAGTTGGTGCTGGAGCTGGTTGCACTGGAGCTATGGAAGCTGTAGCTGGTGCAGATGATGTGGCTCTGGTGTCTGTCACAGGCACTGCAGCTGAACTCTGAGCTCTAGGCACTCTGGCAAATACATTAGTGGTAGTCTTGCCCTTCCTCTCCTGCATGTCATCCTGTAGCTGCTCCACAACTGACTGGATCTCAGTTACTTTAACATCTAGATCATAGAATTTTTGTTCCATGATTCTTTCCAAGCTCTCCTAATTTTGAGTTAGGGTGGCCAATCCCTTCTCAATCCTCAGAGCTGATGCTATCAAGTAACCAAGCTACTCCTACTTGTTCTTCAAAAAGTACTCAGATGCCTCCTCTTGAGTTGGCATCTTGGCAGCCTTCTCTTTCCTTGCCTTCTCCTTCTTCTCTTGAGCTTGTACTGATGATGGTTCATTCTCATTCATGACAACCTGATTGTCCTCAAAGTCTGGATAGAGAGGAAAATGTTCCTTATCCAATAGATATTTTCCTGTGCCCATCTTTGAGTTAATCAACTCCTGAATCTGAGGGGCATATCCACAACTTCTCTTTTGGTCTGCTGCAGTCCTCTTAATGGTCTCTACCATAAGGCTCATGACCTTGAATTTCTGTGGCACATCAAACAAATGCAACATGTTGATTGCATGCCCTCTAATCATGTTATGGTCACCAGACTTAGGCAACAGAGTGTGCCTTAGGATCCAGTTGATTGTTGGCAGCCCTGACACAAGAAAGTGGACTGACCCAAACTTATGTGTCTCTATAGCTTTGTCTGGGATCTCCTTGTACATGTGTGCCATGGAATTGTGGTCCATCTTCTTCTTGGCATAGACATCCAAGTCATCTTCACTTTCTTTTGGGGCATTAATCAGTTTTGCCCACTCCTCAACGGTTGACTGGTACCTTGTACCTTCAGACATCCAAACTATCCTCCCGTCTGGATAGAAGTGTGCTGTGGAGTAGAATTGCATAATGAGTTCATCACTCCAGTTGGTGAGCTTTTGTCCAACAAAATCTGCAACTCCACAAGCAAGAAAACTGTCTTGCACTCCAGGATAGTGTTCTTCATTTTCTTTCATGTAGGTCCAGTCGACCCACCTTATATCACACACTATGGGCTTCTTGTCCAACAAGATTGTCTCATAGAAGTCATGTTGTTCCTTTGTATGAAACCTGTAATCAACAGCAGTCCTTCTCCTTGTGGCATATGGATCTGTCATCCTCCATAGCCTCAACCCTGAGTCTCTTCTGATCTTCATGTCATCAGCCACAGGATGGGCATCATTATGGTCTGGTATCTTGGGCTTGAGCTTCCTCAGGACTTGTCCTTCTTCATCTTCCTCATCAGCAACTTCAGGCACTGGGGCCTTGTTCTTCTCAGCAGCTGGAATACTCCTGGTATTCCTTTTTGGTGCAAGCTTGGTCTTGGGGCAGCTTTGGGTGCTTCCTTGGGCTTTGATGTTGCAGCCCCTGACTTAATAGCATCAACCATAAGATTTTGTGCCTTGGGTGCTAGTGCAGCAACCTCTTCTTCCTCTTCAGAGTCTCTCCTCATTGAGGGATTTCCAAGAACCTAGGCAGTAGTGGTTCTGGCTCTCTTCTTCTTCTTGTCCTGAGCAGCAGCTTCATCTTCTGATTCAATGGTAAACTTCATAGTTTCTCTAGTGGGAACTTTCTTGGGTTTGGAAGTTGTGACTCTCTTTGTAGGTGCCTCTTTGGGTTTAGTCTTTTTAGGCACTTGAGTAGATCCTCTGACCTTCAGCATAGGTGTCCTCTTAGCGGGAACCTTCCTATTGAGTCCAGGTTTAGTGTTCTGTGCTGAGGTATACTCCTTTTTGAGCACTACCTTCTTGGAGGTAGCCTCATCCTCTTCTGCTCTATAATCCTCATCCTCAGAATCTGAGGTTCTCTTCTTCCTTGTCCTGGTGGCAGCTTTAGGCAGATTGCTTGGGGTGCTCCTGCTGCATTCATCTGAAGTGCTAGAGGGACTAGTGCCCTCACTCATGTGATTGTGCTCTTCTGACCTGTTCTGACTATCACTTTGGTCTGACATGCTGCAAATCACTGACTGCTGACCCTGTGAAGAGTTATAGATGAGATAGAGTGGATGAGCATCACAAAATGCAGAGATTTTTGCAAAAGAATGATTTAAAAATTCAGTTTTAGTTTTCCACAGAAAGCATTTCGGATCAACCGATTTTCAAACTCGGTGATACCGAAGCAGTTTTGGAACCTAAACTGATGAACTCGGTTGGACCGAGTCACAGTTTGGTGGCACCGAGACTGCTAGGGTTTCACAAAGTCCTAAGATCGGTCTCACTGATTAGCAATTCTCGGTCAGACCGAGAGTTACTAGTGCAATGGCATTAGCCAAATCGGTGGGACTGAATTTTTCAACTCGGTGGGTCCGAGATGGTTTCGGCGGAAACCTAACCCTAAATTTTCGAATCCCATCTAATATAAGGATTGCATTGAGTGGATAGGAGTGTTTCAATCGTGGCAAGAATCATTAAGAACACACTGTGCTAGGAATCGGACGAGGATAGCACTGTGATCGAGTCCATACCCTAGCTTGGCGATGAACTCGCTACAGCGGCAATGGCGGGGGTGAAATCCGTTGACGGCGGCGGAAACCAGCAACAGGAGGCGGCTGGCGACGAGGAGACGATCCGGAGACCCTGATGGCAGAGCGAGCTATTTCGCGGGCGAAGAGGTTCGGAGAAATTTCCAAATTTTTGCACGTGACTATATATAGCCCGACCCTGTCGGTGTGACCGAGTGGAACAACTCAGTGGCACCGAGATGCATAACTGTGTACAGTTACAGCAACTCGGTGTGACCAAAAAGTTCAAATCGGTTGCACCGAGATTGAAAACCTAGATCGACTTAGTGATCTCAGTAGGACCAAAATGGAGGAATAGGTCAGACCGAGAATCACAAAGAAGTTTTGGGAGTTTAAGTCTATGACGAATCGGGGACTCCGAGTGCTCCTCACAAAGAGTGGTTCGAATCTGACTTGATCAAATTTTGTGATGTAGCATGAATAGAGTTTCAGACGAGAAAAGCATAGATAGCTAGAGAAGGTTCTTAGGCATTCTTGTCCATCCACTTGGCAAAAATAAAAGGAAGTCAATCACTCAAAACAACAAGTGGATGTTCTTGAATGAGTAAAATATGCACCAACATGCTCACACAATAAGATGGCAAATGAAATATGTGGAAAAACATGCACAACCAATTCTAGCATCTATCAAACAATTGGCGATGACTAGGTCATCTATATATGAGTATATTGACTTAGGAGTCAAATGAAAACATTTGATCATAGGTCATACTCATCGTTTAAGCTCAAGTGGGGTTACCACTTTTACATAATGCATTGATGTGTTCACACCATTAGAGTTGCTTTGACTCAATTCTTAGAGTCAAGCTCCCCCTAGATGTGAGATCCCCTTTTAGAGGGATGAACTAACCTTGGGTTTTGTCGATGATGACTTCATGTAGGTGTTGAAGATGTGGATGCTCAATGTTGATGTAGATCATTTGGAGCAATCCTTTGGAGTGAGTTGCACTTTCAACTTACCTACATGGGTTAGTCCCACAAGGAACAAACAAGAATATCCATAGACATAGAGTGAAGCATACACAAGATGATGTCCATGAAATCATTAGGTTACCTTGTCCCTTGCCTTACCAACATGAGGGTTTGTGACTCCTTGAACTAGTGCATGATGTGAAAGTTGATTGCACTTGTCGTTGCCAAAAAGATATGAGTGAAGAATGTTGGCGGAGTCACCCTCAAGAACTCTCTAGTTCTTGTTCTTCGGGATCCACATCATCTTGATGGGAATCCTTGGAGTTGTAGTTGTACTTGATGAAGTAGAACTTGACGTAGTCTTGGGAACCCACTTGACCGAGACCTTAGGTGCTTCTTCAAATGCATCAATCTCTTCTTGAAGCTTGTCCTTGCCTTTGTTCTTGTGGTCTTGTGGTGGAAGATCATCTTGTGCTTGTGTTCCTTTGAAGGAAGTAGGATCATACTTCTCTTGTTAAGGAACAAACTTCATCTTGGGGTATTGATCTTCTTCCCACTCAACTCCATTGGCATTGAACTTTTGTTCAAAACCAACACCTTGATTCTTCCAGTGCCTTCCTTGCTTGCGTACAATTTCCTCGAATTGCTTACTCCCGGCAAGGCTCTTGTAAACACCTTTCTCTATAATTCCCTTCAATAAGCTATTTTCTTGCTCAAGTGTAACTTGGCTAAGAGAATCATTAGTGGAATCAAGAGAACTACTAGAAGCAACAATATTGGATTTGACATTGTTATTGTTACTACTAGAGGAAGAATCTTTCTTGTACTTGTTACTAGACTTGACTTGAGGCATGTAAGTAGATAAGAGTAAACGCTTGGCAATGTAAGAAGAACTTTTCTTACGAAGATCATCATTGATTGCTTTTAAGAACTCATGCTCTTGCTCAAGATTGAGCTTTTCAAAGCGTAACTTCTCATGAGCCCTTAAAAGTTCTCGATGATCTTCGAAGATAGTTTCATGAGCTAACTTAAGAGTGTTTAGTTCTTTAGTTAGAAGCTCAATCTTCTCCTTATCATTGTCATTCGTTTTATCTTGATTAGCATGATTAATTTACATTTCATCATAGTATTCATCACTAGAGTTGTCAACAAGTAAATCATCATCCACAAGTAAGTCATCTTCATCACTATTGAAATCAACATACTCAGGATGTGTTACCTTTGGACCTTTGGCCATGAGGCATCTTCCAATTCCTTCATTTGGTGAATCAAATATGTCATAGGAGTTGGTTGACACAAGTGCTAGACCGGCAACACCTTCATCTTGAGTATATTCGGAGTCGGAGTGATTGTCGGAGTCGGAGCCGGATACCCATTCACCAACATGAGCTTGATGTCTTCGTTTTGTGTAGCTCCTTGATGACTTGTCCTTCCTTTCCAAATCCTTGCTTCTTCGTGAGGGTCTTCGTTCATAACGATCATCTCTACTCCTCCTCTCTCTCCTTGGTGATTCTTCTCTTTTGCTTCTTCTTTTTGGAGAATCTTCTCTTCTTTTGTAGGGTGCCGTACACTCATTGGAATAGTGTCCGGGTCTCCCACAATTGTAGCAATTTCGCTCTCGACTAGAAGATCTTTTGTCATTGTAAGACCTTGACTTGGAGCTTCTTTCTTTGCTTCTACTCTTGTAGAATTTGTTGAAGTTCTTCACCATTAAGCTCAATTCTTCATTGAAGGTTTGTTTCTCACTTGATGATGTGGGGGCTTCACTTGAGGCTTTGTAAGCACCACTTGGCTTGTTGTGAAGTTCCTCCTTATCCTTGAGTGACATCTCATGAGCAACAATTCTTCCAATGACTTCCGTTGGCTTGAGATCTTTGTAGTTTGGCATCATTTGGATCAATGTGCACACGGTATCATAATTTCCATCCAATGCTCTTAGGATCTTCTTGATGATGAATCTGTCGGTCATCTCTTCACTCCCTAAGCCGGCAATCTCATTTGTGATAAGTGCAAGCCTAGAGTACATTTCAGCGACACCTTCTCCATCCTTCATTTTGAACCTGTCAAGCTGACTTTGGAGCACATCCAACTTGGATTCCTTGACGGAGTTGGTACCTTCATGCATATCAATCAAAGTATCCCAAATTTCCTTTGCATTCTCAAGACGGCTGATTTTGTTGAATTCTTCGAGGCACAGTCCATTGAAGATGATATCACAAGCTTGAGCGTTGTATTGCAGCATCTGCAATTCTTCCGCATTAGCTTCACGGTTTGGCTCTCTCCCATCAAAGAATTCACCTTGCAAGCCAATACAAATAATTGCCCAAACGGCGGGGTTATGTCCGAGAATATGCATTTTCATCTTATGCTTCCAACTAGCAAAATTAGTACCATCAAAGTAAGGACCTCTACGGTGATAATTTCCCTCACTAGACGCCATAATCTCCTAGGTTGTGAAACCAAGGCTATGACCACCAAAAGCTATGGAAATCAAAGCAAATGGAGACCAAAGCTCTGATACCACTTGTAGGACCTTGAAGTATGTCTAGAGGGGGGTGATTAGACTACTTGACCAATTAAAATTTAACCTTTTCCCAATTTTAGAGTTTGGCAGATTTTAGCTATCTTGGGACAAGTCGAGCAATCATCACACAATTCAAGCAAGCATGCAAAGAGTATATAGGCAGCGGAAATTAAAGCATGCAACTTGCAAGAAAGTTAAGGAAAGGGTTTGGAGGATTCAAATGCAATTGGAGACATGGATGTTTTTGGCGTGGTTCCGATAGGTGGTGCTATCGTACATCCACGTTGATGGAGACTTCAACCCACGAAGGGTAATGGTTGCGCGAGTCCACGGAGGGCTCCACCCACGAAGGGTCCACGAAGAAGCAACCTTGTCTATCCCACCATGGTCGTCACCCATGAAGGACTTGCCTCACTAGCGGTAGATTTTCACGAAGTAGGCGATCTCCTTGCCCTTACAAACTCCTTGGTTCAACTCCACAATCTTGTCGGAGGCTCCCAAGTGACACCTAGCCAATCTAGGAGACACCACTCTCCAAGAAGTAACAAATGGTGCGTTGATGATGAACTCCTTGCTCTTGTGCTTCAAATGATAGTCTCCCCAACACTCAACTCTCTCTCATA
The DNA here is from genome assembly GCF_018294505.1 of Triticum aestivum. Classification (NCBI taxonomy): domain Eukaryota; kingdom Viridiplantae; phylum Streptophyta; class Magnoliopsida; order Poales; family Poaceae; genus Triticum; species Triticum aestivum. The sequence continues at coordinate 423,322,429 of NC_057810.1, forward strand.
GGATTTGGATCTGGTGGAAAGAAGATTTGAGTGGAAAGCAACTTGGGGAAGGCTAGAGATCAAGATTCATATGGTAGGAATGGAATATCTTGGCCTCAACACATGAGTAGGTGGTTCTCTCTCAGAAATGGTAAGTTGGAAGTGTAGGTTTGTTCTGATGGCTCTCTCCACGAATGAAGAGGAGGTGGAGGGGTATATATAGCCTCCACACAAAATCTAACTGTTACACACAATTTACCAAACTCGGTGGGACCGATTCAACAGACTCAATCAGACCGATTTAGTAAATCTAGTGACCGTTAGGATTTTCGGTGGGACCGACATGCAACTCGGTAAGACCGATTTGGTTAGGGTCAGGGTATAACGTAATCTCGGTAAGACCGATCACACAAACTCGGTGAGACCGATTTTGGTAATGAGCTTTCCAGAGAGTTGGTCAGGTAAACTCAGTGGGACCGATTTGCTCTTTTCGGTGAGACCGAAATGTTACAAAAGGGAAACAGAGAGTTTACATTGCAATCTCGGTGGGACCGATCGCTCACTTCGGTTAGACCGAGACGTTACGAAGGGAAACAGAGAGATTACAATCCCATCTCGGTGAGACCGAGATCCCTATCGGTAGGACCGATTTGCCTAGGGTTTGTGGCAGTGGCTATGACATTAGAACTCGGTGGCGCCGGATAGAAAAATCGGTGTGACCGATTTTGGCTTTAGGTTTAGGTCATTTGTGGATGTGAGAAAGTAGTTGAGGGTTTTTGGAGCATATCACCAAGCACATGAAGCAAGAGGGTCATTAAGCAACACCTCATCCCTCCTTGATAGTATTGGCTTTTCCTATAGATTCAATGTGATCTTGGATCACTAAAATGTAAAATGAAGAGTCTTGAGCTTTTGAGCTTGAGCCAATCCTTTGTCATTAGTATTTTGAGGGATCCACTTTCATCATCCATGCCATGCCATTCATTGAGCTTTCCTGAAATAATAGTCTTGGAATAGCATTAGCTCAATGAGCTATATGTTGTTATGAATTACCAAAACCACCTAGGGATAGTTGCACTTTCAACCTTCAACACCTACCTGGAGTTGGTAGATAGAGCTCTCATGATTGAAGGGAAGCAGCAGCAGATAGACAGCTGCAGGAGGAAGTATCGACAAGGTAAGTATAATTCAGGAGCACAACAGAGACCCCGTTTTACCCCGAACTCGGGAGGACACATTCACCACAACCATGGAGGCCATAATTCCAATGGAGGAAGTTTGCATAACCATAGTCGCCCCAAGAATGGGAACGGGAATGGAGGAAGCAACGGCCAGAACCGTTCCAACCCAGCAACGCCCGCCAAGAAGGATCTAAGTCACATTACTTGTTTCAAGTGCGGGAAGATTGGACATTACGCCACGGAGTGTTCTGAAGCAAAGAATGGAAATGGGTATGGAAGCTCTCGGAAGAAGCCCAACCCTTTCAACAGGGGACAAGTGAACCACGTTAGCATGGACGAGGTTGAAGCGCAACCCGATGCAGTTATAGGTAAGTTTTTGGTTAAGTCATTTACTGCAATCGTTCTTTTTGATACTGGTGCATCGCATTCATACATATCAAGGGGATTTGTGGATAAGTATAAGTTGCCAACCCAAGCCCTTAGGTCACCCATGTTAGTAACCTCGCCAGGAGTAGAGTATATGGCCAGCCTATGGTGCAATCGGTTACCACTAAGGATTGGTAACTACATGTTCCCCTCAGACCTAATCATATTGGGGTCGCAAGGACTGGATGTAATATTAGGCATGGATTGGTTATCAAAGTATGGAGGGAACATTGACTGCGCCAGTAAGTCGATTATGCTCACCACCCCAGAAGGAAGAACGATTAAATACGTATCCCGGCATGTGCCGAAGAGGACTCAAGTGAACTCCTTATCAGGAGTTGTACAAGAGGAAGTACCAGTGGTGAAGGATTTCCCAGACGTGTTTCTAGAGGAGTTGCCAGGCATGCCACCAGATAGAGACATTGGGTTTTTGATTGAGCTTTTGCCAGGCACAGGCCAATATCAAAGAGACTGTATCGGATGCCCGCACAGGATTTGGAGGAAATTAAGAAGCAGATTAAGGAGTTACTGGATAAAGGTTATATTCGCCCAAGTTCGTCACCTTGCGGATCCCCAATACTTCTAGTGGAGAGGAAGGATGGATCATTAAGGATGGTTGTTGATTATCGTGCGCTGAATGAAGTGACGATCAAGAACAAGTACCCACTGCCGATGATCAATGATTTGTTTGACCAGTTGCAAGGAGCTAAAGTATTTTCCAAGATCGATCTGCGATTAGGATACCACCAGCTGAAGATTTGAGAGCGGGATATACCTAAGACAGCTTTTACCACAAGGTATGGGCTATATGAGTATACCATTATGTCATTTGGTCTGACTAACGCGCCTGCATATTTCATGAACATGACGAACAAGGTGTTTATGGAGTTTTTGGATAAGTCACCGTAGTGTTCATTGATGATATATTGGTCTACTCGAAGAATGAAGAGGAGCATAATGAGCATTTGTGTTTGGTTCTTGAAAAGTTCAGGGAACATCAGTTATATGCCAAGTTCAGCAAGTGTGAGTTTTGGTTGAAGGAAGTCTGGTTCCTCAGACATGTTATATCTGGAGAAGGAATAGCAGTAGACCCCACCAAGGTTGTTTCTGTGACTAAATGGGTAGCACCCACGTCGGTTGGAGAGATCCGGAGTTTTCTTGGACTCGCAGGATATTACAGGAGGTTCATAGAGAATTTCTCCAAGATTTCAAAGCCCATGACAGAGTTGTTGAAGAAGGACACCAAGTTCAAATGGACTGAGGAGTGTGAAGCCAGTTTTCAGGAGTTGAAGAAACGTTTGGTTATAGCCCCGATGTTGATTCTTCCAGATCAACGCAAGGATTATCAAGTGTATTGCGACGCTTCTCGTCGAGGAGTTGGAGCAGTGCTTATGCAGGAAGGAAGAGTTGTTTCATATGCCTCACGCTAGCTTAAACCTCATGGGCAAAATTATGCTACACATGATTTGGAGTTAGCAGCCGAGTGCATGCGTTGAAGACATTGAGACATTTTCTCATCGGAAACCACTGTGAGGTGTACACGGATCACAAGAGTTTGAAGTATATCTTCACACAGAAGGAGTTGAACCTCAGGCGGAGGAGATGGTTGGAGCTCATTAAGGATTATAATATGAAGTTGCACTATCATCCTGGAAAGGCTAACGTAGTAGCCGATGCATTGAGCCGCAAGAGTTATGTTAATACACTCATGACCGGAGGACTACCCAAGGAGTTAGCAGAGGATCGTCGCGAGCTATGTTTAGAAATAATTCCGAGAGGTTATGTAGCAGCATTGGAAATTTAGTCTACTTTGATGGGTAAGATCAGGGAAGCTCAGAAGACTGACAAGGAGATTGTCGAGATAAAGGAAAGGATGAGCAAAGGAAAGGCCAAAGGATTTCGTGAGGATGAGCACGATACCTTACGGTTTGAGGATCGCGTATATGTGCCTAATGACCCAGAGATCAGGAAGTTGATTCTGCAGGAGGCCCATGATTTGTCGTATTCGATTCACCAAGGAAACACCAAGATGTATCTGGATTTGAAGAAAAGTTTCTGGTGGACCGGAATGAAGAAGGATATTTGCGGAGTATGTAGCAGTATGTGATGTATGTCAGAGAGTGAAGGCAGAGCATCAGAAGCCAGCAGGATTGCTACAGCCACTGCCGATACCTGAATGGAAGTGGGATAATCTTGGCATGGACTTTATCACAGGATTGCCCAGGACACGTTCAGGATATGACTCGATATGGGTTGTAGTTGATTGGTTGACGAAGGTAGCCCACTTTATCCTAGTAAATACTACTTATACAAGTGCTAAGTTGGCAAAGATATATATGACCAGGATCGTATGTCTACATGGAGTTCCGAGGACCATTGTATCAGACAGAGGAACCCAGTTTACCTCAAAGTTCTGGAATCAGTTGCATGAGACTTTGGGTACCAGGCTAGAGTTCAGTACAACCTCTCATCCACAGACAGATGGACAGACCGAGAGAGTCAATCAGATTCTGGAGGACATGTTGAGAGCTTGTGCGCTAGATTATGGATCTAGTTGGGACGACAATCTGCCGTATGCAGAGTTCTCTTACAATAACAGTTATCAAGCCAGTTCGAAGATGGACCCTTTCAAAGCCTTGTACGGAAGGAGGTGCAGGACACTGTTGCTATGGGATGAAGATGGAGACCGTCAGTTGTTTAGACCGGATTTGATTAAGGAGTCTGAAGAGAAGGTTAAGTTGACTCGCGACTGACTCAAGGTAGCCCAGTCTAGGCAGAAGAGCTATGTGGATTCTAAACGCAAAGAGACAGTTTACAAAGTCGGAGATAGAGTATATCTTTGTGTGTCCCCACTTCGAGGAGTTAAGCGTTTTGGCGTTAAGGGAAAGTTAGCACCATGTTTTGTGCGACCATACAAAGTATTGGAGCGTATGGGAGAAGTTGCTTACAAGATGGAATTGCCAGAAGGATTGTCAGGAGTTCACAATGTGTTTCATGTTTCCTAGTTGAAGAAGTGCCACACAGAGATGGCCGATATTCCTTTGAGAGATACAGTGCCACTGGAAGTGATTCAGCTGGATAGTGATTTGACTTATGAGGAGAAACCAGTGAAGATTCTCGAGTTTGCCAGCCGAGTCACATGTAGTAAGGTTATCAAGTTTTGCAAAGTTCAGTGGAGAGGATGAAGCCACTTGGGAACGAGAGGAAGACCTACTGAAGGACCACCCGCACCAATTTTCTAGCCAACCCGAATCTCGAGGGCGAGATTCATCTTAAGGGGGGTAGGTTTGTAACATCCCAAATTTTCAACTTGGAATGTTATACATAAGTCATCACATGCATATCATATTTTATTGCATTTTGGTTGATCCTAGAAATTCTAAGCAACTGAAGGACCCACGGAGAGAGTTGGGGATTTCGTTATTTTCATATTTGAGTTTTTCTCAAATTTTGAAAAGAGGATCATTTGGTTTTAATCATTTTCTCTCTGAATATTTCCAATATTAAAATAAAAGAGAGGGGATAAAATGACTTCTCCAAATAAAATAAATATTGGAGGAAAAATGTTAAAATCAAATAAGAATTTTATTTGGACTTTTATTGCTATTTATTTGAATTAGGAAAATATGCGTTTTTCAAAATTGCATTAGAGGCCCAAATAAATGTTCACTTTGTCCGCAATATTATTAGAGGACCGTGAAAGTTTATTTCAGGATTTTTGGGCTCCATTTAGTATTTCTTTTGCTAGTTTTTTCGTGTCAGATTTATTTAAAAAAATTGCCTAACGGGTAGTGCCCGACCCGGACACCTCGCCTGGCCGGCCTTTTTAAGGTCGAAGCCCGACCCAGCCGCCCCGCCTCCCCAAACTCTAGCCCCGCCTCGATCCCTGCGTCACCACCGCCGACTCGCGTCGTCACCTCGACGCCGCCGACTCCCGCCGCCGCCGCCTCGCGGAGCCGCCCAACGTCGCCGCCTCCCCTGTCGCGCCGCTGCCACCGACCACCCCGCCGCCGGAGCTGCCCACCACCGGCAACCTCGCCGAGGTAGCCGCCGCCGCCGTCTCGGTTTTTCCCGGAAAAACCACTCGGTTGTTTTTCAAAACCCTAGATCTATTTTTTTTAATTAGATCAGTTCGGTTTTTTCGGTTTAGTTAATTAGCGGACATTCGTCCATACGTTTGTTTTAATGAACGTTGTTCGTCAATTAGCCACAGACAGGGAACGTTTGTTCGTTAGCCTGTTCGTCTCGTTTTATTTTCCAGGGTTTTTCCGCGATTATTTTCGATCGTGATTTCTACCCTGATCTTCGTTTTAGTTTATCTTTTCGCTCGTTTATCCGAATCAGGTGAAACAAGCGCCTAGATCTCTGTCTCGAAGCCCTCTTTCTGTTTAACCAACTTGAACAAGATTTTGGTACTGTAAAATTTGACTTTAGTCCAGATTAGTAAACAAATCTTGTTTCTTTAGTAGTTTGAGTTTCGTTGCTCCGTTTGATTTGATTCTTTTTGCAAATAGGAGTTCTTTAGTTGAACTTTATGGTTTGATCTTCTTATTTGAGTTTTACCTGTGCTTCTAGTTGAGTGCTTATGTAGTTTATTGTTTGCTTGCAATAGAATTCCCGGAGTGTGAAGCGTGCTACTACGAGTCTCTAGGTTTCACGGATCATCAGCAAGGCAAGTAACACTTTGATCATACCTCTTTATTACCCATGTTTTTATGCATTAGTTACAACCCTGAAACGTTGCATGGTTAGGCTTTGATTTAACATGTTGTTTGGGAAGTAGATGATGAGGTAGAACCTATTGCCCTTTTATTATCAAACCTTTGGTAGTTACTTCTACGTTATGCTCAGGATTGCTATGCTATGCTCGTAGACTTGGACTGGGTGAGTGTATCCACGACAGATGTGAGTATTATTAATTAATGGTTAACTTAAGGTGGCTACTTAAATACACATCTGGGTGGATTGGTTTAGGCACCCTGGAGTACCTAGTGGTTGTCAGGGCACCTGGAGAATCCAGTGTTGTCCTAGGATACCCCGGAGTACCCGTGTGAATATCCTATGGAATGCCACCCAGGCTCAAAGGGATCATAAGATTGTTCATGATAGAAACTTATGTGTGCAGCCACAAGCCAGTATGGGCTCTGGCATAGTTGAGTATGTTGTGTGACCTCTTTCAGTGGTAGGCTAGCAGATGTAGGGGATGTAGGTGGTACTGTCTACCCAGAGTAAAGAGTTAATGCTTCTAAAAGACTATGTCTCGGTCATCCGTTTCTCAAAGATCATGTAGTGCGAGAAATCCAATGGAGGAGATCGAGTCTTGTGGGGGAAAGTGCGCAAACCTATGCAGAGTGTATAAACTAATCATGGTTAGCCGTGTCCCTAGTTATGGACATCTTGAGTATCTGGTTCTTGGATTATCATGTTGATCTCATCACTCTAAATCAATTTGATTGGGTTAGTTAATGTTGCTTAATTGGGATTGAGTTGGAGGAACTTTCTCAATGTTTAACAACTACCATGATAGTTAAATAAAATTTATTCCTTTGTTGTAGGGAAAAATTGGCTTTATGCAAAACTGTAACCATAGAGCTTTCCACCAGCCATATATGCATGTAGTGATAGCATTTATTCTGTTCATTACTCTATGTGTTACATTGCCAGCATATTCCATGTGCTGACCCGTTTCGGGCTGCAACATATCATGTTGCAGACTTTTCAGACGATGAGTAAGGTGCCATAGGTCATTGTCATTTACTCAGCTATGCTGTTGGAGTTGATGGACTCACTTTATCTTCCAAGCCTTCCGCTGTTATCTTATTTAGATGGCCTTAAGCCATATTATTGTAATAAGTTCTCTTTTGAGACATTTGATGTAATAAGTGTTGTGATTGAAACTCTGTTATAAATCCTCAAGTACTGTGTGTGTCAGCATTACCGATCCAGGGATGACACTGATGCATAGAGACTAGACTGTTTGGGTCTGGTCGCTACAAAGGCGCTAGGCGCCTCATCGCTGAGTGGAGGTGGGCCGATAAGCTCGAGCGTGCCACCGACGAGGAGCTCCAATGGGCGCCCAACAAAATGGCAAGATCGTTCGCGCTCGTCCGCCAGCAAGAGGCGGATCAGTACGTCAAGCGCTGCGAGACGGAGGAGCTGGAGTATTGACTCCGCGCTGGGAAGACACCACGCACCTCGGAGCTGCTGGCGAGGGGCTACCGGAATACTGGCCCCGGGAGGGATTATTAGTTTTAGTATTGTTCGTTTTCAATTTTATGCATTGTACCTAGTAGTTAAGTATCATCACGTATATGTGATGATATTATATATTGTGTGATGAACTAATGAACAATTAATATATATATATATATATATATATATATATATTATGAATTCCATTTTCTATTTGTTTTTGTACTAATTTGGATCTAGTTGTTATCATCCACATATATAGAATGGAAAGCGTATATACACACATTGAAACAGAACATATAAGAACGGAAAATAGAGTACATACATTCAAACAAAGCAATAAATAGAGCAATACTATGATTGCTCTGAATACATAGCTATCCACGTCGAAACGACTCAACAAAATAAAAAGCGTCCATGAGACCATGACCAACAGCCCTTGCCTACGGTAGCTCTTGGCTCTGCCTGAACTCGTGCAGGCGTTCGTCCAAACGGTCAACACGCTCGCAGTACATCTGGAGCACGATCTCGAGCTCCAAGTTGGCTATTTCATCGGAGATCACCAGCTCGAGGATGTGACGGCCATGTTCCTCTACTGCACCCAGGTGGACACCTGGGCCAAGGAGGTGGTCAAGCCTACCGACCAGCGCGTTGGCATCGAGCGGGCCGCGGACAAGGTGAATGGCGCGGCGAGCGTTGATACGTCTCTGTTGTATCTACTTTTCCTAACGCTTTTCCTCTTGTTTTGGACTCTAATTTGCATCATTTGAATGAAACTAACACGGACTGACACTATTTTCAGCAGAACTACCATGGTGTTGTTTTTGTGCAGAAATAAAAGTTCTAAGAATGGAACAAAACTTTGCAAGGATTTTTTATACAATAAAAGAAAATATCTGGAGCCAAGAAACACCGGAGGGGGGCACCTTGGTGGGCACAACCCACCAGGGCACGCCACCCCCTCCAGGCATGCCCAGGTGGGTTGTCCCCACCTGGTGGCCCCGATGACCTTGAAACTGACGCTATAAAATCACATTATTCCAGAAAAAAATCAAGGAGAAAGAATTATCACGTTTCACGAGACGGAGCCGCCACCGTCTCCTGTTTGTCACCGGGAGGCCAGGTCTGGAGTCCGTTTGGGGCTCCGAAGAGGGGGATCTTCGATCTTCGTCATCACCAACACATGTCCATCTCCAATTCCATGATGCTCCCAACCAGGAGTGAGTAATTCCTTCGTAGGCTCACTGGTCGGTGAGGAGTTGGATGAGCTTCATCATGTAATTGAGTTAGTTTTGTTAGGGCGTGATCCCTAGTATCCACTATGTTCTGAGATTGATGTTGCTATGACTTTGCCATGCTTAATGCTTGTCACTTTGGGCTCGGGTGTCATGATTTCAGATCTGAACTGTTTATGTTATCACCATTATATCCATGATCTAGATCCGATCTTGCAAGTTATAGTCACCTACTACATGTTATCATCCGGCAACCCCGGAGTGACAATAGTCGAGACCACTCCCGATGATGACCGTAGTTTGAGGAGTTCATGTATTCACCATGTGTTAATGCTTTGTTCCGGTTCTCTATTAAAAGGAGGCCTTGATATCCCTTAGTTTCCAATAGGACCCCGCTTCCACAGGAGGGTAGGACAAAAGATGTCATGCACGTATGACTATTTACGGAATACATGCCTACATTATATTTATGAACTAGAGCTAGTGTCGTATCGCCCTAGGTTATGACTGTGTCATGATGAATATCATCCAACGAGTCATCGATCCAATGCCTACGAATTTACTTTATATCATTCTTGCTAAGTTACTACTATCACTACTGCTATCGTTACTGCTACAAAATCACTGCTATCACTGTTACCGTTACTAGTGTTGCTGCTACTATCATCAAAACTATCATATTATTGTGTTGCTGATCACTTTGTTGCAGATAATTAATCTCCAGGTGTGGTTGAATTGACATCTCGGCTGCTAATACTTGCAAGTATTCTTTGGCTCCCTTGTGTCGAATCTATAAATTAGGGATGAATACTCTACCCTCGAAAACTGTTGCGATCCCATATACTTGTGGGTTATCAGGCATCTGATGCAAGTATGGTGCGGCCAACCTCTGGTGCAAGTACAGCGCAAAGGGCCTCTGCCCACTCCTACCGAGGAATGGGGGTACTGACGGGACATGTACCCAGCTGTGATGCCCTGTCGACAGCAGGCAAGCACCGATGGATCCGCTCTTGCTGTGCAGTGTGCTGCGCCTCTCGCTCGGTGGCGCTCAACAGTCTTGCTGTGTGGCGAGCCACAGCCAATCAGCACAGACACTCCTAGCTTGCTCTGCGGCGCGCCATCGATCATGTTGTGCAGCGAGCTACAGCCCCTCGGTGCTGACATGCCTATCTTGATCCGCGGCGCTCAAGCGCCATGCACCAAGAGTCTGCTCAACCCTGGCAATGATGTGCATCATGGTGTCGTCCATCGCATTGCCGGGGAGCGCCTCGGCCTCGACGGGCCATGGCGCCTTCTCATTTTCCTCATTGACGAGCTTGATGGCAGAGGCAGCGCTTTGGTGGGTTGGCATGCTTGGAAAAGGTGGATGTGCTACCGGCTGCGCTTGCTGCCTCCGTGCGTCACGCGCCACCTAGGTTTATGGGCAATATCGCTGGGTGGCGGGAAACCGGTGAGAAAATGGCGGGAAACGGTGGCGTGTTCATAAAATGCCATCAATTAATGGAAACTTAGCATAGAAGGAACATTGAGTTAGCACAAGAAGTACATGATGATCAGATGATCATTTATCCTAGTTAATTATGCATGTAATAGTTTACTTTGGTGTGTGGAAATGTCATGTGTGTACTAGCCACCTATGTAATTGGATGTTTGCCGCGTATTACACACATCTTGTTTATGTGAAACGTCTCTGTTCTCTTGGCTCAACACAAACAGTTTATCAGAATGAACTGTATGCCCTCCATTGCACACACCTTGATCTATTTGAACTGTTTTTGTTGCGTTGCCTAATCGAAAACAGTTCATCCAAGTGAAACCTATGTCGTATATCGCACACACCTTGATCTGGCTGACCGTTTCTTTTGTGTTGCCTAATCACAAATAGTTCATCTGAGTGAACCGTAAGCTATATATCGCACACGCCTTCATCTGGCTGCCCGTTTCTTTTGTTCTGCCACATTGCAAATAGTTAATTGAACTGAATCATATGCCCTGCATTACACACGCAACTAAAATCTGAACCGTGTTTGATGCATCCATCATCGCAAATGTTTTGTACCTTTTTGACGGGGTTTTTACACCACTGTTTGCGATTAATGCATCGCACACAGTTTCTTTAAAGGGTCTCTGAATGTAGTGTCGCATTAGCAGCAACCTGCAGTAGTGTTACTCAATCATAGGTAGGTATGGTGGACTCTCAAAATATGAATTTGGGTTTAAGGGTTTTTGGATGCACAAGTAGTATCTCTACTTAGTGCGGACTTTTGGCTAGCAACAATATTGAGCAAGCACCACATGTTGAAGGATCTATGACAATATAACTCCTATGTGAATATGAACAAACATAAATCATTATGTTGTCTTCCTTGTCCAACATCAACAATTTGGCATAAGATATTTAGTGGGGGCTCACAATCATAAAAGATGTCCAATATAGTATATTTGCATGTGAATCTTCTCTTCCCTTATTAACTCTTTCATGAATTTCATCATTGACCAATGCTATGTTTATCAACTTTCAATAAATTTTACCACTTATACTTTTCCTTATGTAATGTCATTACTTACCATAATATTAGCATATGATATTTTTCATTATTTCTTTTATTTTGATTGAAACAAAAAGGTAGGGAAGCAAAAACTCAAACTAAATTTTCTTATATAACTCTCACTCGATTACATAGATAGATAGATCACAAAACTAGCACTCGAAAATAGATCATACTCAACTTTTATTCAACTAAATCACGAAATAGCTAAGGATCAAACTAAGATAGGTAAAGGTAATAAAAGTGATGGTGATACGATACCGGGGCATCTCCCCCAAGCTTGGCACAAGTCAAGGGGAGTGCCCATACCCATGAACTTAAGTCTCCTTCTTTGGTGATGATGATGATGGTGTGGGCTTGTCCTCCAAAATATTTATGCGTGCCTCCCTCAAACTTTGAATTTCATGGAGTGCTCGACGAAGCAAATTAGTGTTCCTCTCCACCTCAGCCATAATATGTTTATTCTCCGGTCCCCAGGAGATTGTTCCAGCATCGCTTTTTCTTGGACGAGATATGTCTCAATTGGATGGTATGTGCACACAAGGAGTATTTTTAACCCCATAGTTATGAATCAAATTGTGAAAATTGTTTCAATGTAACCTGATTAAGGGCTTCCTTGGAGGGATTCCCTCTTGCACTTCATGACTTCCTCGATCATTTGTTGAACTCATGGCTTGATGGGGACTAGGGATAATGGAGATGCCAGCCAGTGTGCCCCTCTCGGAGGCCGGAGAGTGGATTCCAAGCGCGTTCCCTTCATGTTCTTCATGGCTGCCTCCTCGATTCCCTCTCCCCTTAACTCCACATGTGGCAACCAAGCATCATCTTCTACGTTGTTGGAGGAGAGAGAAGACATGATGGCGGGCTTGATAGATCTGACAGAAAACAGCACAAAACAAGAAAAGAGGATTTCTCTGCGATACAGTTGTCAAATCTTTCAGGGGTATATATAAAGATTTTTATCTTGGGAAACAAGTATATGGAAGGAAAACCTAGTCGGGAAGGTGCCCGAGGGGCCCACTACCCATCAGGGCGTGCCAGGTGGGGCAAGCGCGCCCTGGTGCCTTGTGGGCACCTGGGTTGCCTCCCGGTTGTTTATTTTTTTTATTTTTTTCTAATATTCCAAAATTGACAGAAAATATTTTTGCGGATTTTTCGGAGTCTGTTTACTTATCGTATCACGTACCTCTTCCCTTTCAGGGTTCTGGAGTGTTCTGAAAGGTTTCTGTTATGTGTTCCTCCGGTGTCATGGTATGGATAATGTCAATTTCAACATTGATATGCATACCTGAAATATAGTGTTTAATTCTTTGTCCATTGACCACCTGTGCCTTCGGCATTATTAACCTTGATAGCTCCAGAGCGATAAACTTCTTCGATGATATATGGTCCTTCCCATTTGGAAAGAAGTTTCCCTGCAAAAAATCTAAAACGAGAATTGTACAATAGAACATACTCACCAACTTTGAATTCCTACTTTTGGATTCTTTTGTCATGCCATATTTTTAATTTTTCTTTAAATAGTTTGGCATTTTCGTAGGCTTGGGTTCTCCATTGATCTAGTCAGTTGATATCAAGTAGCCTCTTTTCATTGGAAGGTTTGAAATCATAGTTGAGTTCTTTGATTGCCCAATATGATTTATGTTCTAACTCAAGAGGCAAATGACAAGCTTTTCCATAAACCATTTTATATGGAGACATGCCCATAGGATTTTTGTAAGTTGCTCTATAGGCCCAAAGTGCATCATCAAGTTTCTTAGACCAATTCTTTCGGGACCTATTGATAGCTTTTTGTAATAATAATTTTATTTCTCTATTGCTAAGTTCAACTTGACCACTAGATTGAGGGTGATAGGGTGATGCAATTCTATGGTTAACATCATATTTAGCAAGCAATTTACGGTAAGCACCATGAATAAAGTGTGAACCACCATTGGTCATTAAATATCTAGGGAATAGTTGGAATAGCTTCTACCCACTTAGTGACATGATCAACAGCAACCAAAATATGTGTATACCCATTAGAGGAAGGAAAAGGTCCCATATGATCAAAGCCCCAAACATCAAATGGTTCAATAACAAGTGAATAATTCATAGGCATTTCCTGACTCTTACCAATATTACCAATTATTTTACATTCATCACAAGATAAGAGAAACTTCCGAGCATTCTTGAAAAGAGTAGGCCAATAAAAACCATATTGTAATACCTTTTGTGCAGTTCTATCTCCCGCATGACGCCCTCCATAGGCTTCGGAGTGACATTTCCATAGGATTTGTTCATGTTCAAGCTCAGGTATACAGCGTCTACTTATACCATCTACTCCTTCTTTATAAAGATGTGGGTCATGCCAAAAGTAATGTCTTAAGTCATAGAAGATTTTTTCCTTTTGTTGGTATGTGAAACTAGGTGGTATAAATTTAGCAACAATGTAATTAGCATAATCAGCATACCAAGGAGTATTATGAGAAGCATTTAGGACAGCTAGTTGTTCATCAGGGAAACTATCATCAATAGGTAGTGGGTCATCAAGAATATTTTCTAACCTAGAAAAGTTATCAGCTATGGGGTTCTCAGCTCATTTCCTAGCAGTAATATGTATGTCAAATTCTTGTAGCAAGAGAACCCACCTAGTGAGTCTGGGTTTAGCATCTTTCTTTTCCATGAGATATTTAATAGCACCATGATCAATGAGAACAATTACATTGGAATCAACAATGTAAGATCTGAATTTATCACAAGCAAACACAACTGCTAAAAATTCTTTATCGGTAGTAGCATAATTTCTTTGGGCACTGTCTAGAGTTTTACTAGCATAATAGATAACATTTAATTTCTTATTGACTCTTTGTCCTAGAATAGCACCAACAACATAATCACTAGCACCATACATAATTTCAAAAGGTAAGTTCCAATCAGGTGGTTGAACTAAAGGTGCAGTAGTTAAGTGTTTCAAAGGCTTCTACACAATCATCACCAAAAAAATGGAACATCCTTTTGCAAAATATTAGTATCAGGCCTAGAAATTTTAGAGAAGTCTTTAATAAACCTCCTATAGAAACCAACATGACCAAGGAAACTACAAATACCTTTGATGTCTTTAGGACATGGCATTTTCTCAATTACATCAACTTTAGCTTTATCCACCTCAATACCTCATTCAGAAATTTTATGCCCCAAGAGAATACCTTCGTTTACCATAAAGTGGTACTTCTCCCAGTTCAAGACGAGATTAGTTTATTCACATCTTTGCAAAACTTGGTCAAGGTTGCTTAAGCAGTCATCAAAAGAAGTTCCATAAACGGAAAAATCATCCATGAAAACCTCAACAATCTTTTCACAAAAATCAGAGAATATGGAAGTCATACATCTTTGAAAGGTAGTAGGTGCATTACATAAACCAAAGGGCATACATCTATAAGCATAAGTTCCAAAAGGACAAGTAAATGTGGTTTTCTTTTAATCGTTTTGTGATAGGTATTTGAGAGAAACCAGAATATCCATCAAGAAAACAAAAGTGTGTGTCATTTGACAATCTTTCTAATATTTGATCAATGAAAGGCAAAGGGTAATGATCTTTTCTAGTAGCTTTATTTAATTTTCTGAAATCAATTACCATTCTGTAAAAATGAACTTATTTTATTTTTATCGTTAGGATCAACTGTGGTACCTCCTTTCTTAGGGACATAATGAACAGGACTTACCCATCTACTATCAGCTACGGGATAGATTATACCTGCTTCCAGAAGCTTTAGTAATTTAGCTCTTACCACTTCTTTCATCTTAGGATTGAATCGCAGTTGGTGATCAACAACGGTTTTAGCCTCAGGTTCCATATTAATCTTGTGCTGACAGAGTGGGACTAATACCCTTTAGATCATCAAGAGTATACCCAATAGTAGCACTGTCGGTGTCAAAACTGGCAGATCTCGGGTAGGGGGTCCCAAACTGTGTGTCTAAGGATCGAAGGTAACAAGGAGGCAGGGGACACGATGTTTACCCAGGTTCGGGCCCTCTTAATGGAGGTAATACCATACTTCCTGCTTGATTGACTTTGATGGGTATAGGGGTTACAAGAGTTGATCTACCCCCAGATCATAATGGCTAAACCCTAGATGTCTAGCCTGTATGATTGTGATTGCCCCTAAAGACTAAACCCTTCGGTTTATATACGCACCGGAGGGGACTAGGGTGTACCAAGTCGGTTTACAGAGGAAGGAAACTACACATCCGGACGCCAAGCTTGTCATCCCCATAAAGGAGAGTCCCATCCGGACACGGGAGAAGGCCTTCAGTTTTGTAACTTCACGGCCCATCAGTCCGGCCCATGTCACATAGGTCGGCTCTCCGAGGACCCCATAATCCAGGACTCCCTCAGTAGCCCTCGAACTTTCCTTCAATGACGATGTTGTATCCAGCTTCATGTCTTCGGCTTTGCAAGGTAAGTTTCCCATTGTGCTTCATATAGTTCGGCTTTTGCATTTAAATATTGTACTCTTCAGCTTCTGCACCGTCGTCATCTCGGCTTCCACGTGTTAGACGAATATGAAGGGTCTAAGCATTTTTACAAATAACCCCTTGACCATGCAGGGAAGGCGCTTATTTAAAGAGATTGAATCTCATATTCTGTTTTCCACCAGACGAAAACCTTAGAGCTTGCCATAGGAAACCAACCAAAGATGGCCAACGCTCCTTGTTCTTCCTCGCGTCCCCAAGACCCTCAAGAAGGTGACTGGGAGAGCTGCTCGGTACCCCACACCCAATTGACCAAGCTTCAGGCACAGGGATACCTCCCTCCATCGGATCTAGTCCCCGTTCGGGCCGGATTAACTACCTTCAATGGCAAGGCCCTGGCAGATAAATTCCCCAATCCCAATAGAGGGGAGCGAGTGTGCTTCATTTCCTTCCTACTGAGGGGTGTGGGATTTCCAATCCACCCTTTCCTCAGAGGTCTTCTGGAGTATTACAGTCTCCAATTGCACAACCTCACGCCGGGCTCCATTCTACACATCGCAGGTTTTGTTGCTCTTTGCGAGTTGTTTCTAGACTGTGATGCCCATTTTGATTTATGGAGGAAGTATTTCTGCCTCGTCCCTCGCTCCCATAAGGTATCCATTTTCGAGGTGGGCGGTGCCGAAGTATGGCGTATAGGCGGAACAGGATACCTGTCCGGCACTGCGAAGAAGGCATCTGAAGAGTGGCCCTCGGAGTGGTTCTACATTGAAGATGTTGTCCTTGCAGACCCTCAAAGTGGCCCTCAAACAAGGCTTTGAGTAACTTGGCTAGCTCCTCCCCCCATAGCCTGTCTTTTGGGTTCGAAGAATCAGCGAAGAGTTTGTTTGACTTGTTTGTATCCTTTCAATATATTGAGGCTATGCTCGGCCAGTCTTTGTGGGATACCTGGCATATCTGAAGGGTGCCAGGTAAAAATGTCCCAATTCTCACCTAGGAATGCGCGTAATGCGGCATCCACCGTCGGATCCAGTTGTGCCCCAATGAAAGTTGTTTTCTTGGGGTCCGTCGGGTGGACCTGAAATTTGACTATTTCGTCCGCTGACTTGAAGGTAGTAGATTTGGGTCTCTTATCGAGGATCACATCATCCCTATCTACCATAGGACGTAGAGTGGTTAATTCCTTGATCACGAGGGCCTCGGATAAAGCCTCAAGGGCCAGAGAGGTGGTTTTATTTTTGGCGTGGAGCGCTATGTCCGGATCACTGGTGACAGTGATAATTCCATTGGGCCTGGGCATTTTGAGCTTCATATATCCATAATGGGGTACAACTTGGAAGCGCGTGAATGAGTCTCACCCCAGCAAAGAATGATACCCGTTGTTGAATGATGCCACATGGAAGAGTACCTCTCCAAACCTATAGTTCTCCGATGTGTCGAATACCACATCAAGTTTGATTTTTCCCGAGCGTCTGGCTTCTCGACTGGGGATAATACCGCAAAAGATTGTGTTACTTTGCTCAATGTTACTCCTGTCCATTTGCATTTTATTGAGCATGTCCTCATAAATGAGGTTCGGTCCGCTACCACCGTCCATGAGCACTTTAGTGAGGCGAAAGCCGTCTACGATTGGGTTTAGGACCAAAGCGGTTGGTGCCTAGACTAAGCAGTCTCTTGGTTCATCATCGGTGTTGAAAATGATCGTCGTGTCGTTCCAAGGATTTACTGCTTCTACGTGGCGGACTTCGGTGAGGTCGCGGAATGCTCTCTTGCGTCGATTATTCGAAGAAACGGTCTCGAAGATCGTGAATACTTCGGGATCATTGTTCCTTGAAGAATAGTTCTCTGGAGTGTTGTTAGTGAGGAGACCTTCGCCGCTTTTGGCTACCTACCGGAGTATCCAACATGCTCGAAGGCTATGCGTTGGTTCGCTATCCGTTGTCATGTCAATTTTGCAGGGTTTGTCAAGCCATTCCTCGAGGACAGTTTTATGCCCCATAGCGGGTTTAATTTTCTTGTCCACGGGATGATGATTGGGCGCTCCGTGGGGGTGCATCCTCTTTGCCTGTCCAGGGGATGGCCTAAAGTCATGTAGTTCCTAGCAGGTTGTCTGGGTTTTCCAGACGCTTTCCATTGCACAGTACTTCTGTACTATGTGTGCCAAATCATCAAAGTACAATACGCGACGGTGTTTGAGGGCATTAAGGATTCCCTCATCCGTGCAATTGTTGCAAAATGCCGAGATCACATCATCGTCACAACAATCCTTGATCTTGTTTTTAACAAGCAGGAATCTAGCCCAAAAGTGGTGGACTGTTTCCTGAGGCTGCTGCTGCACGTACATTAAGTTGCGTATGTCCAGGGGACCGGAGTTTCTTGGGGAATATTGCTTATGGTGGGTGGGTGGGATCGAATCCGAACCCTGACCCGTTGAGAAGCCCGGATTTTGAAGAATTTCCGAGGTTACCAGCTTGGGCTCCGGAGCATCCGGTGTGTTTTTAGGCTCAGTGCCCGATTCCATGTTCGGAGGACAAGAAGTGTCTTCCAGAAGACGAGAGTCTGGTTCTTCGGGTTCAGAAACCCGAACATACTTTCTTCTCTATGTAGGAGAAGAGTCATTGTCGGCCTGTTCTTCCACGATTGCCACATGATGGGTGATCGGTGGAGATCTGATTTCTCTCCGATCGGGTTTAAGCCCAATCAATCGTAGTCTGTTGCGACCCCCAGGGCGGCAATGCGATCTAGCAGTTCGTATAAGGCTGATACGTCTGTCGGATCCATCTTGTCGGAGTATTCGGGGCTGACGCAGAGGCGATTTTTGGCGATGATTTGGGCTGCTTCTGGCTTAATGGCCGGGCGAGCGCCCATGATGAAGCTTCCGAGTCGGAGAGTTTGCCCTAAAGCTAGGGCTTCTCCGGAAGTGATGTTGTTTTTGATGACAAGGCGAGCCATCAATCCTTCTATCAATGTCGCAGAGGAACTCTCAATGAAAGCACCAATGTCGGGGTCAAAACCGGCAGATCTCGGGTAGGGGGTCCCGAACTGTGCTTCTAAGGATCAAAGGTAACAAGGAGGCAGGGGACACGATGTTTACCCAGGTTCGGGCCCTCTTAATGGAGGTAATACCCTACTTATTGCTTGATTAACTTTGATGGGTATAGGGGTTACAAGAGTTGATCTACCCCGAGATCATAATGGCTAAACCCTGGATGTCTAGCATGTATGATTGTGATTGCCCCTAAAGACTAAACCTTCCGGTTTATATAGGCACCGGAGGGGACTAGGGGTGTACCAAGTCAGTTTACAGAGGAAGGAAACTACACATCCGGACGCCAAGCTTGCCGTCCACGTAAAGGAGAGTCCCATCCGGACACGAGAGAAGGCCTTCGGTTCTGTATCTTCACGGCCCACCAGTCCGGCCCATGTCACATAGGTCGGCTCTCCGAGGACCCCATAATCTAGGACTCCCTCAAGCACAATGCTTCCTCAGAATTTTTAATAATCTCTGTTCCTCGTGTTCTGAAAGGTTAGCACTGATAATAATAGGATATATCCTTTTTTCATCAAGATAAGCATACTTCAAGGTGTTAGGCAATTGCTTTAATTCAAACACGGGATCACCTTTAGGTGGAGGAGGACCTCCAGGCATTTCAATAGGCAAATTGTGTTTAAGGATAGGTTGTTGTTCAAAGAATATTTTATCTATTTCATTTCTTTCACGCAAGTGCATATCATTTTCATGTTCTAGCAAATATTGCTCTAGTGGATCAATAGGAGGTACAGCAATAGAAGCAAGACCAATATTTTATCCTTACTAGGTAATTCTTTATCATGAGGTTGTCTACGAAACTTAGAGAAATTAAACTCATGAGACACATCACCAAAATTGACACTGACTATTTCTTTATGACAATCTGTCTTAGCATTGACAGTGTTCAAGAAAGGTCTACCAAAAATTATGGGACAAAAGTCATCTTGTGGGGATCCAAGAACTAGAAAATCAGTAGGGTATTTTATTTTTCCACACAATACTTCAACATCTCTAGCAATCCCAAGTGTTGTGATGGTGTCTCTATTAGCAAGTTTAATAGTGACATCTATGTCCTCTATTTCGGTAGGTGCTATATCATTCATAATTTTTTGGTATAAGGTAAAAGGAATAGCACTCACACTAGCACCTAAATCACATAAACCATGATAGCAATGATCTCCTATTTTAACTGAGATGACAGGCATGCCAACAACAAGCTTGTTCTTATCTTTAGTATCGGGTTTGTCAATTCTAGTTGCTTCATCACAGAAATAAATAACATGCCCTTCAATATTATCGACCAAGAGATCCTTGACCATAGCAACACTAGATTCTACTTCAATTTGTTCAGAGGGTTTAGGTTCTTTAATATTACTTTTATGAACCACTATTGATACCTTAGCATGTTCCTTTATTCTAACAGGGAGAGGTAGTTTTTCAATATAAGCAGTAGGCACAAATGGATCAACATTGTAAATGATAGTTTCATCTTTAACTATAACCGGTTCTTTAGTTTCTTCTTTAATAGGGGGATGATATTTAAACCACTTCTCTTTAGGGATATCAACATGAGTAGCAAATGATTCACAAAAAGAGGCTACTATCTCAGAGTCAAGTCCATATTTGGTGCTTAATTTGTGAAAAGCATCGGTATTCATAAAAGATTTAACACAATCAAACTCAAGCTTAATACCTGACTCTTTTTATCTTCGTCGAGTTCCCAATCTTCAGAGTTGCATTTAATTCTTTCTAAAAGATCCCACCTGAATTCAATAGTTTTCTTCATAAAAGAACCAGCACAAGAAGTATCAAGCATGGATTGATCATTACGAGAAAGCCGAGCATAAAAATTCTGAATAATAATTTCTCTTGAGAGCTCATGATTGGGGCATGAATATAACATTGACTTAAGCCTCCCCCAAGCTATAGAGATACTTTCTCCTTCACGAGGCCAAAAAATATATATGTAGTTTCGATCACGATGAACTAGATGCATAGGATAAATTTTTGGGTGAAATTCCAATTTCAGTCGATTCCAATTCGAAGATCCAATATCACCGCATAGCCTATACCATGTAAATGATTTTCCCCCAAATATAAAGGGAAAATCTTCTTCTTAACTTCATCTTCGGGTAATCCTACAAGCTTAAACAATCCACAAATTTTATCCACATGTATCAAATGCATATCAGGATGCTTCGTTCCATCTCCTGCATAAGGATTAGCTAGCAGTTGCTCTATCATACCCGAAGGAGTTTCATAACTAATATTTTCAGTATGTGCAGTAGGTTGAGGGGCAACTCTTTGTGCTTCCGGTCGAGGTGAAGATACCCCGAACAAACCCCTCAAAGGATTGTTTTCCATAGTAGCAAGTAACAATAAATTTCAGCACGGAATATAATTTTTTTCCTTACCAAGAGCGCTTCACTCCCCGTCAATGCCGACAGAAAAGAGTCTTGATGGCCCACAAGTATAGGGGATCAATCACAATCCTTCCGATAAGTAAGAGTGTCGAACCCAACGAGGAGCAGAAGGAAATGACAAGCAGTTTTCAGCAAGGTAATTTCTGCAAGTACTAAAATTGTCGGTAACAAGTAGTTTGATAGTAGGATAATTTGTAATGAGCAAGTAATGGTAACGGTAAACAAAGTGCAGCAAGGTAGCCCAATCCTTTTTGTAGCAAAGGACAAGCCAAAACTATCTCTTATAATAAGCAAACCTTTCTTGAGGACACACGGGAATTTCATCTAGTCACTTTCATCATGTTGGTTTGATTTGTGTTTGCTACTTTGATAATTTGATATGTGGGCTGACTAGTGTTTGGGTGTTATTCTTACTTGAACAAGGCTCCCACTTATGATTACCCCCTCGCAAGCATCCGCAACTATGAAAGAAGAATTAAGATAACAATCTAACCATAGCATTAGACATATGTATCCAAGTCAGCCCCTTACGAAATAGCGCATAAAATAGGGTTTAAGCTTCTGTTACTCTAGCAATCCACCATATAAAAACTACTCCACAATACATTCCCTTAGGCCCAAATATGGTGTGTCATGTATTCGACGTTCACATACCACCACTAAGGGAATCACAACATACATATCATCAATATATCGAACGAATATCAAATTCACATGATTACTTGCAACATGACTTCTCCCGTGGCCTCAAGAACAAGGGCAACTACACACAAATAATATCCATGCTCAAGATCAGAGGGATATTAAATAGCATAATGGATCTGAACATATAATCTTCCACAAACCATCTAGCATCAACTACAAGATGTAATCAACACTACTAGTCACCCACAGGTACCAATCTAAGGTTCCGGTACAAGGATTGAACATAAGAGATGAACTAGGGTTTAAGATGAGATCGTGTTGTTGAAGATGTTGATGAATATTGTCCTCCCAAAGATAAGAGGGTTGTTGGTGATGAGGATGGCTTCTATTTCCCCCTCCCGGGGGGAAGTTCCCCCGGCGGAATCGCTCTGCTGGAGGGCAAAAGTGCTCCTGCCCAAGTTCCGGCTCGAGAAAGCGGTGCTCCATCCCGAAAGTCCTCTCCTTATTTTTTTTCTAGGTCAAAAAACCTTACATACCAGAAGATGGGCACCAAAGGTGGGCCAGGCCCCCACTACCTACCAGGGCGCGCCAGCCGCCAGGGGGGCTGGCACGCCCTGGTGCCTTGTGGGCACCTAGCTGCCCCCCTCTGGTAGTTCTTCTCTCCAATATTTATTATATATTCAAAATAATTCTTTATGAAACTTTAGCTCATTTGGAGATGTGCATAATAGGTATCTCTGGCATAGTTTTTTTAGGTCCAGAATTCCAACTGCCAGTATTCTCCCTCTTTGTATAAACCTTGCATATTATGAGAGAAAAGGCATTAGAATTACTCCATAAAGTGTTATAATGCATAAAACACTATAGATAACAGTAGGAAACATGAAGCAAAATGGACGTATCAAGCCCCTTTTTCAAGAAGCACATACACCATCTACTTCTTACATATAAAGGTGAATTTTCTCCTTTACAAGTATCTACTTGATCCCTT
Organism: Triticum aestivum; assembly: GCF_018294505.1. Lineage (NCBI taxonomy): Eukaryota > Viridiplantae > Streptophyta > Magnoliopsida > Poales > Poaceae > Triticum > Triticum aestivum. The sequence goes on from NC_057810.1 coordinate 423,345,533, forward strand.
CTTGAATGGTAAACTACCTGATCCACCTCTTGTGTGCATGCATAGGTTTGAGCAGCGGGTCACACATGGTGAGGAGGAGTTCATGTGGAAGAGTATGCCTACACCATCTGCGAGGGAAGCATGGTAACAAGGACGAAAGAATGATCAGGTGGAGGTTTTGCTGAGCTACAATTATCAGACATCTGGGCCAAGGACTGGACATCCAGCGCCATCACAGAAGAGAAGGAGCATCACCAACTAGCTACCAAAGAACATCATCAGCTAGACATTCGGTGCAAGCTTAGACATCTGAAGCCACTCCAAAGACCCAGACATTCAACTTGAGTCTGAATTTTTGTAAAGGATCTCATAGCCGGGCCCGGTTGGCCGGACATCTCGTACTCAAACCCATACACCTGGGGGCCCAACATGAGCTCGGACATCTGGTCCCATGTCTAGAAATCGGGCGTGCCTGCACATAGTTTCAGATTTTGACCCTTGTATCCACCTCACATGTCACCCTAGATTATAAATACTCTCTCCCCTTTCTAGTTAGGGTTAGCTAAGAATAGATCTAAAACTATAATACTTAACTCATGTACCTCCCCTTGTGGGATTACTCCTTCATGGATTGGATCCTCTCATGGAGTTGAAGACCTCCTCTTGAGGGGAAGACTCCAAGGAGTACCAAGGCCTCCACTTCCGGAGAAGATATCTCCATAGAATTCAAGAACCATCTCTCTTAGAGATTTGGATGAACTATCATTCTATCTTTTCCTTCGTTGTTTTTGAATGTTTGTGATCTATCATTTGATTTGCGATTTGAGTACTTGTCCGTGGATCTTCCCCAAACCCACCTCCAATTCATGAAGATCGGGCAAACAAGGGTTTGGTCCTACATCATTTGGTATCGAGAACAAGGTTGCCACGTATTGGAACCCCCCTCCCCTCACTTTTCTAGCCTTAGTTTGGTTGTTCTTGACCAAATTCAAAAATCTCTTGTGATTTGTTGTTCTGTTGAGTTTTTATTGATTTTGATCTGTGGATCTAGTGTTTGGCAAGTGTATCTACCTCCCTTGGCATTCCCTGGCCCAATTTTTCCCCATCAATTTTGATTTCCAAATCGAAAAATTCCACCTCAAATAGTGTTTTCGACCTCCTAATCGCACCCCGGATTTGCCCGACCGGACATCCAGGCACCCCACCCCTGAAACAACAGAAACGTGATTTCCAAGGCCGAACATCTGGACTAGAGCCCGAACGTCCTGCCAGTGTCATTTTAGCCATGAACCTTCACCGTTTGGCCACATCTTCTTCATTGGACTCTGATTTGAGCATTATTTGGCTCGTTTTGAAGTTATCGACGTGCCCGAGGGCCAATGCCCTTATATAGGTTTTCACATCATTTGGCCAAGATAAATTTGGAGGCTTTTCATCAACGTGGGAACCCCTCCACCCACCATCACATTCATGCCATCGGATCATCACCAACGCTTCACCCGAGTGACCATTGCACTGGTATGCGTTGGTGCTATACAAACGGTTTTTAACCCCTTTCTGTGGTGGCATTTGGAACCGTCGGCAAGTGAGTGTGGGCGATAGGGGGGTCCTTCCCACACGACCCAAAAACCATCGGGGATAGGGAGCCTTGATGCATATAGTTGTCCCTATATAATTGTTTCCGATATCTCGAATCTCCCAAACACTTCATCCTTGCTACTTGTCGGTGTCAAAACCGGCGGATCTCGGGTAGGGGGTCCCGAATTGTGCATCTAGGCGGATGGTAACAGGAGGCAAGGGACACGATGTTTTTACCCAGGTTCGGGCCCTCTCGATGGAGGTAAAACCCTACTCCTGCTTGATTGATATTGATGATATGGGTAGTACAAGAGTGGATCTACCACGAGATCAAGGAGGGTAAACCCTAGAAGCTAGCCTATGGTATGATTGTTGTAATGGCTGTTGTCCTACGGACTAAAACCCTCCGGTTTATATAGACACCGGGGAGGTCTAGGGTTACACAGAGTCGGTTACAATGGTAGGAGATCTACATATCCGTATTGCCAAGCTTGCCTTCCACGCCAAGGAAAGTCCCATTCGGACACGGGACGAAGTCTTCAATCTTGTATCTTCATAGTCTTGGAGTCCGGCTGACGATGATAGTCCGGCTATCCGGACACCCCTAGTCCAGGACTCCCTCAGTAGCCCCCGAACCAGGCTTCAATGACGATAAGTCCAGCGCGTGTATAGTCTTCGGCGTTCCAAGGCAGGTTCTCCTTTAAGTTCCATGTACCTGCCGAATAGTGTCCGACTATTTTGTAAACATTGCGCTCCTTGGCTTCCATGCCCAATAATGGCCTTCTTCCACGCGTCGCACAATGCGAAAAGCCAGGGTATCTTTTGTGTTTTACCCCCTAGCTGCGCAAATAATCTGCCTATAAGAGAGGCAAGAATCCAGATCCAAATCACACCATCTTCCTTCTGCGAGTACTCATCGGAGCGTCTCTGACCAAAAATCCATTCCATTATGGACCGTCGATGCGGCTCCTCCTCTCGCGCTCCCAGCCCTCTGCCAGGAGATTGGAGGAGATGTTCTGTCCCTCACAACGAGCTGGTGACGCTCCAAGCGGAGGGATATCTCCCCCCGGCCTTCATGGTCCCGGTTCGAGCCGGGCTGGCCACCTACAAAGGTGGGAAGCAAGCGGAGGCTACCCCAAGTCCCAACAAAGGGGAGCGGGTATGCTTCGTCCCCTATCTGATAAGGGGGCTCGGATTTCCTATACATCCGTTCCTCCGCGGGCTCCTGGAGTTCTACGGACTCCAGCTCCATCACCTCACGCCCGCCTCTATTCTTCATATCGCGGGTTACATAGCTCTTTGCGAGCTATTTCTGGGCATCGAGCCCCATTTTGCGCTGTGGAAGAGGTTATTTTTCCTCATACCCCGCTCTCACGAGGGGTCCATATATCAAGTGGGCGGTGCCGAAATATGGCGCATCGCCGGGACCGGATATCCATCCGGAACCCCTAAGAAGGCGTCCGAAGACTGGCCTTCAGAATGGTTTTATGTGGAAGACGCTCCGCTGCCGGACCCTGTTCGGATCGGCCTCCCGGAGTTCAATAATGCTCCTCTGAAGAAACGCCTGAGCTGGCGCCCACGGAGCCCCCAGCTGGAGGAAGACAAGAGCGTCCATTATTTGATGGGTCGGATAAGGTTACTGGCCCATTCCGGATTGACCATGATTGGAGTCATGGCAACGTGCATTATGTGGGGGGTGCAGCCGCTGCAATACAGGGGCCACCCCATGTGGGATTTCAATGGAGAGAATGATGCCACTCGTCATGGCCGCCAAGGGCCGGGATCGGCCGAAGACCTGGTGAAGATTCTGTCCGGTCTGTACAAGGGGGAGAAGGAGGACTTCCTCCAGACGAGCCCATTGAATGGGTTCTCCATGAAAAACCCTCGAAGCTGGGTAAGCGAATGTTCATTTATCCGACCCACGCTTTCAAAGTTAAGTACCTTACTTTATGGTTTCGATGCAGGGTCTGCGCCGGACTGTGGAGAGCATTCATAGCCCGGCTCCACAGCCCGAGGATCCAGAAAGATCCCAAGATCCGGCCTCCGAAGAGGACCCGGACATAAAGGTGGAGCTAATCGACGGGGTGTTCCACCAACTCAGCATGGATAATGCTCTAGTCGCCATTACGGCTGACTACCCCGGCCTATATCCGGCTTCCCAGGTGATTGTGACCGAAGTCTTGACACCATCATTCCGTCCCCGTGCATATCTGACCGCCGTATATAATCGTGTCTCGCAGGGGGTGCCTTCAGGGCAGGAGGCCGAGGCCACGGCAGCTGGCCAACAAGGGTCAGTTTGGCCCGGCAGTCGGAAGAGGAGTGCGGCGCGGGCTGAAACGTTGCTGCAACGGTGTGGCTCACGATTTGTTATTTGGAACAACGTTCCTAGGAAGTGTTTGAATGCTCATGACTTTTGCAGGAGAAAAAGCGCTCGCCGGACTGCGGGCGTAGAGGTTGCCAACCCAGCCTCTGCCAGCCAGGCTCCAACACCCAGTCTGGAGGGGGAGGCGAGCGCAAGGCGCGAGCCGGATACTCCTCCAACGGAGGATGCCGACAGACTGTCCGCCACCAAGTCTGAGGTGGAGAGCGCCATGAACCACAGGCGTCGCCGGACAGTTTTTCGTGACGCGTGCTTCTCCCCTGAGGCGTTGAGTGCCTTTAACACGGGGGACGCGCACCTCCGTGCTGCTCAAGATGGTTTGACCAGAGCCACGGAGCAGTACGTAAAAGACATACGGGTAAGAAATTTTAATAGTTGTATATGCCAGTAGCCCCCGAGACTTAAAGTAGTTATATTAGCTGATTTAAGGATCGTTTGAAATGCAGGATCTTACAGAAAAGAATACCCGACTGTCTCAGGAGCTGCAAGGGTGTAAGGCCCAACTTGAGGCCGCTCATGCTGCCGCAAGAGGGAACACAGGGACCCCTCCTGGTAACACATTATTGTAAAAAGATAAGTGGTGTGCGGCGTGCGTGCAAGTCTATCAATGACATTGTAGGTGCTGCCGGACAGGATCCGGACAGGCAAGAACTACTGCGCCAGCTAAAGGCCGGCGAGAGGGTGCTGACGAGGGTGCAGCAGGAAAGGAACAAGCTCCAGGATGCCCACGCCCAGCTTGGAGAAGAGCTAAAAGGTGTTCGGGCCGAGCTGTCTGGCTCCGTGAAGGAGAATCAGCTGCTTCGTCGCGGCATCCATAGTAAGTGCTTGAGCGAACTCCTTTGAAAAGAAGAGTTCGGCGAGGAAGTAAATTGACAAAAATATGTCTGTAGGTGTGCTCACAGGTCGCCCTGCGGAGGAGATGCCCGTATCAGCGGGTGATCAACTTCCCGAGCTGGTGCAACTGCTCGAACGAGTTCGGCAGGCAATGAGCGGCGTCGTCCAGGCCTTATGGCCGTCCCTCTCCCTACCCGAGGGCCTTGGAGAGCTTGCGGAGAAGCTTTAGGGAGCGCGGCAGCGCTTCCGTTTATGGAAGATTTCGGCCTGCCGCCAAGGTGCCAGGGAGGCATGGGCCATGGTGAAGACGCGGTACAAGAAGGCGGATCCCAACCATATGGCCGATGTCGGACCTATGGGGCCCGATGGGAAGGAGATCCATGTGAGTTTAGTGTACGGCCAAGTAGAGTTGGCCGCTAAATATTCCCAACGGGACTGTAAATTAGACAGCCTATTAGATGGGATTGAGGAGGAATACAGTCAGTTGATTTGACAATGTATTTTAAAATGACATGTAAAATGCCTTCTAGCCGGATTGTAGATCGTTTGTCTTTGCCGACCTTTTCGCTTCAACCTCGGGACCCTAGAGTCCGGAGTGTGTCCGAATACCTTCTCGGTTAAGGAACAACCGGGGCATGCATGGAGACAAGGCGTAGGGGTCATTAGTGCTTTATCAGACAAGTGCCCAACTAGTTATGTTATATTACATGGTTAGTAAGAAACATCTTCCAGGGAGAATAGTTCCTTAAGGGTTCCTTTCCCTGGGAGCCATGCCCTAAAGTGCATGTCCGGACTGCGAAAAGAGCAGGAAAACATCTGGGGCAGATAAATAGATAGGTAAAAAATCATCTTTCAAGTTACCGCCCAAATATCCCCTTAAGAACGCTAGCTTTCGGCTTCACCCCGTCTGAGGTACACATCCGGCTGACCCAGCAGTAACAATCGCAGAGGTTCTCCCTTTACCTCCTAGCCGAACAATCGGGAACGTAGGGGTAAGCACAGGAGCCAGGCAACCCAGCTTGGCCAAAACTTAAGTCATATCGATGCATATAATGGTGAATAGAAGGTACATGTGGAAGTTTGACACATGTGCTGGGCATGAAGCCCTTATAAGTAAGCTTCTGGTAAAGAAGCCCCCAGGTATAATGAGTGCGGATAGCACATCAAGTGTGTGCGAACAATGCGCAAGTAGGCCTTTTAACGGCTTTTATGAAAAGGGGTGTGAGAAAAAAGGGAAACGAAAGACAACTGAAGTGTAAAAAGTTGGACGGGGGAAGGGGACGAACTCTTAGTCCGGTGCTAGGCGTAGAATCTTCGGAGGCGGGCTGCGTTCCATGGGTTCGGCTCGAGTCGGTTGTCCGACGCATTTTGCAGACGGTACGCTCCGCCGGTCAAGGCTTGATCGATAATGAAGGGGCCTTCAAATTTGGGCTTGAGCTTGTCCTTTTTCTTGTCCGGCTGGCGTAGAACTAGTTCGCCAACGTTGTAAGTCTTGGCCCGTACTTCTCTGCTTTGATATCTTCTAGCCTGCTGCTGATAGAATGCGGAACGAGCCTTGGCGACGTCGCGTTCTTCATCCAATGCGTCCAAGTTGTCCTGCCGATCCAGCTCGGCTTCTCTTTCTTCGTACATGCGCACTCGAGGTGAGTCATGAATGATGGCGTAGGGCAAAACTGCTTCTGCGCCGTATACCATAAAAAATGGTGTGAATCTGGTAGTACGGTTGGGCATTGTCCGCAGCCCCCAGAGTACGGAGTCGAGCTCCTCTACCCAGTGCGTGTCAGATTTCATAAGGGACCGCACTAGTCTGGGCTTGATGCCGCTCATTACGAGACCATTTGCTCGTTCCACTTGACCGTTGGTTTGAGGATGATAGACTGAAGCGTAATCGAGCTTAATGCCCATATTTTTGCACCATAATTTAACCTCGTCGGCCGTGAAGTTCGTGTCGTTATCGGTAATGATGCTATGGGGGACACCGTAACGGTGTACTACCCCGGATATGAAGTCTATCACTGGTCCGGACTCTGCCGTTATAACTGGCTTGGCCTCTATCCATTTGGTGAATTTTTCCACCATGACCAATAGGTACATTTGCTTGTGGGTACCCCCTTTAAGGGGTCCAACCATGTCAAGCCCCCAGACCGCGAACGACCAGGTAATGGGTATAGTTTTGAGGGCGGTGGGAGGCATATGGCTCTGATTAGCAAAGAGCTGACAACCGACGCATCTTTGGACTAAGTCCTAAGCATCTGCCCGGGTCGTCGGCCAATAAAATCCTGTACGGAATGCCTTTCCTACAAGGGCCCGAGCTGCGGCGTGGTGTCCGCCTAGTCCGGCTTGAATTTCAGCCAGAAGGTTTCACCCTTCCTCTTCGGAGATACACCTTTGAAGGACTCCGGTTGTGCTTTTCTTATAGAGTTCTCCCTCATGGACCCTGTAGGCTTTAGATCGCCAAACTATGCAGCGGGCCTCATTTTGGTGTTCGGGAAGTTCCTGCCTAAGCAAGTAGGCTCAGAATGGCTCTGTCCACGGGGCGATTACAGCCATTATTTTGTGGGCTGAAGGTGTTATTTCATCGGCTGGATCGCCGATTGTGTCAGATTGTTCTGTGTCGGTTGGTGCGGCTGCTTCCGGTTTGTTATTTCCGGACTCCTCTTCCCATAGTACGGATGGCTTAAAGAGCCGTTCCAGGATGATGTTTGGAGGGACAGCGTCACGTTTTGCGCCGATGCGTGCCAATACGTCGGCTGCTTGGTTATTATCCCGGGCTACGTGGTGGAATTCAAGTCCTTCGAACCGAGCTGACATTTTGAGGACGGCGTTACGATAGGCTGACATTTTCGGATCCTTGGCGTCAAAGTCTCCATTTACTTGGGATATTGCGAGGTTTGAGTCCCCGCGCACCTCTAGGCGTTGAATGCCCATGGAGATTGCCATCAGGAGGCCATGTAAGAGGGCCTCGTATTCGGCTATGTTGTTGGAGTCCGTGTACATTATCTGAAGTACGTATTGGACTGTGTCCCCGGTTGGGGACGTCAATACGACGCCAGCCCCCAATCCGGCCGACATTTTCGAGCCGTCGAAGTGCATAATCCAATTGGAGTATGCGCCGTACTCTTTAGGGAGTTCGGCTTCAGTCCACTCAGCGACAAAGTCAGCCAAAACTTGCGACTTTATAGCTCGCCGAGGTTTGTAAGTTATATCGAATGGTAAGAGCTCAATGGCCCATTTTGCAATCCTGCCCGTCGCGTCGCGGTTGTTTATAATGTCGTTGAGAGGTACTTCGGAAGCCACTGTTATCGAACACTCTTGAAAGTAGTGTCGGAGCTTCCGGGATGCCATGAACACCGCATACGCTATCTTTTGGTAGTGCGGGTAACGGGATTTGCAGGGAGTTAAGACAGTGGATACGTAGTACACTGGTTTTTGAAGAGGGAATTTATGCCCTTCTGTCTCTCGTTCGACGACGAGTACCACGCTTACAACTTGATGTGTTGCCGCGATGTATAACAACATTGGTTCGCCCAGGTTAGGCGCAGCCAGGACCGGATTTGCTGCCAATATGGCTTTTATTTCTTCGAGTCCGGCAGTGGCACCATCCGTCCACTCGAAGTGTTCGGTGCGCCTGAGGAGGCGATAGAGGGGCAATGCCTTTTCCCCCAAACGGGAGATAAAGCGGCTTAGAGCCGCCACGCATCCAGTCAATTTTTGTATTTGTTTGAGGTCCTTTGGAATATCCAGCTGTGACAGAGCTCGGATCTTGGCTGGGTTCGCTTCAATTCCTCTACCGGATACAATGAAGCCCAGGAGCTTTCCGGCTGGTACGCCGAAAACGCATTTTTCCGGATTCAGCTTGATGTCATATGCTCGGAGGTTGTCGAATGTGAGCCTCAAATCGTCTACTAAAGTTTCGACGTGTTTGGTTTTGACGACTACGTCGTCTACGTATGCCTCTACTGTTTTGCCGATCTGGGTAGCCAGACATGTCTGAATCATGCGCTGATATGTTGCGCCGGCGTTTTTGAGTCCGAAGGGCATCGTGTTAAAGCAGAATGGTCCATATGGAGTAATGAATGCCGTTGCGGCTTGGTCTGCTTCCGCCATCTTGATTTGATGGTAGCCGGAATATGCGTCAAGGAAGCACAATGAATCATGCCCTGCGGTAGCGACGATTATCTGGTCGATGCAGGGGAGGGGGAAGGGATCCTTTGGGTAGGCCTTGTTGAGGTCTTTAAAATCGACACATAGGCGCCAGGATTTGTCCTTCTTTGGTACCATTACCAAGTTTGCTAGCCAATCCGGATGTTTGATGTCTCTGATGAATCCGGCTTCCAATAGTTTGGCTAGCTCTTCTCCCATTGCCTGTCTTTTGGGTTCGGAAAATCGTCAAAGAGCCTGTTTGACTGGCTTGAATCCTTTTAGGATGTATAGGCTGTGTTCTGCCAATCTGTGTGGGATTCCTGGCATGTCTGAAGGGTGCTAGGCAAAGATGTCCCAATTTTCTCAAAGGAATTCTTGCAGTGCGGCATCTACATCAGAGTTCAACTGTGCCCCAATGGATGCCGTCTTTGTTGGGTCCGTTGGATGGACCTAGAATTTTACTATTTCGTCTGCTGATTTAAAGGAGGTGGACTTGGATCTCTTATCGAGTATCACATCGTCCCTATTCACCGTAGAGCGCAGCGCGGTGAGTTCTTCTGCTGCTAGGGCTTCGGATAGTGCCTCCAGGGCTAATGCGGCTGTCTTGTTTTCGGTGCGGAGTGCTATGTCTGGATCAAAACGAGAGTGATTATTCCGTCGGGCCCGGGCATTTTAAGCTTCATGTACCCGTAATTGGGTATGGCTTGAAAAATTGTGAATGTCTCTCGTCCTAATATAGCATGATATCCGCTGCTGAACGGGGCCACTTGGAACGTGACTTCTTCGGACCTGTAATTGTCCAGCGAGCCGAACACCACATCGAGTGTGATTTTTCCTATGCAGCGCACTTCCCGGCTAGGGATTATTCCTTTGAAGGTTGTGCTGCTTCGCTCAATGGGCTCTAGTCTATTTCCATTTTTGAAGAGTTTCCTTGTAAATGAGGTTTAGTCCACTGCCGCCATCCATGAGTACCTTGGTAAGGCGAAAGCCGTCCACTATCGGACTGAGGACCAATGCGGCTGGTGCTCGGGCTGTTCGGAATTTAGGTTCGTCGCTGGCGTCGAAGGTGATGGCCGTGTCGCTCCATGGATTAGTTGTTGCTACTTGGTAGACTTCGGCGAGGCTGCGGATTGTTCGTTTCCGCATATTATTTGATGCGAAAGTCTCAAAGACTGTTGATACCGTACTGGTATTGTTGGAGTGGTTTTCCGGGGCTAGAAGCTCCTCGCCACTTTTGGCCACCTGCTGCAGTATCCAACATGCTCGAAGGCTATGTGTTGGGGTGGCGCCTTCTGTACTGTGAATTTTACAGGGTCTGCTGAGCCATCCCTCCAGTACGGTTCCATGCCCTTTATGGGGTTTTTGCTTTTGGTTTTTGTACCTGGTGCCTGAGTGTAATGCACCCTTTTGTTGCGGACAAGGGTTGTATCCGGGGCCGGATCGTCCCAAAACTTAGTTTCGGTTTTCCGGAAACTCTAAATCGCACAGTACTTTCGTACTATGGACGCCAGGTCGGCGAAGCGTGTAATTTTACGACGGCTGACGGCGTTCAAGATTCCCTCGTCCGTGCAATTATTGCAGAAAATTGAAATTGCGTTTTCCTCTCGGCAGTCCTTTATCATGTCCATGACCAGGAGGAATCTAGCCTAGTAATGATGTACTGTTTCAGCGGGCTCTTGCCGGATTACAGATAGATCGCATATGTCTGGGCGGGTGGGTGGAATTAAGTCCGGAACCCTACCCATCTCGAGGCTCAAGGGCCGAGAGGTTTCCAAATTTGGAAGCTTGGATTGCTGGACGTTGTCCAACGAGTCCGGTCCGATGCCTGACTTTAGGTTTAGTGCTTGATCGAAGTCCGTCCCTCCGCGGGAATCCGGCATGGAGGGTTCGGGAGCCTGGACATGACTAGTTTTCAATACAGGAGAAGAGTCGCCACGTTGTTCCTCTACCACTGCAACGTGGTGGGTGACCTGGGGAGAGTTAATCTCTCTTAGATCGGTTTTAAGCCCAACCTGATTGTAGTCTGTAGGGACTCCCAGGGCGGCGATGCGATCCAAGAGCTCATTTACGGACGAGAGCTCTATTGGATCCAGCCGCTCGACGAATTCCGAGCTGACGTGAAGATTGCTTTTGACGACCTGAGAGGTCATTGTCGAAGCGGTGGCCGAACAGGCGGTCATGAGAAAACCACCTAGCCGGATAGTTTGGCCGGCGGCCAAGGCTCCTTTGGCGAAGATACCGTCCTTGAAGACGGGAAGAGGCATCCTTCCTATCGGTGACGGCACAGAGGAACTCTCAATGAAAGCGCCAATGTCGGTGTCAAAACCGGCGGATCTCGGGTAGGGGGTCCCGAACTGTGCGTCTAGGCGGATGGTAACAGGAGGCAAGGGACACGATGTTTTTACCCAGGTTTGGGCCCTCTCGATGGAGGTAAAACCCTACTCCTGCTTGATTGATATTGATGATATGGGTAGTACAAGAGTGGATCTACCACGAGATCAAGGAGGCTAAACCCTAGAAGCTAGCCTATGGTATGATTGTTGTAATGGCTGTTGTCCTACGGACTAAAACCCTCCGGTTTATATAGACACCGGGGAGAGCTAGGGTTACACAGAGTCGGTTACAATGGTAGGAGATCTACATATCCGTATTGCCAAGCTTGCCTTCCACGCCAAGGAAAGTCCCATCCGGACACGGGGCGAAGTCTTCAATCTTGTATCTTCATAGTCTTGGAGTCCGGCTGACGATGATAGTCCGGCTATCCGGACACCCCCTAGTCCAGGACTCCCTCACTACTCGTTTGTGCTCGCATTGGCATCACAGTCAAAGTTTTGTGGTTTTACCTAAAACCAGGCAGATTCTAGGCATGGGAGTTTTCCAGGCACGTACCAAACTAGCTCTACATTTACGATGCCTGGCACATCACAAATTGTTCATGATTATAAACCGTGTACGATAGGTAGACAATCATACACATGTAGTTCTCCCGCACCATATGTGATAGTGTCTGACATCACACATGCTTTGCAAACGACAACTATGTGCATTGTTACACACGTTTCCTCTCCGTGAACCGTGTCGGGTTATGATGTATATCGCACACATTGTGCTTTATTAACCATGGCGCCATAATGACCTGCACACCGTAATTTTGCCCTAATTTAGTTGTCGCTATTTAAGATTGTACCTAATTTAAACTTGAAAGTAGGCTATAGCTTTATTTGTATCCATCAGGTTCAAACAACCAATGCATTATTCAATTCACAGGTACATATGTTTAAGAATTACATAAGCACTGAATAAAGAATGATGAACCAGGGTTCTATACTTGTCCTATTACAGATGGTAAAGAAAGAGGCGACAGACATTCTGGTTGCTGAACAAGGTGAAGCGGAATGGCCCTATTGTGCTCTCCTGGATGCAGAAGGCATGCATGACTCTAGTGCAACCCCTTGTGATGGCCGGACGCCAATCATGTAGTTTGAGAGGTAATCTTGAGTAAACTGCTTCAGGATCCACTGCAAAGGAAAAAAGATTCAGACATTGTCATCTAACACAACTCATTACAGGCAGTAAAAAGAAGGCTATAGGGTTCTTGCTTACCATCTTGCAGTTCACTGTTGTTTTGCATAAAGTGTAAACAAATAGTTCGATTGACATCTTTTGACCCATTTTAATAACAATCTTTATCAGTTTCCTCATTTGATGTTGGTTCATGAATATCTCATTGCCCCATACGTAGAAAGGGTCGAAGTGTGGATCTTTGGCAATGACATATGTACCTAAAAGCACCAAGTTAATATTAGAAGCTAAACAACAATTGCAAAATGATGTAGTACAACACTCCCTCCATCCCATTATATAAGATTTTATTACATGTATATCTTGATATCATCGGAACATTAAGGTAACACTCTTCCTTGTTGCTATGTAGCCCGGGATTGCATATTTAGTCATTCAGTACAATGCATGTTGCTATGTAGCCTCAGATATATTAAATATGGCCCTAGTTAACCTACTGATAAATGGGTTACAGATATATTCAGTGAAATGTCCGATTTGACGATTAAGCCCTTATCAGCCCCCAGGCTATATGGTACCAGCTACCGATATCCTGAATAGTGAGTACATATAAGCAATGCGATGAAACTAACCTCGTTGGAAAATAGCATTGTTCTCAATATTGTCCTGCATGAGTACATATAAAGGCATGTTAAGCACAATAGGCTAAACATCAACCAAATATATCCATGGTAGACTACATAATCGACAAATGATAGCTTCAGTGTGCAGGCTTAAGCACGCTAGTTAAGCAAAACAAGAAGTGGAAAGGTGTGTTAACTGCATCAGGCATAACATTTAAAAACAAGCAAATAGTCATTCAAACTGGTATTGTGCAGGTCTAAAGTACACTAGTGTTAAAAAACAAAAAGGCATATTAATTGCAATATCCTTAACAGCAACCAAATATCGTAATTCATAGTGGTATTTTTGAAACTTTTATTGATAAAATTGAACTGCACGGCAAATAGTTGCACATATAGTAGGTAATCATGACTCTTTTTGCATGCAGCAGGGACTCGTCAAATCGGGCAGTTGCCAAGGCAGCGTGGGGAAGCGGAGACGCCCACGTCCAATCAACCGCCATGCGGCGACCAAGGCTGCAGGCTCTTGGGGCCCGCGGCGCTCCGCACTTGCCCTTTGGCTTTGCTGCTAAGCCAAGTCCGAGCGCGCCTTGGTCCCGGGGGCTACTATCGGCATGCTGGGAACGGGGTACCCAGACTTGCCTGCCTGCGGCGTGGCTCAAGCAGTGGCCCGGTGCAGCCTGTCTTCATCAACCCAAGCCCAAGACCCTCGCGAGGGTCCAAGCCTCGCAGGGCGGACGACACAAGGCTTCCTCAGGGGCGGCCTCGCCAGGCAGGCTCGCGAGGAGGCGGAGAGATCAATGCAAGGAGTACCTTGCGAGGTGCTCGTGACGCAAGCCATGACGATCGAGACCAGGCGGGCGCCAGGAAGACGCCAGCCGGTGCAGTGTCCTCGTTTCCTCTTTGGTGCAAAGGGAGCAAGCACAGGCGCGGAGTACCGAGGCATCAAGCAAAGGTTACCATATCGGTGCAACGAGACCAAGACCAGCAGAGCGGCAGGACGGAGGTCACGGTGGAGCCCAAGACGGTGTCATCGCCGGTGCCTTTGGCAGTCAAAGACCAACTTTAGTCAGGATAACTTGTACTAGTTGTTCCCTTCAAAATGGTCGTTGTTGGATCCCGTCCCGCTCAATATTTGGGAAGAGGACCAGGGCCTCTATATATAGAGATAGCCACTACCGTAGAAAGGGGACGATTCAATCCATCCCAAGTAGAACACCACACCAGCTCAGGAACACCCCTCGCGAGGCTGTTCTTCCTCTGTACTGTTCATCATCAGCCCCAGAGGCAATCCACCACCACACACTAGAGTAGGGTATTACACCACAACTGTGGCCCGAACTAGTATAAACCCTGTGTCCCTCGTGTTGTTCACCGTGTAGCTTAGATTCACTGCGAGGCGCTGGGACGTGGATCGGTAGGGAGAAGATCTTCATGCGCACCCTAGAGTTTGAACCTTAAGGGTTTTGCCGGAACCCGATATCCGACATTTGGCGCGCCAGGTAGGGGTGCGCCGGAATCTTTCTTCAGCTGTTCCGCGTTCCATCGTTCGCCGCATCCATGGCAGACGCTCGCCGAGCTCGCGCCGAGCGTCGGCTGCTCTCGCCGCCCGTGTTGCCCAGACAGCTCCCATCAGTGGGCCTCCTCGTTGTTCCCTGTAGCCTACAGCCACCGGCCCGGCGGGGAACGAGCATCAGGCTTCATCGCTGCATCCCTCGGTGCGGCGGGAAGGCCGCACCGCCACTCCGTCGCTAACTCCAGCTGGTACATCATATCACGCTTGTCGTGCTCCCACGGACGCGCAGGCCGCGTTGCTCCTGGCACGTGAGCTCCCGCACTACCGCCCCGTCGACGACCTCTACAAGGAGTGGCTCACTCGCATCACCGAGCTTGTCAGTGCCGCAGGGGGCTCTCCTGCGCCGTCCATCTTGCTGCCTCGACCTCCATCCTGCATGGGCGATGCAGCTCAGGAGGTGCCTCCGCCACCTCCTCCCCAAGAAAGCGCCCTGGCTCCAAGGCGTGCGGACCCTGGACGAGACCCACCGCGTCCAGCGCCCGCGTGATAAGAAAGGAGCTGCCAAGAGATCCCTCGGCGTCAAGAAGGCGCTCGCGTGCTCCCCGCTCCAGCATGTCAAGACCGCATCCCTGCGCCAGCACGTCAAGACCCCGCGCTGCCCCTGGCAGCGGCGCGCGGGAATCTCCAAGAGCAAGCCCCGCGTCTGCAAAGAGCTCTGATGGCCACTGCAGGCCGTCGCGCCTTCACCACTGAGCTACGCAGTGTCGCCTGGCCGGGCAAGTTCAAGCCAGATCTGCCTCCTCGCTACGACGGCACTGCCGACCCCGCGGAGTTCCTGCAGCTCTACGAGCTGGGCATCGAGGCGGCCAACAGAGACGAAAAGGTCATGGCGAACGGGTTTCCCATGGCGCTCAAGGATGGTACCCTCACCTGGCTCCTGAACCTGCCTCCCGGCTCGATCTCCTCTTGGGACAAGATGCGCACCCGCTTCATCGCCAACTTCCAGGGCACTCGCGATCGTCCTCCAGTCGTGGGTGACCTGCGCCACATCAAGCAGCAACCTGGAGAGACCTTGCAGAAGTACATCCAGCGCTTCAACAGCGCTTGCCTCAAGATTCCCAAGGTGACCGAGGAGGCCATCATCTCAGCGTTCTCTGACGGCGTATGTGACGTCAAGATGAAGGAGGAGCTGGCTATCCACGAGGATATGTGCACATCTCTGGAGCTGTTCAACCTGGCGACCAAGTGCGCAAGGGCTGGGAAGGGGCGCCTCTCCCTCCTCGAGCTTCCAGTTGCTGACCCAGAAGAGAAGAAAGCCAAGGACAAGGACGTGAAGCGCAAAGGAGCAGCCGTGCTCGCAGCAGAACCAGACACGAAGCACGGTAGGGACCAGCCGGAGTCGTCCAAGGGGTAGCCGATTCTGCGCCTACCACAACCTCTACACCCACAACACCAACGAATGCCAGGAGCTCAGAGCCATTTGAGAAGGATGCATCGGTCGATGCCCCAAGCACGACGACCGGGGATACGAACGAGGAGGAGGAAGAGGTGGAGGACGATGGGACGACCGAGGCCCTCGCCAGGAGTGGCATGACCAACCTCGCGAGGATCGCTGGCAGGACCAACCTCGCAAGGGGGCTTGGAGGGATCAGCCTCGCGAGGATCGCCCGTAGGGCAACGCAGGCCTTCCTCCTCTACTACCACCACCAAGAAGGAATGACGACCACCACCAGGACAAGGGGGCTGGGGGCTTCCAGGAGCCACGTGCTATCGCTTGCATCTTGGGCAGTGCCTAGGCCCCAGCCTCTCAGCGCATCTTCAAGCAGTTTACTCACGAGGTGAATGCAGTCCTCCCCAAGCTCGAGGCCACGCACCCTCTCAGGTGGTCCACGTGCACCATCACGTTCAGCTCAGCGGATGAGCTCAAGTGTGCAGCTACTGCTGGTGTCCTCCCAATGCTTTGTTCCCTAGTCATCAGCAATGTCCAAGTTACCAGGACCCTCATCGATGGCGGCGCAGGACTTAACGTTCTGTCCGTTGAGACGTTCAACAATCTCCAAGTGCCATATGATCAACTTTAGCCAACCAAGCCTTTCTCAGGAGTCACTGACGGCTCCACCACTCCGATAGGGAAGGTTCGCCTCCCTATCACTTTCGGACAGCGCAAGAACTACCGTACCGAGCTCATCGACTTCGACGTTGCCCACATTCGCCTGCCATACAATGCCATCCTCGGGTATCCGGCCCTAGTCAAGTTCATGGCAGTAACTCACCATGGTTACAATGTCCTCAAGATGCTAAGAAGCAGAGGAATCATCACAATCCCATGTGAAGAGAAGGATGCGGTGTGCTCTCTCGAGCGTGCCTTCCAAGTTGCATCAGTCGAGGGACGAGACAGCAAGAGTGAGAATCCTCCCGAGGCAGTTCCCAAGAAGAAGAAGACATCACCCAGCTCAAGGCCTCAGGAGGTTGGCATCTCCGGAGGCGTCGCGTCAGGATCTGCGCCCGTGCAAGGGGCACCACCCACCGTCGCATAGGAAGGCGCGCCTGGCACCCTCCCCGGGCAAGGCTCAGGGGCTCTCTCCTGGAGGGTCTCAGACTTTCCCAAGATCACGAGGGAGGCGCTCGGGCACCACTTGGAGGCATGCTTCACAGCACGTTTCCCTCAGGAAGGCATGGGGCAAGGAGGGCCCAACCCTCAGGAGTTCATCACCAAGGCCACTCAGGAGCTTCAAGGGTCAAGAGTCATACGCGGCGATTGCCGCCTACCTGGCGTAGCTCCCCATCCAGGCGAGGATGGCGGGCTGCGCGTCTACATCGACTACCCAGGGCTTAGCCGAGTCATGTCTCAGGAGTGCTTATGGACTTCGCGCGTGGGACGCTGTGAGGGTCCGCCACACAGCTACGTTCGCATGCCCTTTGCCTGCCGAATGCGGCTGCTTCTCACCAGCGTCTTATGTGGAGCATCCTGGCAGCTCAGGAGGCCAGGCACCACACGGTCCTAGCAGAGATGGAGATGGTCCTCGAGGAACTGCCCGGACCCCTAGAGCCTCCCGAGGCTCGAGGGCCCGGTGGCTTGTGAGGATCGGCCGCTTCACCATGCTTTGTCGGCTACTTCAACACCCGCTCTACAATGGTATCATGTGACATCTTTCGAGTTTCATTTCAGCTGGGAGAGCCCTCAGGGTTGCATTATTCCCAGGCCGTGTGGTTCTATCCCTGCGGCATGTATCCCTTTTGCTTATGTCTTTAGTTCACCTTGTCGGGGGTGCCCCACGGGCTGCATCATCCCCAAGCCGCTCGGGCCTGACCTAGTGGCATGTATCTTTCTTGCATCTATCTAAGCTGATTTGCCTTTCATGCTTAACCCGCTTGTGATAATCGCATGCTCGATTGACACCTACCTTTGGAGCCGCTCGCACTGGCACGGCGCTTGTGCATGGGTCCGTCCCTTCAACATTGACAAATCTGAGTTGTCGAGCTCTGGCCCGCAGCATCCCCGCAAGCGTCACCTCACCAGGCCCTCAGTGCCCACACCACACTCCCGGAGCAACCAATGGCTGGCCAGCAATCGTAATGGCAACCCTTGCTTCTCTCGTGTTGGTTTACAGGGACTACCTGAGGAATAATGTGGGGGCGTCGCGATCTCTCTCTCCCCCTTACCCGTACGGTCCACTCGCGCGTTAAAAGGGGGGCTCCTAAGCATCACGACTCAGGAGCTCTTACTAGCTCTCCAGCCCTTACCCCCTGGCATTGTCCACGGCATCGCGACCTGGCATACCAGCGGCGGCTGAGCTCGCTCGAGGGCCGGGACCTGAGGACGTAGAGCACGAAGGAGAGTGCAGAGAAGGAAGGAGAAGCTCACGAAGGCCTAACCCAGCTACATCCCAGCTGCTGACGTGCAAGTCCGGCACCTCGCGAAGGAACAGCTCCATGCTTTCGAGATAAGTCTCACTCCTGGAATAGCTAATCGATGCGACACCAAACCCCCACTTAATGCGGCTCTGTGGCGGCAACGTTGCCTTCCTTTCTCGCCTTTTGGCGACTACTTGAGCGCTAAAGGGGACCTCCTGAGCATCGCGCCTCAAGGGCTCTTACTGGACCTCGGGCTGCTCACCTCCTGGCCTTGACCACGGCATCGCGACGTGGCATACCAGCGATGGCTGAAGCCTGCCTGGGGACAGGGACCTGTCAGCGTAGAGCACCAAGTCGTCGCGAGGTTAGAAAGGGGGAACCAAGCTGGAACAGGACAAGCATTTGCATCACTTCATAATAAGGATAATATCAACCAAAAGCATTGCGGACGCTTTACATGCCCCCATGGGTGCTTTCTCAATTCCTCACAGGGAGCAAAAGGCGCTAATCCTAGGGAGCCCTAACTACACGCGCCCCCATGGTCGACGCCATCATCAATAGTGGGCCACGGGAGGCCGGCTCCAACCCCATCCAGATCAGCTACGGCGACGGCCTGATGCAGCCGCCTTGCTTCGGGCACGGCGCGAGCTCGGGGGCACGTAGCTGTCATCGCTCGTCTCCGGAGTCGTGAAGAGCTCGGGAGAGCCGCTGGACTCCCAAGCATCGCCACTGCTGCCGGAGGAGCCGCTAGGGAAGCGGGTGGCAGGCCTAGCCCTTGCCACATCGATGTCCTAGCTGCCTCCTCTGGGGCAGCACTCCAGCCGGCGGCCTTCCGCATCGAAGACCTTGAAGAGCATCAAGGAGGCGCCATCGTATTCGAAATGAATCATGAGGGCACCCCCTGTTCGGCAGACCCGGGAGATCTCGCCCCAGCCTCGGGTCATGTAGTCCTTGCCCGGAGCGACGACTTCAACCTCCGCTCCGGTCGTCGGGGTACCGCAGTCGGCATGCTGCAACCAGAGCTCAAGGGGGCCCCGTGGCGGCATCTCGAAGGCGAAGAAAGGAGGAAAGCAGATCCAGGTGCCCGGAGGCATCACAGCATGGAGCACGAGCTCGCGAGAGGAGTCCGCGGTGTGGACTCCAGGAGCAACGGCGTGCACCGCCATGACTCGTCGGCGTCGCCGGCGGCGCGGGCGGCGCCACTCGTCGTCTTCTTCTCTAGGGCCCTCAGCCCAGGCGTACAGAGGTAGCAGAAACCCAGGAGGTGGCCGCTCGTACCAAGGCCTCGACGTCTCCAGCCTTGCGACCTCGATGCGGCGGCCGGGGACCGGCCTCTTATTCGGCGGGAGCGGGTCGGGCCCCTCCCGAGGGGCCTTGCCTTTCTCCTCGGCTGAGAACTGGCGGATCGGTTCCATTGGCGGCAAGATGGAGGGGGAGCGAGGAAGAAGAAATGAGCGGAGCAGATGGACTGCAGGGGCTCACGCCTCTCCATACTTATAGTCCAGAGGAGGCCAACCGTCGGCCCCCACAATCATAGGTAATCATGACTCTTTTTGCATGCAGCAGGGACTCGTCAAATCGGGTAGTTGTCGAGGCAGCGTGGGGAAGCGGAGACGCCCACGTCCAATCAACCGCCACACAGTGACCAAGGCTGCAGGCTGTTGGGGCCCGTGGAGCTCCGCACTTGCCCTTTGGCTTTGCTGCTAACCCAAGTCCGAGCGCGCCTTGGGCCCGGGGGCTACTATCGGCGTGCTGGGAACGGGGTCCCCAGACTTGCCTGCCTGCGGCGTGGCTCAAGCAGTGGCCCGGTGTGGCCCGTCTTCATCAATCCAAGCTCAAGACCCTCGCGAGGGACCAAGCCTCGCGGGGCGGACGACGCAAGGCTTCCTCAGGGGCGGCCTCGCCAGGCAGGCTCGCGAGGAGGCGGAGAGATCAATGCAAGGAGTACCTTGCGAGGTGCTCGTGACACAAGCCATGACGATCGAGACCAGGCAGGTGCCAGGTAGTCACCAGCCGGTGCAGTGTCCTCGTTTCCTCTTTGGTGCAAAGGGAGCAAGCGCAGGCGCGGAGTACCGAGGCATCAAGCAAAGGTTACCATATCGGTGCAACGAGACCAAGACCAGCAGAGCAGCAGGATGGAGGTCACGATGGAGCCCAAGACGGCGTCATCGCCGGTGCCTTTGGCAGTCGAAGACCAAGTTTAGTCAGGATAACTTGTACTAGTTGTTCCCCTTCAAAATGGATGTTGTTGGCTCCCTTCCCGCTCAATATTTGGGAAGAGGACCAGGGCCTCTATATATAGAGATAGCCACCACCGTAGAAAGGGGACGATCAAATCCATTCCAAGTAGAACACCGCACCAGCTCAAGAACACCCCTCGCGAGGTTGTTCTTCCTCTGTACTGTTCATCATCAGCCCCAGAGGCAATCCACCACCACACACTAGAGTAGGGTATTACACCACAACGGTGGCCCGAACTAGTATAAACCCTGTGTCCCTCATGTTGTTCATCGTGTAGCTTAGATTCACGGTGAGGCGCTGGGACGTGGATCGGTAGGGAGAAGATCTTCGTGCGCACCCCAGAGTTCGAACCTTAAGGATTTTGCCGAAACCCGATATCCGACTATATATATATATATATATATATATATATATATATATATATATATATATATATATACTCCAGCAATTTTTGGCCCTTTCTAGTCGATCCCCTAAACTTAATGTTGTAAGCTTCAATTGATCAAGTTCAAAGCAGGTTCAACCGAAAGTAGCATGCATTAAAACATAAACATAGATAGTTTTGCATAACTGAACATAAAACATAAATTTAAGTTAAGCTAAACTACTTTGGTCGAAGTGGAGGTCGAGCCAATCCTTCCTCATCAGGTATGTTGTGCCGCAAGCCGGGTCCGGGCCGGTGTCGTCATCGGGGTCGTTGGGGAAGACATTCCTCCACTCGTTGACATCAATCTCCTCATCCTCGCAGCCTACCTCGACGCCCTCCGCGTCTCCGTCCTTGCCGCCTTCGACCTTGTCATCAGAGGAGAGCGCGATAACCTCGCCGCCCTCTGCACCGGTAAAGATCACCCGCTCCACCTCCACGAGCTCCAGGTGCTGCTGGCGGAGCTCTTACATGTAGGCCTCGTCGGCAGCCTCGGCCTCGAGGCGCTCCCATGCCTCGCGGTCCTCCCGCGCCATAGCCGAGCTCACCACCCCTGGCTCCGATGGAACAAGGTCGACAGGACGTGTGCCAAAGGGGAAATTGAGCCTAGCCTCCATGTCGTGGTAGCAGACCTGCCAGCAGTCGTACTCCATGGCCGTGAGCTCGGTCGTGTGGAAGCTACCGAGCCATCGGCGGGTGTGGGTCTCCCGATCTGTAATCTCAAAGACCCACGTCACCCACCGTCGCTGCCAGACCCCGAGGTAGGACCTCGTCAGCTGCCGGGTCCGAGGGAGGACGGGGAAGTCCTTGAACCGGCATAGAGGCGCGGCGGGCGGGCGGATCGGGGGACCAGCGATGGAGAATCAATAAAGAGCCCATGGAGGACGATGGGGACACCTCAGCGGACACCTCGCCGGCGTCAGGCGAAGAGACCGCGATAAACCTCCTTTTGGCCATTGGCTCCTCGGGCTCCCTGGCACACAGGCAGAGGTTGAGGAAGGAGGCGGCAGTGATGGCGGCGACCTACCAATGGTTTCGGGGGTGGTGTGTGTCTGTGGCCGGAAGTTTGGGGAGTGTGTGGTGTGTGTGGAGGGGGGGCAAGGTGGTGTTTGAGGAAATACCATGGCAACTGAAAATTTTACTAGGAGGGAGTAACAAGGCAGAGCTACTGAAAATTTGGATCAAGGGCGAGCAGATATTTTTGAGATTGCGAGGGATGCAGAGGCGGGAGTAAAATGCTGGGGCTACTGAAAATTTGAATCAAGGGACTGAAGCAGAGCGGGAGTAACAGACATCACACATGGTCCGCACATACTAATCGTGTTCTATCAAACATTAAAACCTTCCAGGCGGTAGATATTTTTAAGATTACAAGGCAGTAGATATTTTTGAGAATGGGGGGCAAGCCTCGTGGATCCCAATCTACTATGCTAATGTGAGGGACTGCAGGGCACGGGTGTGGCACAAGGGTAGTCTGACCGAACCGTGTCTGTTGCATACCCAATCGCAGACGGTTTCTACATCCAAGCCGTGTGCTGTTTATAAATTGGGCAAAAATAAAAACGTGGGAGAGGGTCAGAACACGAACACACTTGCATGTGGACCAAATATATGTATGAAAAGGGTGGTTTGATGTTCGAATACCCAATGCACAACTTTGATGTGGCACCTGTCACAAAAAAGCACAGTATTTCTAGTCAGCCACCCCCTACGAACCCCACTTCGTGTCGGTGGTAAGGGAATCCTAGCTATGAATGCATTCCCCCAAATAGCTAGGTCTAAAATCTCACCCTACCGTAACACAAAACCTATAGGAGTCCACCATATATATATAATATGGTCAAACTTCCCCTTTCGCTTCCCGACAAAAGTGGACTGTGTGCCGACCCACAAATGTGTGCTTGTGGCGTGGGATGGGTGAGACCACATACGAACCACATGCAGGTAGCCCTACTATATGTATGAAAAGGGTGTGGTGTGTGATGTTTAACTACTATTCACAACTTTTGATGTGGCACGTGTGCCTTGCAAATTAACCGGACTTCCCCGACTCCATGGAGGTTGCAGGTAGCACGAAGTATCCCCCCCCCCACACACACACACGTCGAGGGGAGGGCATCTCACCAAGACGTACTGTAACACGGACCAAGCAGAACCCAACTTGGTCGTACAACCTCTTCCCGCTCATTGTTGGTCAAAGTGATGGACGTCCACACGGCCCCGCAAAATGGGCTAGCTTGTCGCTGATAACCTCGCGAGGGAGTATCGTATGAAGACAAACCCACTCTGTGCATGTGTCCCAAGTATGTATATGGAAGTGGTGTGTGTGGTGTTTGAATAACCAATGCGCAAATTTGATGTGGCACCATGCTTTGGAACTGTAAAATCCCCACACCGAGCGAGGGTTCACGACGTGTAACATGCGCTCAAACTTAATTAGGCTTGGAATGGGTCAACCTACTATACGGTAACTCGAAGCAAAGAAGAAGAATATATCCACCCGGGTAACCTTTCTCGTCGTTGGTCGAAATGATGGACGTCCACGCGGGCCCATGAATATATATAGGCTTGCCGCCCATAACCAAGCGAGTGAGAGTGTGTACAAAGACAACCATTATTGCATGCATGTGTCCCTAACATATTTATGGAGGTGTATGATGCATGCATATGTGTTGAATACCCGACTGAATGCACAACATTGATGTCGTGCATGCATTGAAAGTCGCAGGGGTCCCCACACAGAGCAAGAGGTCGTTCATGACGTGTCGTGTGCTTGCCCCCCCCCTTCGATCCAGCGGGATGGATTCATGTGTACAGATGCGATATTACATATGTATATATATGTAATCTAACATCATGATCTATATCAAGACAAAACAAAAAATTAATCTCCTCCTAAGTCAAATTAGTTAACCTATCTCGCGCTGTCGGTGAAAGTGATGGACCAAGCTGGTCACCCCCCTTGACACGTACTATATATACACCTAGTAACACAGCCCTAAAAGAATTAATCCTCCTTGTTCGTCAAACACGTACCTCTCTCTCGCTAGGTCAAAGTGATATGGACGACGAACTCGCGGGCCCAACACAAAAGCGAAGCATGCATCGCACACAAGTGATCATCCTATATAGGACTACGTACCACCATCTGCATGTGGATCAAAGAGCTTATTGTGTGATGTTTGAATACGCAATGCACAACTTTGATGTGTCACCACGTATATATGAAACCAAAAAGTCCCCACAGAGAGTATGAGGTTCATGACGCGTGGTATGTGTTATATGTACGCCCACATTCAACGCGTGGTATATATGTACTTCTACTATATAGCACAAACCAAAAAAGAATCATTCCTTGATGATCAAATTAACCTCTTTCTCATTGGGTCAAAGTGATGGAGGACAACCTCGCATGCCCACGGATGGAAGCGTGATACGTCTCCAACGTATCTATAATTTTTTGTTGTTCCATGCTGTTATATTATCATTCTTGGATGTTTTACAATCATTTTCTAGTCATTTTATATCACTTTTTGGTACTAACCTATTGACATAGTGCCCAGTGCTAGTTGTTGTTTTCTACATGTTTCTTACATCGCAGGAAATCAATATCAAACGGAGTCAAAATGCAGCGGAACTTCTTGAGGATTTTCTGGGCCAGAAGACATCCAGTGGGCCAAGGAAGCACTTGGGGGTGCCTCGAGGGGGGAATCACCCACCAGGGCGCGCCTGGGGGCCCAGGCGTGGCCAGGTGGGTTGTGCCCACCTCGGGTGGCCCCTGAACTGCCTCTTTGCTCTATAAATACCCCAATATTCCAGAAACCCTAGAGGAGTCGACGAAAATCAATTCCAACCGCCGCAGAGTCCAGAACCACCAGATCCAATCTAGACACAGTCACGGAGGGGTTCACCACTTCCATTGGTGCCTCTCCGATGATGCGTGAGTAGTTCTTTGTAGACCTACGGGTCCGTAGATAGTAGCTACATGGCTTCCTCTCTCTCTCTCTCTCTCTCTCTCTCTCTTGATTATCAATACAATGGTGTCTTGGAGATCCATATGATGTAAGCCTTTTTGCGGTCTGTTTGTTGGGATTCGATGAACTTTGAGTTTATGATCAGATCTATGTTTTTATCCATGAAAGTTATTTGAGTCTTCTTTGATCTCTTATATGCATGATTGATTATAGCCTCGTATTTATTCTCTGATATTTGGGTTTTGTTTGGCCAACTTGATTTATTTATCTTGCAATGGGAAGAGGTGCTTTGTGATGGGTTCGATCTTACGGTGCTTGATCTCAGTGACAGAAGGGGAAACAACACGTATGTATTGTTGCTATTAAGGATAACAAGAGGGGGACTATTTCTACATAAATAGATCTTGTCTACATCATGTCATCATTCTTATTGCATTACTCCATTTCTCCATGAACTTAATAACTAGATGCATGCTGGATAGCGGTCGGTGTGTGGAGTAATAGTAGTAGATGCAGGCAGGAGTCGGTCTACTAATCTTGGACATGATGCCTATATAATGATCATTGCCTGGATATCGTCATGATTATTTGAAGTTCTATCAATTGCCCAACAGTAATTGTTTTCCCACCGTTTGCTATTTTTCTCGAGAGAAGCCACTAGTGAAACCTACGGCCCTCGGGTCTCTTTTCATCATATTTGCCTTTGCGATCTATTTTTGTTTACATTTATTTTCAGATCTATTAAACCAAAAATACAAAAATACCTTGATGCAAATTATTTGTTCCGCGGTCTATTTATCCTATCTGCCACTTTTACCTCACGTTATTTGCCTATCTTGAGGCGCCATACCCGAAAGGGATTGACAACCCCTTTAACACGTCGGGTTGCGAGTATTTGTTATTTGTGTGCAGGTGTTGTTTATGTGGTGTGAGGAGGTTCTCCTAATGGTTCGATAACCTTGGTCTCATCACTTAGGGAAATAACTACCGTGCTATACTACATCATCCCTTCCTCTTTGGGGAAATACCAACATAGTTCTAGCAGACATCAAAGCGCCACACGCGAGTGAGTTCCTATATATAGGGCAGCCACCGCCTGCATGGTATTGCATGATGTTTGAATACCAATATAATGTACAACTTTGCTATGGAACCTGCCTCAGGAACCGAAAAGTCCCCACATGGAGCAATGTTATGACATGCATATATATAGAGTATTCATGTTGCCCCCTCTTTGACATGTACATACTCCTATACCGTGCATATACGTAACACAAACCAAAAAAGAACCATCCTTGTTGGTCAAATTAGCCTCTCTCTCGTTGTACGTTCAACTGGTCGACGATGACTTCATGGGCCCATGGAGAGAGAGCGAGTGATGTCATAGGACAAAACCACCGTGTGCATGCACCCATGTGTTATGTGATGTTTGAGTACCCAATGCACAAATTTGATGTGGCACATGCTTCGCAAACTGGAAACGCACTACACCACGATGCGTGTAGCCCCCTCACTTCAAGCCGGTGGGAGTGTGTACGCACGTGCTCGAACTTTGATATGGAATCCCACCATGATCCACACCACACAGATGCCAAGATGAATCCACCTTTTGGTCAAATGTCTCTCGTTGTCGGTGGAAACTGAAAACCTTTGCGGGCTAATGAATGGGCACGTCGCTGATAACCGCACGAGGGAGAGTGTCCAAGAGGACCACCAATGCATGCATGTGGCCTGAACATTATGTATGAAAGGGCTGTGTAATTCTTTAAATAACCAATTCACGACTTTTATGTGGCATATATGACTCACAAAATGATCAATAATCCCACACGGAGGTTCATGACTTGTAGTGTACTGCCAGACCCCTTCCCCCACACACCCCCTCACACACACACACAGACACACACATCCTGCACCACCACAGCCACACTGAGGCATGTCAAACTTTTTCTGCATTGAACATGTCACGAAAGGCGGAGTGTCATGTTAATTTTAAAAAAATAGACATCATTCGACCATTTTTATACATTGATTGATTTCCCAGGGATTTAATGTGCAAAATCAAATTTGAGCTACATCTGCACCAAAATGGGTTGCAAAATCATGTGTCCCTGGGTGAATGTTTCCCTGTGCAAGAGATTTCGAAATATTGAGAATATATATTTTTAAAATTCAGTAAATCCAAAACTTAGTTGAAATTCATGAAACTTATCGTGGTGTCATATATGGACACTAGTAGGCTGTGATATTGTTTTTTTCCGTCAATGAGACCCATTTTGATATAATCTTCTTACAAACGGGAGATTATTAAAAACTAGCAATCAATATCTCATCCGAATTATTTATTCGGACCATGTGCGTTAGACCGTGCCATACTTCAGTTAAGCAGTAAAGCGGCAGGATGAATCATCAATAAACGAAAAAATATATGTGCTGCCACACGCCCAGTGTGTCGTGCGTGCAGGCGTGAGTTGAAGGGATGCATGCGAGCAGTCCACCATGCAGGCATACCGGGAGGCGTGCGTGTAGGTGTGCGTATTGGCTGGAGGCGTGCGAGTGTGTGAAATGATGGTAGGAATGGCAGAAGTCCACCGCGCAGGCTCACCGGGAAGCGAGACAGCTTTTGACCGCAGCCTGCCTCGCTCCCACTGGTCTATATTAATTGCGCGCCCGAGCCACCGGCCATAATAGGCGGCCGCACCCCCGGTTCAAAGTGGTCACCAACGTCGACTCTGGAGTGTATGCAGATGTCGCCGAAGTGCACCATCGGAGGGAGTGGCGATGTCGGGGCTGGTGAAACACCTGCGCAACGCGTAAAGCTGGGAACAAAGGTTGCCATCGCCGTCGACGAGGTCTTGCACGTGCAGCAACACGACCTTGACTTCGTCGGCACCATCGTGCCCCCCCCCAGCCGGAGCCGGAGGTCAACAGCAACTTCGGCAATGGCTGTGACTCCGATGGAAAACCGATTAGTCATCTATATACCCATTTGTGCGGCAAACATATAATGTGTTTTCTCTGTTTACCCCCCCCCCCCCCCCGCCCTCTATAATTTTTCTGGAATACAAATCCTATCGTTATGTTCTCTCTGTCCATGAAATTGGAGTAAATAAGTTCTGTTAGATGCACATAGTGTATTGATTGTTTGAATTTTATCCGTATAGAGTTAGTGATTAATTGTTTCTTCTGTACAAATTATTTTTGCTAATAATCCGACTAGGGTTAGCTTGCGTGCTAATAATCCGTGGCCAGATCTTGAGAATTGATTTTGAATGTCTACATATATGTTTGTGCTTTTTTTTCTTCCAGATCTTGAGAATTGATTTTGAATGTCCTACATGTATTTTATGCCATTTTTTCTTTCAGATTGGTATGTACACAGATGAGGCTCCGGCCAGTGTCACCGCCGGATGTAGATCTTGGACCCGACTGTGTAGCCAGAAGCGGCCCCCTGGACCCGAGGAATCAGTAGAATCTCCGGCGGACCGCATCAGCGATCTCCCGGACGACATCCTTGGGGAGATCATCTCCCTTATCCACACCAAGGATGGCTGCCGCACACAAGTCCTCGCATCTCGGTGGCACACTCTATGGTGCGCAGTGCCTCTTAATCTCGATTGTCATCAGCAATCCGTCGATGATGATTCTGAACTCCCCGGAGCCATCATCTCCTCCCACCAGGGCTCCGTTCAACGCACCTGCATCCCAGCATGCTACCTGCTGGACATACCCTGCACAGTGGCTACCTGCCTGACATCCCTTCAATTCGATAAACTCCAGCAGCTTGAGTTCTACCATGACTATGTATTTAACACACCACGAACCGATGTATCCGTGCCCTCACCACCGATGTCCATCTCGTGGTTTTCCTCCTCTCTCCACACCGCCATATTCACCCGGTGCCATCTAGCAGACAATCTGGTACAAATGCTTCGACTCCCACTGCTAAAAACACTTGCACTTGGGGTGGTTGATCTGTCGGAGGACGCACTGCACAACATCATCCACTCCAGCTGCCCTGCCTTGGAGCGCTTGCTGCTTGTTTTTGGAATAGAAATTCGTATCTGTTGTCTCAAAATAAAGTTGCCCCACCTTGTAAGCATGGGGATTTGTTTTTTGGACATGATCTCATCATTGAAGATGCCCTTTCACTTCAAAGGTTGCTCCTTGATTTTATTATAGTACCTTCGCAAAAAACTGTAGTCTCTACACCTAAACTGGAGACCTTGGGTACAATTCGTGATCCTTTTAGATGGTTCAAGATGGTGTTTGGCTCCACACCTGTTGAGGTAATGTATATTATTCACGTAAACTTTTGTAATCTGCTTTTTTCATTTGTGCGCATAAGTATCATCTTGGAGTACACTTTTGGTACTAATATTATGTTCTATGCTCAATGAAGAGCTTGTCCGTCCTATTAGTGATGGTGGATCCTGTCAATACCTTACATATCAGTATGTGGTGTTTTGATCTGAACACGATTATTGGCTTGCTGCAATGCTTTCCATGTCTGGAGAATTTGTATATAAAGGTGATGATTTCACGCACATTGAAAGCCCATATATAATGTATAATAATTAATCGTTCAACTATCACCCTTTAAACATAATCTTTTTTAGACATTGAGTGTTTTCAATCTTCATCTCTATTTAGGCACTAACACATGGAGAAAAAAGTATAACCACTCGATGGTTCAAGAAGCAACGGAATTTTCTCAGATCTCATGACATTCGTTTGAAGACAGTAACGCTGGAAGGATATGCATCCAACAATGCAAACACTAGCTTTGTCACATTCTTCATGTTGAATGCGAGGGCACTATTGTCCATGAGGATTAAGTTTTTCGACAAGAAAAATTTCTTACGGCTGCAAGTGTTGGACAACATAAAAAGAAGTTTTAGGTGGGCCTAAGGGCTTCTGATCGTGCTCGGCTTCTATTTACAATAGATTGTCATCATGGACCAGTAGAATTTTTGGCCCGGGATCTTGATTTTACGGATCAGACTGATCCATTTGATTATGACTGCCAAAAACTTTGGTTAAGTTAGATGTCATTGTCCTGTTCAGCCTGGATTTTATCTAAACCTGATGAGCAATTAATCCTCATGCTTTTGTATTGTTTGTAAGCTTGAGTTAGATATTGTTGCCCTTTTCAACTCAGCTTTGACTGATAACCCACAAGTATAGGGGATCAACTGTAGCCTCTTTTGATAAGTAAGAGTGTCGAACCCAACGAGGAGCTAAAGGTAGAACAAATATTCCCTCAAGTTCTATCGACCACCGATACAACTCTACGCACGCTTAACGTTCGCTTTATCGAAAACAAGTATGAAACTAGAAGTACTTTGTAGGTGTTGTTGGATAGGTTTGCAAAAATATAACGAGCACGTAAATATAAACTAGGGGCTGTTTAGATAAAGAAGCAATAAAGTTAGTATAGCGAGTGTGGAAAAGTGGTGGTAGGAGTTGCGGAATTGTCCCTAAGCAATTGACTACTTTTACTAGACCGATAGCAAGTTTTATGTGGGAGAGGCCACTGCTAGCATGTCATCCCTGACTTGGAATTCTATGCACTTATGACTGGAACTATTAGCAAGCATCCGCAACTACTAACGTTCATTAAGGTAAAACCCAACCATAGCATTAAGATATATTGGCCCCCCTTCAATCCCGTATGCATCAATTTCTATGCTAGGTTAAAGCTTCTGTCACTCTTGCCCTCCAATACACAGTCCTATTAACATACAACTAAGCCTATGGTGTGATCCATGCGCACGCTCATATGATGGGCGCCAAAGGATAGCAACATAACCACAAGCAGATTAAACTAATCATAGCAATTCACCAATTATCGAAAGGACAACGAAAATCTACTCAGACATCATAGGATGGCAACACATCATTGGATAATAATATGAAGCATAAAGCACCATGTTCAAGTAGAGGGTACAGTGGGTTGCGGGAGAGTGGACCGCTGTAGATAGATGGGGGAAGGTGATGGAGATGTTGGTGAAGATGGCGGAGGTGTTGGTGTAGATCATGGTGATGATGGTGGCCCCGGCGATGTTCCGGCGCCACCAGGAGAGAGGGGAGAGAGCCCCCCTTCTTCTTATTCTTCCTTGACCTTCTCCCTAGATGGGAGAAGGGTTTCCCCTTTGGTCCATGGTCTCCATGGCGTGGGAGGGTAGAGAGCCTCTCTGAGATTGGATCTGTCTCTCTGTCTCTCTCTGTTTCTACGTTTCAGATTCTGCCCTTTCACCGTTTCTTATATTCCCAAAGACCCGTAACTCCGATTTGATTGAAACTTTGAACATGAATTTTTTCCGGATATTAGCTTTCTTGCGGCGAAAGAAGGGCAAAAACCGCCTTACGGGGTGTCCACGAGGGTCAGGGTGCGCCCACTGTTGGGGAACGTAGTAATTTCAAAAAAAATCCTACGCACATGCAAGATCATGGTGATGCATAGCAACGAGAGGGGAGAGTGTCGTCCACGTACCCTCGTAGACCCTAAGCGGAAGCGTTATGACAATGCGGTTGATGTAGTCATACGTCTTCACGATCGACTGATCCTAGTACCGACCGTACGACACCTCCGCGATCTGCACACGTTCAGCTCGGTGATGTCCCACGAACTCATGATCCAGTAGAGCTTCGAGGGAGAGTTCCGTCAGCACGATGGAGTGATGACGGTGTTGATGAAGCTACCGACGTAGGGCTTTGCCTAAGCACTGCTACGATATGACCGGGTGGATTATGGTGGAGGGGGGCACCGCACACGGCTAAAAGAACAATGAAAACTTGTGTGTCTTGGGGTGCCCCCTGCCCCCGTATATAAAGGAGCAAGGGGGAGGCGGCCAGCCTAGGATAAGGGCACGCCAAGGGAGGATCCCTACTCCCACTAGAAGTAGGACTCTCCTTTCCTAGTAGGAGTAGGAGAAGGGGGAAGGGAAGGAGAGGAGGAGAAGGAAGGAGGGGGTGCCGCCCCTCCCCCTAGTCCAATTCGGACTAGGCTTGGGGGTGTGCAGCCCAGCCCTAGCCAGCCCATCTCTCTCTCCCCTAAAGCCCCTTAAGGCCCATATACTCCCTGGGGGGTTCCGGTAACCTCCTTGTACTCCAGTATTTATCCGGTGACCCCCGGAACCCTTCCGGTGTCCGAATATAACCTTCCAATATATCAATCTTTATGTCTCGACCATTTCAAGACTCCTCATCATGTCCGTGATCTCATCCGGGACTCCGAACAACCTTCAATACATCAAAACACAAAAACTCATAATACCGATCATCACCGAACGTTAAGCGTGCGGACCCTACGGGTTCGAGAACTATGTAGACATGACCGAGACATGCCTCCGGCCAATAACCAATAGCGGAACCTAGATGCTCATATTGGCTCCTACATATTCTACGAAGATCTTTATCGGTCAAACCGCATAACAACATACGTTGTTCCATTGTCATCGATATGTTTGCCCAAGATTCGATCGTCGGTATCTCAATACCTAGTTCAATCTCGGTACCGGCAAGTCTCTTTACTCGTTCTGTAGTGCATCATCCCGCAACTAACTCATTAGTCACATTGCTGGCAAGGCATATAGTGATGTGCATTACCAAGAGGGCCCAGAGATACCTCTCCGACAATCGGAGTGACAAATCCTAATCTTGATCTATGCCAACTCAACAAGTACCATCGCAGACACCTGTAGAGCACCTTTATAATCATCCAGTTATGTTGTGGCGTTTGGTAGCACACAAAGTGTTCCTCCAGTATTCGGGAATTGCATAATCTCATAGTCATAGGAACATGTATAAGTCATGAAGAAAGCAATAGCAACAAACTAAACAATCAAGTGCTAAGCTAACGGAATGGGTCAAGTCAATCACATCATTCTCTAATGATGTCATCCCGTTAATCAAATGACAACTCATGTCTATGGTTAGGAAACACAACCATCTTTGATTCAACGAGCTAGTCAAGTAGAGGCATAATAGTGACATTATGTTTGTCTATGATTCACACATGTACTAAGTTTCCGGTTAATACAATTCTAGCATGTATAACAAACATTTATCATGATATAAGAAAATATAAATAACAACTTTATTATTGCCTCTAGGGCATATTTCCTTAAGTCTCCCACTTGCACTAGAGTCAATAATCTAGATTATATAGCAATGATTCTAACACCCATGGAGTCTTGGTGCGGATCATGTTTTGCTCGTGAGAGAGCCTTAGTCAATGGGTCTGCAACATTCAGATCCGTATGTATTTTGCAAATCTCTATGTTTCCCTCCTTGACTTGATCGCGGATGGAATTGAAGGGTCTCTTGATGTGCTTGGTTCTCTTGTGAAATCTGGATTCCTTTGCCAAGGCAATTGCACCAGTATTGTCAAAAAAGATTTCCCGACGCACTAGGTATGACACCTAGATCGGATATGAACTCCTTCATCCAGACTCCTTCATTTGCTGCTTCCGAAGCAGCTATGTACTCCGCTTCACATGTAGATCCCGCCATGATGCTTTGTTTAGAACTGCACCAACTAACATCTCCACTGTTCAATATAAACATGTATCCGGTTTGTGACTTAGAGTCATCCGGATCAGTGTCAAAGCTTGCATCGATGTAACCATTTACGACAAGCTCTTTGTCACCTCCATAAACAAGAAACATATCCTTAGTCCTTTTCAGGTATTTCAGGATGTTCTTGACCGCTCTCCAGTGATCCACTCCTGGATTACTTTGGTACCTTCCTGCTAAACTAATATCAAGGCACACATCAGGTCTAGTACACAACATTGCATACATGATAGAGCCTATGGCTGAAGCATAGGGAACACCTTTCATTTTCTCTCCATCTTCTGTTGTGGTCGGGCATTGAGTCTGACTCAACTTCATACCTTATAACACAGGCAAGAACCCTTTGTTTGCTTGATCCATTTTGAACTTCTTCAAAACTTTATCAAGGTATGTGCTTTGTGAAAGTCCAATTAAGCGTCTTGATCTATCTCTATAGATCTTGATGCCCAATATATAAGCATCTTCACCGAGGTTCTTCATTGAAAAACTCTTATTCAAGTATCCTTTTATGCTATCCAGAAATTCTATATCATTTCCAATTAACAATATGTCATCCACATATAATATTAGAAATGCTACAGAGCTCCCATTCACTTTCTTGTAAATACAGTCTTCTCCAAAAGTCTGTATAAAACCATATGATTTGATCACACTGTCAAAATGTTTATTCCAACTCTAAGATGCTTGCACCAGTCCATAGATGGATCGCTGGAGCTTACACACCTTGTTAGCATCCTTTGGATCGATAAAACCTTTAGGTTGCATCATATACAACTCTTCTTCCAGAAATCCATTCAAGAATGCAGTCTTTACATCCATTTGCCAAATTTCATAATCATAAAATGCGGCAATTGCTAACATGATTCGGACGGACTTAAGCATCGCTACGGGTGAGAAGGTCTCATCGTAGTCAACTCCTTGAACTTGTCGAAAACCTTTCGCAACAAGTCAAGCTTTGTAGACAGTAACATTTCCGTCAACGTCAATCTTCTTCTTGAAGATCCATTTATTCTCGATGGCTTGCCGATCATCGGGCAAGTCAACCAAAGTCCACACTTTGTTCTCATACATGGATCCCATCTCAGATTTCATGGCCTCAAGCCATTTCGCGGAATCTGGGCTCATCGTCGCTTCCTCATAGTTCGTAGGTTCACCATGGTCAAGTAACATGACCTCCAGAACAGGATTACCATACCACTCTGGTGCGGATCTTATTCTGGTTAACCTACGAGGTTTGCTAGTAACTTGATCTAAAGTGTCATGATCATTATCATCAGCTTCCTCACTAATTGGTGTAGGGATCACAGGAACTGATTTCTGTGATGAACTACTTTCCAATAAGGAAGCAGGTACAGTTACCTCATCAAGTTCTACTTTCCTCCCACTCACTTCTTTCGAGAGAAACTTAGAAAGGATCCATTCTTAGCAACGAATGTCTTGCCTTCGAATTTGTGATAGAAGGTGTACCCAACAGTCTCCTTTGGGTATGCTATGAAGACACATTTCTCCAATTTGGGTTCAAGATTATCAGGTTGAAGCGTTTTCACATAAGCATCGCAGCCCCAAACTTTAAGAAACGACAACTTTGGTTTCTTGCCAAACCACAGTTCATAAGGCGTCATCTCAACGGATTTAGATGGTGCCCTATTTAACGTGAATGCAGCCGTCCCTAAAGCATAACCCCAAAACGATAGCGGTAAATCAGTAAGAGACATCATAGATCACACCATATCTAATAAAGTGCGGTTACGACGTTCGGACACACCATTACGTGTGGTGTTCCGGGTGGCGTGAGTTGCGAAACTATTCCGCATTGTTTCAAATGAAGAACAAACTCGTAACTCAAATATTCTCCTCCGCGATCAGTTCGTAGAAACTTTATTTTCTTGTTACGATGATTTTCCATTTCACTATGAAATTCTTTGAACTTTTCAAATGTTTCAGGCTTATGTTCATTAAGTAGATATACCCATATCTGCTTAAATCAACTGTGAAGGTGAGAAAATAACGATACCCACTGCGAGCAACAATATTCATCGGACCACACATACATCAGTATGTATGATTTCCAACAAATCTTTTGCTCGCTCCATTGTTCCGGAGAATGGAGTTTTAGTCATCTTTGCCCATGAGGCATGGTTTGCAAGTACCAAGTGATTCATAATCAAGTGATTCCAAAAGTCCATCAGAATGGAGTTTCTTCATGCGCTTTACATCAATATGACCCAAACGGCAGTGCCACAAATAAGTTGCACTATCATTGTCAACTCTGCATCTTTTGGCTTCAATATTATAAATATGTGTATCACTACTATTGACATTCAATAAAGATAGACCACTCTTCAAGGGTGCATGACCATAAAAGATATTATTCATATAAATAGAACAACCATTATTCTCAGATTTAAATGAATAACCGTCTCGCATTAAACAAGATCCAGATATAATGTTCATGCTCAACACTGGCACCAAATAACAATTATTTAATTCTAAAACTAATCCCCAAGGTAGATGTAGAGGTAGGGTGCCGACCGCGATCACATCGACTTTGGAACCATTTCCCACGCACATTGTCACCTCATCCTTAGCTAATCTTTGCTTAATCCGTAGTCCCTGTTTCAAGTTGCAAATATTAGCAACAGAACCAGTATCAAATACCCAGGCACTACTGCGAGCATTAGTAAGGTACACATTAATAACATGTATATCACATATACCTTTGTTCACCTTGCCATCCTTCTTATCCGCCAAATACTTGGGGCAGTTCTGCTTCGAGTGACCAGTCCCTTTGCAGTAGAAGCACTCAGTCTCAGGCTTAGGTCCAGACTTGGGCTTCTTCACTTGAGCAGGAACTTGCTTGACGTTCTTCTTGAAGTTCCCCTTCTTCTGTTTACCCTTTTTCTTGAAACTGGTGGTCTTATTAACCATCAACACTTGATGCTCCTTCTTGATTTCTACCTCCGCAGCCTTTAGCATTGCGAAGAGCTCGGGAATTGTCTTGTTCATCCCTTGCATATTATAGTTCATCACAAAGCTCTTGTAGCTTGGTGGAAGTGATTGAAGAATTCTGTCAATGACACTATCATCCAGAAGATTAACTCCCAGTTGAATTAAGTGATTATTATACCCAGACATTTTGAGTATATGTTCACTGACAGAACTATTCTCCTCCATCTTGCAATTATAGAACTTATTGGATACCTCATATCTCTCAATCCGGGCATTTGCTTGAAATATTAACTTCAACTCCTGGAACATCTCATATGCTCCATGACGTTCAAAACATTGTTGAAGTCCCGGTTCTAAGCCGTAAAGCAAGGCACACTGAACTATCGAGTAGTCATCAGCTTTGCTCTGCCAGATGTTCACAACGTCCGGCATTGCTCCTACAGCGGGTCTTGCACCTAGCGGTGCTTCCAGGATGTAATTCTTCTATGCAGCAATGAGGATAATCCTCAAGTTACGGACCAAGTCCGTGTAATTGCTACCATCATCTTTCAACTTAGCTTTCTCAAGGAACGCATTAAAATTCAACGGAACAACAGCACGGGCCATCTATCTACAACAACATAGACATGCAAAATACTATCAGGTACTAAGTTCATGATAAATTAAAGTTCAATTAATCAAATTACTTAAGAACCCCCACTTAGATAAACATCCCTCTAATTATCTAAGTGATCACATGATCCATATCAACTAAACCATGTCCGATCATCATGTGAGATGGGGTAGTTTTCAATGGTGAACATCACTATGTTGATCATATCTACTATATGATTCACGCTCAACCTTTCGGTCTTAGTGTTCCGAGGCCGTATATGCATATGCTAGGCTCGTCAAGTTTAACCCGAGTATTCTGCATGTGCAAAACTGGCTTGCACCCATTGTATGTGAACGTAGAGCTTATCACACCCGATCATCACGTGGTGTCTCGGCACGACGAACTTTCGCAATGGTGCATACTCAGGGAGAACACTTATACCTTGAAATTTGGTGAGAGATCATCTTATAATGCTACCGTCGATCTAAGCAAAATAAGATGCATAAAAGATAAACATCACATGCAATCATTATAAGTGATATGATATGGCCATCATCATCTTGTGCCTTTGATCTCCATCTCCAAAGCACCGTCATGATCATCATCGTCACCGGCGCGACACCTTGATCTCCATCATAGCATCATTGTCGTCTCGCCAACTATTGCTTATACGACTATCGCTACCACTTAGTGATAAAGTAAAGCAATTAGATGGCGATTGCATTTCATACAATAAAGCGACAACCATATGGCTCCTGCGAGTTGCCAATAACTCTGTTACAAAACATGATCATCTCATACAATAAAATATTGCATCATGTCTTGACCATATCACATCACAACATGCCCTGCAAAAACAAGTTAGACGTCCTCTACTTTGTTGTTGCAAGTTTTACGTGGCTGCTACGGGCTAAGCAAGAACCTTTCTTACCTACGCATCAAAACCACAATGATATTTCGTCAAGTATGTGTTGTTTTAACCTTCACAAGGATCGGGCGTAGCCACACTCGATTCAACTAAAGTTGGAGAAACTGACACCCGCCAGCTGCTACATCTCGAGCTTGTGTTGGTTTTCCCCGAAGAGGAGAGGATGATGCAGCACAGTAGCGTAAGTATTTCCCTCAGTTTTTGAGAACCAAGGTATCAATCCAGTAGGAGGTCACGCGCAAGTCCCTCATACCTGCACAACACGATAGCAACTCGCAACCAACGCTTAGGGGTTGTCAATCCCTTCACGGTCACTTACAAGAGTGAGATCTGATAGAGATAATTTTTTTGGTATTTTTGATAGATAGATGCAAAGGCAAAGTAAAAACAAAGCAAGTAAATAAAGTGATATAGATTGATATGATGAGAATAGACCCGGGGCCATAGGTTTCACTAGTGGCTTCTCTCAAGAGCATAAGTATTCTACGGTGGGTGAACAAATTACTGTTGAGCAATTGACAGAATTGAGCATAGTTATGAGTATATCTAGGCAATGATCATGTATATAGGCATCACGTCCGTGACAAGTAGATCGAAATGATTCTGCATCTACTACTATTACTCCACTCATCGACCGCTATCCAGCATGCATCTAGAGTATTAAGTTAAAAACAGAGTAACGCTTTAAGCAAGATGACATGATGTAGAGGGATAAATTCATGCAATATGATAAAAAAACCATCTTGTTATCCTCGATGGCAACAATACAATACGTGCCTTGCAACTCTTTCTGTCACTGAGTAAGGACACCGCAAGATTGAACCCAAAGCCATGCACTTCTCCCATTGCAAGAACTACCAATCTAGTTGGCCAAACCAAACGGATAATTCGAAGAGACTTGCAAAGATAACTCAATCATACATAAAAGAATTTAGAGAAGAATCAAATATTTTCCATAGATAATACTGGATCATAAACCCACAATTCATCGGTCTCAACAAACACACCGCAAAAAGAAGATTACATCGAATAGATCTCCACAAGAGAGGGGGAGAACATTGTATTGAGATCCAAAAAGAGAGAAGAAGCCATCTAGCTACTAGCTATGGACCCGAAGGTCTGAAGTAAACTACTCACACTTCATCGGAGGGGCTATGGTGATGATGTAGAAGCCCTCCGTGGTGGATGCCCCCTCCGGTGGAGCTCCGAAACAGGCCCCAAGATGGGATCTCGTGGATACAGAAGGTTGCGGCGGTGGAATTAGGTTTTTTGGCTCCCCCTTGATCATACGGGGATACGTAGGTATATATAGGAGGAAGGAGTACGTCGATAGAGCTCCGAGGGTCCCAGTCTCGTGACCTCCTCGGAAGCTTCTTGGAGTAGGGTCCAAGTCTCCTGGATCACGTTCGGTTGGAAAATCACGATCCCAAAGGTTTCATTCCGTTTGGACTCCGTTTGATATTCTGTTTCTTCAAAATACTGAAAAAGGCAAAAAACAACAATTTTGGGTTGGGCCTCCAGTTAATAGGTTAGTCCCAAAAGTAATATAAAAGTGAAAAATAAAGCCCAATATAGTCCAAAACAGTAGATAAAGTAGCACGGAGCAATCAAAAATTATAGATATGTTGGAGACGTATCACCAGCCACCTGTGTGCGAAGCACGTCGGTAGAACCAGTCTCGCGTAAGTGTACGCGTAATGCCGGTCTGGCCTGCTTCATCCAACAATACTGCCGAATCAAAGTATGACATGCTGGTAAGCAGTATGACTAGTATCGCCCACAACTCACTTGTGTTCTACTCATGCATATAACATCTACGCATAAACCTGGCTCGGATGCCACTGTTGGGGAACGTAGTAATTTCAAAAAATTCCCTACGCACATGCAAGATCATGGTGATTCATAGCAACAAGAGGGGAGAGTGTCGTCCACGTACCCTCATAGACCGTAAGCGGAAGCGTTATGACAACGCGGTTGATGTAGTCGTACGTCTTCACCATCGACCGATCCTAGTATTGAACATACAGCACCTCCGTGATCTGCACACGTTTAGCTCGGTGACGTCCCATGAACTCACGATCCAGTAAAGCTTCGAGGGAGAGTTCCGTCAGCAAGACGGCGTGATGACAGTGTTGATGAAGCTACCGACGCAGGGCTTCGCCTAAGCACCGCTGCGATATGACTGAGCTGGATTATGGTGGACGGGGCACCGCACACGGCTAAAAGATCAATGATCAACTTGTGTGTCTTGGGGTGCCCTCCTGCCCCCATATATAAAGGAGCAATGGGGGGAGGCGGCCGGCCTAGGAGGAGGGCGCGCCAAGGGAGGAGTCCTACTCCCACTAGGAGTAGGACTCCCCTTTCCTAGTAGGAGTAGGAGAAGGGGGAAGGGAAGGAGAGGAGGAGAAGGAAGGAGGGGGTGCCGCCCCTCCCCCCTAGTCCAATTTGGACTAGTCTTGGGGGGGGGCGCGACCCAGCCCTAGCCAGCCCCTCTCTCTCCCCCCTAAAGCCCATTAAGACCCATATGCTCCCCGGGGGGTTCCGGTAACCTCCCGATACTCCGGTATTTATCCGGTGACCCCCGGAACCCTTCTGGTGTCCGAATATAACCTTCCAATATATCAATCTTTATGTCTCGACCATTTCAAGACTCCTTGTCATGTCCGTGATCTCATCCAGGACTCCAAACAACCTTCGATACATCAAAACACATAAACTCATAATACTGATTGTCACCGAATGTTAAGCGTGCGGACCCTACGGCTTCGAGAACTATGTAGACATGACCGAGACATGTCTCCGGCCAATAACCAATATCGGAACCTGGATGCTCATATTGGCTCCTACATATTCTACAAAGATCTTTGTCGGTCAAACCGCATAACAACATACGTTGTTCCCTTTGTCATCGATATGTTACTTGCCCGAGATTCGATCGTCGGTATCTCAATACCTAGTTCAACCTCGTTACTGGCAAGTCTCTTTACTCGTTCCATAGTGCATCATCCCGCAACTAACTCATTAGTCACATTACTTGCAAGGCTTATAGTGATGTGCATTACCGAGAGGGCCCAGAGATACCTCTCCGACAATCAGAGTGACAAATCCTAATCTTGATCTATGCCAACTCAACAAGTACCATCGAAGACACCTGTAGAGCACCTTTATAATCACCCAGTTATGTTGTGACGTTTGGTAGCACACAAAGTGTTCCTCCAGTATTCAGGAGTTGCATAATCTCTAGTCATAGGAACATGTATAAGTCATGAAGAAAGCAATAGCAACAAACTAAACGATCAAGTGCTAAGCTAACGGAATGGGTCAAGTCAATCACATCATTCTCTAATGATGTGATCCCGTTAATCAAATGACAACTCATGTCTATGGTTAGGAAACACAACCATCTTTGATTCAACGACCTAGTCAAGTAGAGGCATACTAGTGACATTATGTTTGACTATGTATTCACACATGTACTAAGTTTCCAGTTAATACAATTCTAGCATGAATAATAAACATTTATCATGATATAAGGAAATATAAATAACAACTTTACTATTGCCTCTAGGGCATATTTCCTTCACCCACCCCCCTGGGCGCGCCCCTGCCTCGTGGGCCCCTCGAGCATTGTCTCGCGTTGATTCCACTTTCCAAAATTCATAAATATTCCAAAAATATTCTTCGTCAGTTTTTATCCCGTTTGGACTCCGTTTGATATGGGTTTTTTGCTAAACAAAAAACATGCAACAAACAGGAACTGGCACTGGACACTGGATCAATATGTTAGTCCCAAAAATAGTATAAAAAGTTGCCAAAAGTATATGAAAGTTGTATAATATTGGCATGGAACAATCAAAAATTATAGATATGATGGAGACGTATCATTGACCCATATTTTCTTTCATACTGGACCAATGGCTTGCCATTTCTTTAATTAAGACATAAATATTATAAGCATTCACAACATAGGGAAAGAACCTCACTCTCGCGGGATCCTTGAGATCTTTGTTCATTACAGAACCACAAGTTCTTAGCGCCCACCAGCACCCACAAAATTATTTTCAGCTAGCACACCTAATGGGATGTAATTCTTAATGAGAAATGTTGCATGGTAGTGACAGATTTGGATTTGTCATTTGGGACCCACGAGGAAAAGGCCTATCCAGGGCAGTGCCGACTCAGCCGTAAACATTGAGAAACCTGGTTTTAAAATTACTGTAAATCCAAAACTCGCCTCAAAATCATGAAACTTGGCATGGTATTATTACATAGCACCAACATGTTGTTGTAAGAAAATAGTCCAATTTGGGACAAGTTTTGGTACAAACTTCTTACAAACCGGAGCTTCTCTCAAAAAGGCTCATGGTTCCGGGAGGAACCTTGTCACCTATGTGTGCGAAATGACGTACGTTGTCTCTTTCCGCCTTGATTTATTTTACAGAGGCAACATGCAACTATAGTAATATGAAATTATTCAGGGCTCGTTTTGCCTTTTTATACATTATTTTAGTTTTCTAGGCATTTTGGAACATACTTTGGTGTGTGCAAAGGTCATGTGTGTACTAGCCACATATGTGTGTACATACTTTGCCTGTTTATGGAATGAAGTCCTTATAAGTTATAAGTACATATGTTGTTGTTCTGTGCAATGACATCGCACATGGGCCATACTAGAGAACCCGTTGGTGATGATTTCATCAATCGCTGACAATTGTATACCACCAAGCGTTTGCCTAGAACACACACGGCTTATTAGCAGCAATCATCTGTATTATTATCGGTCTTCGCCACATTTCTGATTACAGACCTGTTTGCCGCATATCACACACATCCTGTTAAATTGAACCATTTCTGTTCTTTTGGCTCAAAGCAAACAGTTCATCCAAGTGGACCATATGTTGTATATCGCACACAACGACGGTTTCTTTTGTGTTGCCTAATCACAAACAGTTCATCCGACTGAACCGTATGATGTATATCGACCTTCATCTGGCTGCCTGTTTCTATTGTTCCTCCTTATCGCAAACAGTTAATTGAACTGAACCGTATGCCCTGCATTGCAAACGCAACTAAAATCTGAACCATGTTTGATGCATACGTCGTAGCAAACATTTTGCACCTTTTTGATGGGTTTTTACACCATCGTTTGCAATTAATGCATCACACACAGTTTCGTTGAAGGGTCTCTGATCGTAGTGTCGTGCTACCTCTTGAGTATGCGTTGGTTTTCCCTCGAAAAGGAAAGGGTGATGCAGCAAAGTAGCGTAAGTATTTCCCTCAGTTTTGAGAACCAAGGTATCAATCCAGTAGGAGATGACACGCAAGTCACCTAGTCTGCACAAACAATCAAGAACCTTGCAACCAATGCGATAAAGGGGTTTTCAATCCCTTCACGGCCAATCACAAAAGTGAGATTTGATAGAGATAATAAAGTAAATATTTTTGGTATTTTTGTTGTATAGATTGGAAAGTAAAGATTGCAAAATAGTAAACGAGATGCGATATAAATAAAAGAGATGTAATATAATAGGAAAGAGACCCGGGGGCCATAGGTTTCACTAGTGGCTTCTCTCAAGATAGCATATATTATGGTGGGTGAACAAATTACTGCCGAGCAATTGATAGAAGAGCGCATAATTATGAAGACATCTAAGGCAATGATCATGAACATAGGCATCACGTCCGTGTCAAGTAGACTGAAATGATTTTGCATCTACTACTACTACTCCATACATCGACCGCTATCCAGCATGCATCTAGAGTATTAAGTTCATAAGAACGGAGTAACGCATTAAGCAAGATGACATGATGTAGAGAGATAAACTCAAGCAATATGATATAAACCCCATCTTTTTATCCTCGATGGCAACAATACAATATGTGCCTTGCTGCCCCTACTGTCACTGGGAAAGGACACCGCAAGATTGAACTTAATGCTAAGCACTTCTCCCATTGCAAGAAAGATCAATCTAGTAGGCCAAACTAAACCGATAATTCGAAGAGACTTGCAAAAATATCAAATCATGCATATAAGAATTTAGAGAAAAACCAAATAATATTCATAGATAATCAAGTTCATAAATCCACAATTCATCGGATCTCGGCAAACACACCGCAAAAGAATATTACATCGAATAGATCTCCAAGAACATCGAGGAGAACATGGTATTGAGAATCAAAGAGAGAGAAGAAGCCATCTAGCTAATAACTATGGACCCGAAGG
This sequence comes from Triticum aestivum, assembly GCF_018294505.1. Lineage (NCBI taxonomy): Eukaryota > Viridiplantae > Streptophyta > Magnoliopsida > Poales > Poaceae > Triticum > Triticum aestivum. The sequence continues at coordinate 423,389,877 of NC_057810.1, forward strand.
TCTGTGGTAAACTACTCACGCTTCATCGGAGAGGCAATGGTGTTGATGTAGCAGCCCTCCATGATCGATTCCCCCTCCGGTAGATCGTCGGAAAAAGGCCCCAAGATGGGATCTCACGGGTACAAAAGGTTGCGGCGGCGGAAAAGTGGTTTCGTGGCTCCCCCTGATGTTTCCAGGGTATAAGAGTATATATAGGCGAAAGAAGTACATCGGTGGAGCTACGAGGGGTCCACGAGGGTGGGGGCACGCCTACCCCCCCCCCCTAGCGCGCCCTCTTGCCTCGTGGCTTCCTTGTAGAGTCCCAGACTTCAACTCCAAGTCTTCTGGATTGCTTTTGGTCCAAGAAAGATCCTCGCGAAGGTTTCATTCCGTTTGGACTCCGTTTGATATTCCTTTTCTGTAAAACACTAAAATAGGCAAAAAAAACAGAAACTGGCATTGGGCCTCCGGTTAATAGGTTAGTCCCAAAAATAATATAAAAGAGCATATTAAAGCCCATTAAACATCCAAAACAGATAATATAATAGCATGGAACAATCAAAAATTATAGATACGTTGGAGATGTATCATGTCGCATTAGCAGCATCCTGTAGTAGTGTTGGGTCTCATCTACATCAACCAACAAGCTCGCAATTGATGACGATCATCCATCCTTTGACACCTTCAACCGGAAGCAAGGTTGGTTACCTCCGACTTCGTGAAAGGTTGAGTGTGACCAGGGTATCCATTATGTCACAAACTTTTCCTTGCCATTACCTTAGACCCACCATTCTCTGTGTACACTTTCACACCTATTGAGACTAGCTATCCAAGTATTGTCGGGCTTCACGAAAACTTGAGCACCTTATTAGTGGTAACAATAGCATTAGCTTACTCCCATGCATATGTTACGATACTTGTCTCGCATATTTTGTTGAGGCTCAATAAGGACAGTGGAAAGGAAGAAAAAGTTCACAAAAAAGATCTTCTAATCAAGAAAAGGAGAACCACAAATTATAAGCAAAGGAGTTGAGCATCAAAAGAGATACTTATGGATATGATATTTGGAAAGGAAACACTATGCTTGCATGTATAGGTTGGTGCCAAGTAGCGAGCGTTTTCACATGTGCAATCAAGTTAGCGTCTCTCCTAGTGTTTGTACAACAAGAGCTTAGTCTTCATTAGGCGATTTTGTATTACTCATCCCTATAGTTGCAGAAGTTCGACCGTGTGTGTTTCTTTTATTGCCCTCTTCTACTTTTTCCCTCGACTATAGGTTCATCTTTGATGGCTATGATTTGCGGTGACTGGCAGCATTGGTAGGCGTCAGACACAGGTGACGAGAGACATGATTTGGGGAATGCGAGTGCGAGTGAAGATTCCCAAGTGGAGAGAAGAGGGAGGAGGAAGTTCATGTGACTGTACAAGAGTGTCTTGCAATTTGGGCCCACTTGCCAGCGCAGAAATAAATGTTAGCACATACTGTGAACCAACAATGTCTTGGGACTCAAACAAATGACATGGGCAATGCAAGCATGAAATAAATATAAATTAGAAAGGCAGGTAAGAAAGTGCAAAACTAGGTGATATATTTCACGATACAAAACTTGGAACTGGACATACAGTTGGTAATGCTTGATTTCACCTCATGTCACTTGAGAGTACAAGTGAGGAAACATGGAGAAAGCAAGTTTCATCGAAAGTAACTTGACAATACAAATGTAAGGTAGAAAAACGAGGATAATGCAATATTCATCAGACGTAAATTTTACAGGAGAAGATATGGAAAAACAAGATTATAGGAGCATGCGATGATTGATAAGTGCCCGACGAAGAATCATTGCATTGGCAAGGATGAAATCGTAATGGTATATGTAAGGAAAATTTTCCGTAGGAACGAGGAACATTTTGAAGATTCACTTGAAGGTCGCGATGAAGAAAATTCTAGAGGAATTTGCTTAGGAATTGCGAATGAGGATGATTTACGGCGGGATAGAACATTAAAAGGTGATCTGTGATCTTATGAGAACTTGGACACAAAGATAAGTGGACGGGAGTAAAATGAATTGAAAAAGAAGAGGGCATCACGATTGGAAGGAAGAACACAGATCACCGCAATGGGAAGTGTGGGGAAGGTTGTCAGTGGAACAAGTGTACCGAGGAAGAAGATGAATATATGTGATGGAGGGAAGAGGATTTAACAGAAAGACAACTTTGAAGGAGAAAGAACAAGATGGGAGCGGGAAAAAGAGGTATTTACCCAAAACCACCACACTTGGGCTAGGGTAACAATTTAGTATCACTTTCAGACAAGGCACGAGTAACCACCTTTTTGTGCCCAGCAACTAATGGAGAGCACCCATCATCTGATTTGCTCACAAAAACAATTGGTTTGACCTATTGGGCCTACCTGTCGGGCTGATGTGGTGAAGACCAAAAATTTGACCAATTGATGCGGCAAATGAGACTTGGTCCCCACATGTCAATGACCGGAAGGTCTTCTTCATATCACTCTTTCGATGGGACATTCCATCGAGCACCTTCTGGGCGTCCAGAGAGCGGCGACGTGCTTCCCGCGCCCTAAGCCCTAGTCTGCTCACCGCAGATGTCGCCATGGGTGCTTTGCTCTCAGGATGTATGAAGCTCGTCACTGGCCCCTGAGTGCTCTGCCTGGTCCAGAGCAGTGCGGTGAGGCCCTTGCTGAGCTGCGGGTCGGAGTTAGCCTAGAACCTGACGCAAACGGAGGGCTCCACCTCCGGCGCGTCGTGGACCATGAGCTGGGTGGGACGCATCCCCAGACATTGTTGGCATCCTTTTCTCATCGTCTAGTACAGGGGAGGAAGTCGAGCGGCGTAGGCGAGGAGTTGCTTGTAGGGGTGCGCTTATGGGGCGAATAGTTAAGGAGACAAACAGGGGTGGAAGTGGGGGCAGCGAACGCCAAGGGCGGCAGCAAGGCAGCGGCCTGGGAGACAGGGTGGATGGGCGTGCGGCACGACTGCCGCCAGCGGGCCCTTCCCGCGCCTCCTCCCTTTCCTCCCAAAGGCCATCTTCCATCATAGCACCTGCGCGCTTGCCTCCGCTCCGGACCGAAGAGACGAGGAAGAAGAAAATAAAAGGAGAAAGACGATGAGTGGCTGACTGGTGGGGGCCCCGTCCACCTCAGTTGGTCAAATATTGACATGGATTAGTCTTCGCCATGTCAGTCTGACAGGTGGACCCAATCAATCAATTTTGCTATTTTTGCAAGCAAAATCGACAATTAGTGCTCCGAGTTATAGGTTAAGCTGTTACCCTAGCCTCGGCTGTGGTGATTTTGCGTAAATAACTCGATAAAAAGAACATGCAAGAACAGTTGTACCAAGTACTAGCACACGATGGGCATGTATATCGTCTCACATACTGATCTCAATTTCCATCTGTTTTTCAGGAATTTTCTAGTCGAACCAAGCTTCCAAATCACGGCGCGGATGAACAGACTGGAGGTGCATCCCCGCCCCTGCGTATTACTCTCCATTTTCCATGCTCTTAGTAAATGTACCTTTGCTCGGTTGTATATTGATGTTGGATGCAATTTACAATGTTGATGTGGTGAAAGTTAATATTGTCGTTGGGTTCATATAACTAACAGCTGATGCATTTGTGGGCCGGAATGGCATGATCCTTTGTAGCAGCGGAAATCGAAAATGAGTTTAAAATGTAAAAAAAAGGGAAGAGTGCATTCTCCACTTTCTTATCTCGAAAATGCGTAATATAGTGATGTCATGTGTCTGTTTCTTTGAAAAGGTGGGTTGGCCCTTAGGGAAAACAGTAGTGCCAGGTTCCATTGTGGAACAGTCGTTTGTCGGTGGCCCTTAGATCGTATCCAATCTCTCATGTCAATGAGTCAGTTAGAAAACAGCTCCAAATGAATCAGTGATTTCCTCTTTATTTGCCTCGGAGTGCAAGGGGAAACAAGAAAGTCATACTCAAGCTGATCACGATGTGCCATCCGATCTATGGAAGACTAGGAAGAAGAATTCTTCATCTTCGGTAATCCGGTAAGGTACTTTTGGAACACCAATGGGCATATTAGATTAATATTATTATATTCAAGTAAGAAAACTACACTTTAATATATAAACATAAGAATGGAAGAGAAAGAAAGAATCTGAGAAGGGAAGCGGCGATTTGGCGCCCGTTCTCAGCTGCACCTGAAATCGCGCATGTCCGTTTCAGGCTCGGGATGGGAACAAATCCAGCTGGCGTGGCAGGTGCGAGGGGCAGTAAATCGGGCATACAGCTGAATATAGTACAAAATAGTGCCGAAGACGTGGGGCCAAAGCGTAGCTGCGGAACGGACGGCGCGCGAGCGCGCACTGGGCCGTGGACCAGGACGTCACCATTTTAGGTGGGCCATGGATCAGATAATGGGCCCAGGACGGTACACGACATCTGAGCCGTCTGTCAGGCGGCGGGCCACCACACGTGCTCGTGTGAGGGCGAGAAAGGGCTGCCCCTCCCTTGGCCTAGTTCATTCTGGAAACCCTCGCCGCCACCCGGTTTGGGAGAAAACATCGATAGCGACGACTGCATTGGGTGCTTGCGGCGGCACTAGTTCTTCGCCGTCGACAAGCAGGGGATGGAAGCTACGGGTATGGAGTTCCTGCTTGATGCGGTCGACATGTTAGTCTGTACAGATATATGAAATTGTTATAGGGATTTGGTGAGCTAAGCTACAACAGACGCAATAGTGCCCTGACGAACTGCCCTTTTGTGCTGGTGATTGCCGTGGTTTTTTCAGGTTCCCATTGAGAGAGGAGTTCGATGAAAGCCTTGAACAGCCAGATCCGATTCCCCTCCTTGTCCTGCTAGAGAACGGGGCCAGAAATGCGGACCCTGGTGATTCAAATGTTGGGCCTGGGATCGCTCAGAAGGTGGGAGACGATGCCACAGGTGGAGCGGGTGAAGGTTTGCGCCGTCGGCGTGATGCATCTCCGACGAGGTCGGCCCAGTTGACCGACAAAGCAAATCCAGAGGCCCCTGGCTGGTCTAAAAGGTGTCAAGCAAAAAATCACACCAGTTTTTTTTTTGTCCGTTTTAGTAGAACTATGTATGCAACTTCATATGCAGTATGCGTTCTATGTCCATAGGAAAAAGTTTCCTTTCTTAAAAATGTAGCTTACAGATTCGATGCAGTTATTCTAGGAAATTGCATAGGGAATGAGTGTGCTGAATATGAGCGTGTTGATTTAAAAAATTCAGGCTTCGTCTAGGCAGTGCGCAACCAAACAGAGCAATCATGTCCCTCCCGGATGAGCGCTCTGGAGCAGTCAATCCACAAGTATGTAGAGCAAACTGACAAGAGTGTAATACGGCCTGACAAAGGTTGTGAACCATGGGAGAGAAGGTGCACTGGCCTTCTCATTAGCACATTGTTACACCAAGGATTTGTTAAAGCAGCAGAGAGAAAACATTGTGAACCTGGGGGAAGTCTATATTATAATTGGTAGCTTTTTTGGTTGTGTTGAGAAGGTGCCATTCATGAAAAGGATTCTTAGTAATATTTGTGGAAAGATTACCGTGAACAAGCTGTGGATGATGTAAGGAAGACGCTGGAGGTGTTTGCTGGCATCCGTTCTACTGACCCTGGCTTCACCTATGTGGTTTTGACTGACAAGTCCATCAAGGCTAAAAGTCTCATGTGGGCTAATGGGAGCAGCAGAATGCAATACAAGTTATTTGGAAATGTGGTCACATTCGACACTACATACATGATATACCTTTATGACATGTCGTTTGGGTTATTGTCGGAGTTAACAACCATTTTCAGATCATTATTCTGGCAGGGGTGTTGATGCGGGATGAACAAGAAGAAAGCTTTCAATGGGTTTTCACGGATGACGGGAGGCTGTGCCCCAAAGAGAATACTCACATGTCAGGTTAATGGCCCAAGTTTTAAAAGCCTACCAGCCTAACTTTTAAATGCACTTGTATAAGGCAAAAATAATTAATTGCTACAAATTTTTTGGGTCTAAATAGTGCTGTTTTGTTTGCATACCAATGCAGGGCTATGGAGATGTCGATCAGTAAGATTTATCCAACTACTGTTCACCGGTGGTGCAGGTGGCATGTTCTGAAGAAAGCGAAGGAAACCCTGGGACTGCTATACACGAAGAAGAGCGACTTCCAGGCTGAATTTCAAAAGGTTGTGAACCACATGCTAACTCAAGATGAGTTTGAGGCGGCTTTGGGCTTCTTGTTGGATAAATGTAATCTGAGGAAGCACACGTACATGACCCAAATATATAAAACCAGGAAAAAGTGGGCACAACCGTACTTCAAGGGTGTGTTTTGCGCAAAAATAACGAGCACCCAACGCACTGAGAGCGCAAACCATGTGTTGAAGATGTACATGCCTCCTGCTAGCCCAATGCATGTTTACGTAGGCAGTACATGAGGTTGCAATTTGACCGCGAGGGTGAGGAAAGCTACGAGGAAAAGAGGACACTGATTGTAAGTACTCCCTCCGTCTAGGTGAGTAAGTCATCTTAGGTTGTGCACCGTGACCAAGGAGGAGGGGAAAACGAGAGACGTTAATGTTTATTTGCTAATTAATAGCATTGCATGCAATGAACTAGCCACTGCATGTTGTGTTTGGTAGTCTCAAATCATTAAAAGCATGCACACCCCTCGTCTCTTATTGGTTGATATGTGAAGAAACAAGAAACGAGATAGAAGTTAATGCACCGCGCCTAAGTGTTTTGGGATTATTTGGTTTTCGTAAGATGACTTACACACCTAGACAGACGGAGTATTTGTTTTGCAAAGTCTTGTTGATTACATTTGTGGAAGCTTCATCTACATTTCTTACATAGGACTTGTTCCGGTTGCCTGATACACTTATTTGGATGGTGCTAAATAAAAATATGGCAGGGCGGAGCCGTCAGGAGAACCAACCTTTGCAATAGAGTGGCACACAAGCAAAATCTACACTAGGAATATGTTTGAGGAATTTGGCCACCTCCTAATTGAAGGGATGGCATACAATGTCACTGAAGTGGAGAGGTTCAGGAAATATATAACAGATCACAACAATGCAGCTAAAAGAGAAAAATGGAGCAGGGTTGAGTACGAGGTGACCGTAAATGAGACCAATCAGTATTCACTTGCGAGTGTGGCCAGTTTGAGCACACTGGGATGTTGTGCAGCCATGTCTTGAGTGTATGCTGGCATTTACATTTTTATATCTTAAATGCAAGCAATCTGAAAAATCTGAAATGCTAACGCTTCTGTATGGCATAGGTCATGGATATACTTCATCTGGAGGAAATCTCTAAGCACCATATTGTCGAGCGGTGGACAAAAGACGCAAGAGATATACTTCCGAAGCACTTGGTTCAGTACCAGAAAGACAATTCAGCAAACTTGTCATTCACATGCAGAAGCACAAAGCTATACCTTAAAGCCATGGAAGTCATGCGGATGGGCGATGCAAGTGTTGCATCTTTTGATCACATGTATGCTGGTCTCGAAGCTCTGCTAGTGAGTGGAGCACCATTGGCAGAGAAGAGGGATGGGTTGGCATTTGAGGATCGTTTGGATGGAACGGTAGGTGGAAGACTGCAAGGCAACATTGAGATTGCTTTTGTTGAAGGAGATGGTGCTGACCAGTGCCATAGTGGTGGGCAATCTGTTAGTGTGAATGCCCTCCAGGGCTTGGAGCTCCAAACAAGCATAGGGGGGGCGGAAGGCCAGCAAACAACAGGGGGAAGGCACCTTATGAAGGTCTTAAGTAAACGAACCAGATCCTGCAGCATTTGTCGTCGCGAAGGTCATGAAAAGACCACGTGCCAGAGAGAGGGGTTGTGCCAAAAAAACCCGAGGAAACCTAGGAAATGCAAGAACTGCGGGATAGAAGGCCATCAACGAAATACATGCAAGAGGCCACTGGGTGTTGATGAGAACTGAGCTATGAATTTTCAGTTTGTAATGCGTGTTGTTGTTTAATCTGGGGATTTTCTAGTGTGTTTCAGTTGAGCACTGCTCCACACTTGTACCTCAATCTGCAGGGGCGTGTTTCATGATGTATCTGATGGCAGCTGATATTTCTATAGTTGCCTGAACTCTGTTCGATTAGCAGATTTGCTTAAATAACGTTTTGTTTGCAGCGCTTGAACATGACAAAGTTTTATATGAATAATGTGTTGGATCACCCTTCCGAAAATGCTGTTTTGCATACATATGATAAATCATGGGATTATGTACTGAAATGGTACTCTATTGGCGGCGGAGATGGGGATGGCTAACCTGGGAGAAGAAGGTTGATTTGTTTCCGGAAATGGCTGGCTATGAGAGTTGGGTGGCGAACTGGCAATGGTGGGTAGGCATTTATGGTGTGTGACGTGGACGCGTTTGTGCGACGAAGAAACAGCACGGCTCAGAAACACAGCCGAGCCATCCAGCGTCGAGCTGATCCGCGACCACAGTACGCCCATGCGTCGCAATGAATGCGCCTCTGGCATGGACAAATTATCACGATATACGGATAGGAAATACAGGTAAGCGCACGGATCCACACGTCAGCCATCGGTCTGGATTTTAGGATCAGCTGAGCCCGGGCTCAGAAACAGATTTTCGCCTGAGAAGAGCTTAGTTGGATCTTTACTGGGATCATAGGGGCTATGCTCCCCTCTCTCTGTCTCAGTCCCACCAACGGCATAGCAACACCTACTCTTCCTTCTGATGCAGCCTTCCTGGATCCATAATTTGGCTACTTTTTCATTTTCATTTAGTAGATCCTAGGAAACATACGTACGAGATATTTACAGCCCTTCTTCGGCAAGGGTATCATGTAAAAGGAGGACGGTTCCTAATCTTTTGATCGGCAAAGGGTTCGATGCATTAGGTTTCGACTATGAACGAGTCAATCAGCTAGATCTACTTGCGGCAAACGGCACCTTCCTTTCCCAGCCAATGGTACGTAAGGCAATGGTTGTTATTTGAAGTTCAGATCTGATCAGGGAATACCCTAGGTTTCGGCTTTTTCCAAGGTTCCTTAACGGTAGGTTTCTGCTCCTTGTTACATCCCTTCCGCTCCTACTAAGACGCTGCTGAACCGATAGAATTTGCCGAGCGAGCACTAGCATAACTTATGGTATCTGACCAGTGTTAAGCATTAGCCATCCAGGGAATGAAACTATGCGACTACCTGCGCTGCGCTGTCACACGGCTCCATTTATCGAAGAAAGGGATCAGACTGCTGCCATTAAGTCAATGCCTTCCGATCCTGAACCAAATGGAAGGGCTTAGTGGGTGTTTAACTTCTTTCGATTTGTGTTTTCTTGTCCCGGAGGCGAATATTGCAGCTCATCAAACTGCTAAACAATTTGTGAGTGCTGTACCTGAGTAAGCCTGGAGTTCCCGGGTTCTTATCACATCTGACAAATGAATGAAGCTCTACTTTTCACACCAAAAACGCAAAAAGGAGAAGATTGCACAAAGCTATTATCATCCACAACATCCCAAATCAAAAGAATCAGAGTTAGAGGAGCTACCAAATTAAGGATTCCAGAAGGAAGATCAATGATAACATCGGCAGTTCACCACCTGAAACCAACCAAGCCAGACACAGACGGACGCTACACGATGGTGATTCTTGTTTAAAAATCCGCTGACAGAGTAACCAAACAGTAGCACATAGTTTCATATACCATACCAAAGTAACAGTATGCGTTTGATTTTTGATCGGCCATGACAGAGCTCACAGCAATTGAAAAGCATTACTACAAAATTGGCGTTACATATTGCAAAGATAAGCTGCGACTCAGTTCTCCAGGCCGGGCACCTGCATGCGGCGGGCGGCCTCGGACTTCTTGCCGCCGAAGATGTCGTCGGAGACGACCCTGAGCTGACCTCGGTTCTTGGACTTGGCGATCTTCTGGATCGTCTTGGGGTTGGTGACCTTCTGCAGCTTCGAGCCCGTGCGCAGCACGTTCTCCTTCTTGCGCTTCTCCCGCTCCTCCTTCTGCTTGCGCTTGGCGACCTTGTTCTGCCGGATCTCGTCCTTGAGCTCCGCCACGCGCGCCTGGTACGCCTTCTTCAGGGACTTGTCCCTCGCGCGCTGCTCCAGAGGGACGGGCTTCCGGGACACCATCAGCGCGGAGGAGCGGCGCGTGCGTGGCTCCTTCCATGTCCGCCCCGAGACGCGCCCGGCGATGACGCCGTCGTAGGTGGGCGACCCGAAGGCCGCCGGCTTGGACGGGTCGGACTGGGAGGCCACTGCGCGGAGCTTCGACGGCCGGGGCGCGTCGGCGTCGAGGTCCATGGAATCGGCGGCATCTGCCTCCTCCTCCCGGCGCTTGCGCTTGCCGCGCTCGCCGCCGAGGCCCTCGTCGAGGTAGCGAAAGTCGAGGTGCGAGGCCATGGGGGAGACTAGGAGCTAGGGTTTCGCCGTCTTTGGGTTCGGGAGAGAGAGGAAGAGACTGGAGGCTCAAGGGGTGGTTTTTGTTAGGGTTTGAGACACGGATGGCGGAGGCGGGTTGGATGGGCCAGAGTTGGCCTAAATTTGGACAGGCCCATTTTACTACTAACTCTGGTCGAAAAAAAAGTTCGTGTCTTTTTTGTTCGTAAAAACATGTGTCTCTTTTTTTTAGGGGGTAAAAAAACGCGTATTTTTGTATGTGTCTCGGAAAACAAATAGTGCATGAAAAGTTGTTATTCCAGCCATTAATTCTTGTAACTGAATTTTTAAGAACACAAACGCTTATTTTTCTCGTGCAAATTTGCAGTGGTACATACTACCATATATGTGCATGATATAAATATTTTTAGTACTTCTAAAAGTTCAAAATAGGACTATTTTTTTTCTGTACTAAAGGGTGCAACGGGTATCGCAGAATCCGTTTGTATATGGACTTCAATCTCCCTTCGTCCGGCTTTTATAAGGCATGCGCCACATTTTCTGTTGATCAATTAACAACATAAGAAATACGTGAACCCCTTATACGAAACGAATGAGTACTATGTTAAAATTAACATGCAAAGATTATACAAGTCGCATCGGAGCATCAATCTGATTACTGAATCAAGTTATCTGCTTGGCGTTAATTCATGAAACATTTGAAATGCGCAAATTCTCACATCAGCTATGGATGCAAAAGAGATCGTTTCTTTATATTTTCGATCTTATTTCCAGCTATAACTTGGTGTTTCCAGTTATAACTTGGCAAATTTCTGGTGAGTTGCTCAAATTATTCTGAAGCAAAACCAGAAAGAACGCACCGGAAGATTTACAGTGATTCGCTGAACAAAATGACAATCTAAAGCTACAATAAACGAAAATCAGTCCGGACTAACGGCCTAGTCCGAGGGGCGCAAAAAAACTAGTCTCGAAAAGCACGCAATTTGCGGCTAATCAAGTTTGGCGATTACTGCATCCGTGACTTCCTGGGTGGTGCTGGTGCCGCCCAAATCCCTGGTCCTGTATTTGCCTTCTGCAATGACACTCTTCACTGCTGATTCCAGCCGGTCGGCAAATGACGGGAACTGCAAATGCCTCAGCATCATGGCGGACGAGAGAAACAGAGCAACTGGGTTAGCTTTCTTCTGTTGCACAATCTTGTCATTTCCCACATTTCCTGCAGAAGCGCCCTGCTCAAAGATGGCATGGTCCTGACCAACATTGCCTGAAATAATGCAGTACACGAAGATTTAGAGACTAATTTTCCATCCCCATATGCTAACAAGTTCGGTATTTATGCATTGCATGGTGCTAAGACGTTCAGACATGGGAAGGCTAAATAGATATATCAAATGCAACATTGAGCAGGCTATTATTAGACAGAAACAATCAATTTATACCAATTGTAAACTTATTTCCACTAAAACAGAAGAATCACAAGCAGAATCAAACTCTACCTCCAGGCATGACACCCGTGCCTCCAGCAATACCTGCAGCCACATTAGACACCAGATTGCCATAAAGATTTGGGGTGACCTATAAAGGGAAGAAAACAAAAGTAAGTCAACAGGTAACTTCCAAAATTGTTTTGTAAACTTTGGGACATCAAGACAACCTTTAGAATGTAAAACAGCGCATACAAAGAAACATGAGATTGCCAACAGAGGTACAAACATAAGAGGTGTTACTACCACATTTGCAAAAACTTAGTTAAACGATCCGCACTGATATTTTCTGTATAGGATCAATATAAGTATATATCAAACAGCGTGCTCAAGGTTTAAATAGTAGCTTATTGTATAACACGAGAACATATCAGCTTGATGAACATTGAACAATTAGAATATGGTTGCAATACAGTGACATTTAGTGAGAAGTGCATAGATTTCATATACATACCATAACATCAAACTGTTCAGGTTTTGCAACAAGCTGCATACAGCAGTTGTCCACAATGATTTCACTATATTGAATTCCAGGATACTTCGTCGCAACCTCACGGCAGGACTCCAAGAACAAACCATCAGCTAGCTTCATGATGTTTGCTTTATGCACTGCCGTCACTTTCTTTCTATTGTTGAGGTAAGCATACTCAAAGGCGTATTTGGCAATCCTTTCAGAGCAGAACTTCGTCATCACCTGGCAAATCCATTAAATGAGTTTAACATGGAGAAAAGAAATCCTTCAGACAACAAAACAAAAGGAGAGAACAGTTGTAATTGTAAAAAAAAAATCAGAAGCAGAATACAGTGCAAACAGGCACAAAATTGATGCAACAACTATAGTTCCAATGACAGGGCATTTAACTATGCAGGGAAAAAGCACCGAGTATATGCCAACTAACAGACAAATCTTACTGTGAGATCAAAAGCCCTAGGGGAAATGTCACTGGATGCTTAACTAAATTAGCATTTTGTATTAAGAATAGACTAGAGAGAAATATATTTTTACTGAATTATTAAATTCACTACTCAAAGCATGGGCACCACAAGCTGTACATTCGAATGCTTCTATTCATCCTTGGCCAGGACAGTACATAATCAACCACAAGAACAAATACATAAAATTGATACTTGAGAGGGCGACATAACCATAACTTGTGTAACATAACTGCACCTTTGCTCACTTCGTCCATTAAAAAGGCTATATGAGCAGCAATGCAGCACCATTGCAAGTTAACCATTAAGTCATTTTATGAATGTTCAACAAAAGCTAGTGCTTTGGTAAATATATGCACATCTAAGGTTAGACAAGTTTGACCAACTTAGCTGGGTGTTTGGTTGAAGTCAAACCTTAGGCAAGATTATTTTTCCAATAAATGGGTACATGTCATACGCTTACAAAAGTGTAACAAGATTGTAATACCCCAGCACATTAGCGGATGCTCACTTGCCCAATTACAGTTGTGTCACTGAATTAGCTTCTCATGGAGATTTTTAATGGAGTTGGACCAACATATATGCTGTGTTCCAAACGTAGCACCTCCAGGTTTACCCTTGTACATGAAATGACTGCTTTCTACAAGTGGGCTGGGCATTGATCAGATTTGGGACGGGACAGGACAGGACAGAGATTCCTCTTATGATTGCCAACTTGTGTCTTCAATTTTGTTGAACGAATGTAACAAAAGTTCGATAACAAATGTTCGGTAAATTGTGGCATTGTCAGTTCTAGATCAAGACAGGCCCACAATCCATCAGTATGGTGGTCCTATTATACACAGCAGACGTTCTATTTACAAGCAAATTAGTGATGGATATCATGAACCCTTAAAGTAAAGAACCCGCTGTCCCAGTACTACAAATAATGACAGGAATAAATGTTGTAGAAGATTGTAAATGGTTAATGTGCGCCCATCACACCTTTTAGAGTTTATAGACATGATAAACGTCCTTTTACACGGATATATGCATACTTATGAAGTTACAAGTATCAATGTAATACATTTTTTCTAGACAGAATTTGCAGGAATCGGAGAGGAAAATATTTGAGTGAATTATGCACGCTACTAAAGCCACATTTTTGTGTAAAAATGTGGCAAGCCAGACTTAGGCAAGTTTTGGCAAAATGTTGAGCCAACGACAGGTAGGCTGCAGGGCAACTGACCGGACACGTACAACAGATGGCCAAACTTGAATATATATGGGTTGACAAAGTGGGGCTGTGAACCAAACATGCACCAGATGTTCCATGCTACAATTTGCAATGGGAAATAATGGTGTCTCGCGTACCTTTAAATTCAATTTAAAGAAACAGATAGGCAACCTTAACTTAGAACAGTGGAACAAATAACATAAGCATTTGGGTATCATCCTAACATTGCTACATGTGATCTCATAGATAAAGTTAATCTCAGAATTAGAAAACACGGCCATGATCCATCAAAGTATGTACTAAATGCTCTCACAATTCACTCACCCCAATATATCAACGACTGAACCTCATGGCAATCATATTCAGTTGGAATAAACCAATCATAAATGCCTACAGTTTTGTTTCACATTATTACAACTTGTGCAGTAAAATCCAACAACCCATGAACTCAGCTAGATTGTCCATTATGCAAATTGCCACAGCCTCCCAATTGCCAATAGCCATATATTATAGGAAAAAAATTATATGAGACCAGGTCTCACGGTTAGCAGGTGAGACCCGCCCTGATGGATGACACGTGGGGTAGATGCTTTGTGATTTGTGAATGCCATGTGTCATCCATCAGGATGGCTCTCACCTGCTAACCCGTGAGACCTGGCCTCATAGAATTCTTTTCCTATATTATACAACTTACCAAGTACTCAGTAACCCGCAGTAAATACCAACAAACTTGTTACAAGCATACTGTCGGAATATTGTTGCTTCAACAATACAACGATTGTCCATGAGGGTCTCTTGTCCATCATGTGTTCAGCAAAAGTGTGGGAAAGCTAAGTACCTCTACTAGCAATCAAACAGTATATTCGATCACAATCCAGCAAAACATTAGCTAGCATAAACTACATCAGCAAGGTCAATGATTGTTCTGTATTGAGCAGTGTGCGGAATTCGCCATACCTTGAGGCTCTCGACGACGCCAGGAACGACCTCGTGCTCGAGACCCGAGTACTCGCCCTCCGTGTTCTCCCTGATGACGGCGATGTCAACGTTGTCGTGCCTGGTGGGCAGGCCAGGGAGATTGAAGCAATTGACGAGGGAAGCGTAGAGGTCGAGCTCCTTGCGCAGCTGCAGATTGAGGGAGGAGACACCTCCGCCGACGGGTGTAGCGAGACCGCCCTTGAGGCAGACCTTGTTGCGGCGGATGGACTCGATGACCTCGGGAGGCACCGATGGCATGTCGCCGTGGACCTCGTACGTCTCGAAGCAGACCGGCGCGTGCATTGCCTCCATCACCTGGCGCACGGCGCCGGTCACGAGGGGCCCGATGCCGTCGCCCGGGATGAGCGTGACGGTGCGCGGGGCGCCGTCTCCGGGGCGCGGCATGTAGGTGACGGTACGGCGGGACACGGCGCCAGCGAGGGGGGGTGGAGGGGCCGGGGAGAGGACGCGCCGGAGGAGAGGGGCGGATCGCCGCGCCATGGTCAGTCCGGCTAGGGTTTCTGGGTGGATGCGATCGGCGCCGTGTCCAGAAGGATGAGCGGAGGCTGGTATGGGGAAGGAGAAGGAAAGGGGTGGGATGGTTCTTTACCCTTTCTCATTCCATATTTTTCTCCCTTTTCAACATTATTAATATAATAGGATGATTATTCGGTGTCATCCCTGTTGTATGCAATCATTTTCTGTTAAGGTGATGTATATTCCCCATCCGATTTATACATATTCTGCCCCCTTTTCCTCCTGGTTGGCCAATCCCTTGTTTCTCCGTCTCAGCAACCATCGTCGTTTACATCCAGTTTAAAGAAAAAAAAGGTAATGTCATTTAGCTGACGTTTTCCTATAAATATTTTTTCTAGTGAATGTCTTGATGGTCGTCGGATGAAGGCGTGCAGATCTAGAGCGATGGAGCGTTCCACGTCAGCCACAGCCACTCGTTCGCTCGTGAGCCCTCACGCGAATAAACTAATCTACCGAGGTTATCCAACCAGCTCTGTCGCCACTCCACAGCATTAGGGCGTAAGTGGATCGAGCAGCGGCTAGCGACGAGGCCAGGAGGTCGTCGAATCCGGGAAAATGGCGGCGCACCCTGCAGTTGCCGGTTCGGGACGAGCACGGCGGCTCGAGGAAGGATAACGGTGGTCCTCTACTTCGATTCGTAGCCACATTGATGGATGATGGCGTCAAAGAGCCAGCCAGGGAGGTGAAGGTCGACATGGAGCCGCCGCGCATTTTCATCAATTCTCTCTAGTAACAGAGATGACACATATTCGAGGTACGCTGCATCTTCAAGTTCTGGTCCTGAATTCATGATAGGGATTCACGGTCTTGGGATTTGTTCAACGCTGGCAGCGATGATGGAGGAGGGGTGAGTGGGGTCGAGGGGCGCCTGTTGGGGAGTTGGCATTGTCGGACGGGTGCTGCACTATTGGTTGCTATGGGCAGTTGAAGGCAGAGGAAATTATATTCTCTCTTTTTTTGATTTTTTTGGCTGATCCACAAGATGCAGCATAAAATGTCCAACGTGCAGAGCAGGAGCAACAAAGTAATAAAAAATGCCGCGCAAAGGGGAGTAGGAGGTTGCTTTATAAGAAAAAATGCAATTGCTATCGAGGTTGCGGGATTAGTTTGCCTTACTTTTTTCTCTATAGTTTCATACCGAGCTATCCTGAGATGTATGTTAAAGAGTTGATGAGGAAATTTTCCATGACAAATTTGTCGAGGAGAGTTTAAGAGCGAGGTTTTGTAGCCATGGCAAATTTGTCTAACTTGCAATTGTTTTATAAAACAAGTTCTAAAATGTGTATCTGACCGGTACACATTTTTATACATTTACCATCTTTTACATAGCAAAAATCATCTAAACTTACCACCCAACCAGTACAAAAGTCATCTAAAATTGATATGAATAATGGAACTTTTTTTCTATGATTTGCCACGATATGCACATTTTCCATGATGTTTTTTAAGATCATTTGTTGTGATGTTTGTTGTAATTGCCATGGAGTATTTATAAGTACACACCATCCTACAAAAACAATTTGCCATGTGAATAATTTGGTTTTGTTATGAAAATTGCCAACAACTTTTAAGCGTGGAACTGCCATGTACAACTTTTACTTGCCATCTACCAAAAACCATTGAAAAAACAAAAAAATTGAACATAACCTATCTACATTTCCATTTGTTATAGGAACACATTTAAAAATTCTTTAAACTAGCCCACTGACAACACATTTTTTCCAACATTTTGACATGATCTAAATATTTACATTTCTAAAGTTGGCATATTTTTTATTTTATTTTTTGCGGGAAAGGAACTTTTCATTGATCAACTATGATGATTACATTCAGATTAGATAATGTTAGCTATCTCCCTAGGGGAATTCCGGAGCCAGCATGCCGTGCACTATTGCGAGCGACCCATACAAGCTAGGGTGTGGCTCGCCAGATTTGCGTGCCTGCTGATCTTAGCTAGATTAATGTTCCTTTCTTGAGCCAGAACTCTTCTGATCTCATTAACCCGGTACGCGTACCTCGGCCGGTCTTTATCTTTCGACTGCACCATCTTTAACAGCTCGCCACAATCTATTTCAACAAGCAGCGGTAGGTTAGTCTAGTGGAGAGCAAGTTGTAGTCCTTCATCCAGCGCCGCCATCTCGGCTTCCAAGGGATCACCACAGTTAAAAAGGACCCGTATCGCGGCAAATATGACATCACCTTCATGATCACGTAAAATCATGCCAGCCCCAGCCGTGCCATTTTCCTTAGCAAAAGCGCCATCAATATTAAGTTTTGCATGGTTTGCATCGGGAACCTCCCAGCACGGCGCTACTATTATTGCATGTGTGCTCTTTGGCATGCTTCCTGAGAGGTCAATCACCTGCTTTCCTTTTGTCAAATCCGCCTCCGGGTGCTGTTGTATCGCAAGCAAAGACATGATATAGCTCGTGAGAAATCTACGCGAAGCCTCGATCAGAACCGGTGGTTTATTATGAGTGATCTCATTCCTCGCGTACCAAATCCTCCACATGATCATTAGGGAAGCCAACCTCTGTACATCAGACAGGTTGTCAAGCAGACGAACCAGCCATTCGGGCTCGGCATCACGCAGGTCTTCCATGGTCGGGAGGTCCTAGTAGTCTCTCATGGCTGCCCAGAGTGCCACTGCATGGGGCATTGTACCAGGGCATGATGTACATCCTCCACCGCATGGCCGCATAGTACACATGTAGGATCTTGCTCCATATGTATGCGGTTCTTGGTAGCTTGAGTAGCTAGGGACTCACGAGCAGCACTCCATGCAAATACACGTACTTTCGCTGGTGCACCGTTCCTCCAGATTAGGTCCCAGACTAGCCGCCGTCCGTCCGGCCGAATACTCGACGCACCACAGTCCTGCGCCTCCATGCGTTCATGAAGCCCCAGGTAATAGGCACTCCGTACAAAAAAGCAGCCATGTTTGTCCGGATGCCACGCAAGAAAGTCAACTTCTAGCCTGTTCGAGGTCTTGATCTGAAGGATGCTATATATATCTAGCTGATAAAAATGCTGTCGCGGGAGGTCATTGTTCCATGTACCATCCGTATTGAGGAGATCATAAACCCACTTGAGTTGGTAGCGTCGCTTCGGAGTCATTGGTCGCCGGGACTGATCACGAGGGATCCAAGGATCACGCCATATACGGACTTGGGAGCCGTTACCGATACGCCAGGTAATCCCTTTCTTAAGGAGCTCCAGCCCATATTCAATGGCTTGCCAGGTTGAGGACGCATTGCCGGTGAAGACCATATCCACCAAGAACCCATTAGGGTAGTATTTCGCCTTGAGCACCTGCGCACATAAGCTCTGGGGGTTCTCAATTAGCCTCCATGCCTGCTTGGCTAGCAGCGCTTGATTAAAAAGTTTCATATCTCGAAATCCCATGCCGCCATGTGATTTGGGCCTTAGCATAATGTCCCATGACACCCAGTGAGTACGCCGCTGTCCCTGTGCCGCCCCCCACCAAAAGTTCCGTATCATCTTTGTTAAATCCTCGCATAAGCCGTCAGGAAGCTTGAAAACACCCATTAGAAACGTGGGAAGTGCTTGGGCGACTGCCGTCAGGAAGCTCTAAAGTTGGCATATCACCAGCACAAAACTTTTTCCCATGTTTACCATGAATTAGAGAACAACCCTTTTTAGGTTTCGTTCTTTGGAATTTTATTGCAACTCAAATATTTAGCTTGTTGGCAAATCTGGATACAAGACCACAAATTATTTTTTCCAATAGTGGTGGAAGTGACGGCTCTTGCTTTTTGATTAGTGTCAAACTTATAGTTGTTCTTGCCATATTTTAATTAAATTATTTTGTCTAAAGTTTTTTTTGCAAAAAATTGAAGCATGGCAAAAATATATTTAACCATGCTAAATCTATTTATTGAACCATGGCAACTTTATTTTTTGAACCATGTCAAATTTATTGTTCGAACTGTAACAAAGTTATTGTTTAAACAATGGCAAATTTATATTCTAGACCATGAATTTATTTTTTGGGCCATGGACAAAAAAGGCAAACTTAATGTTTGAACTATGGCAAAGTTTGTTTGGTACACACCAAGGCAAATTTTATCGCATACACCATCATAAATTCTATTTTGTATTTTTTCAAACATGGCAGTTTGTTGAACAAAGCATGGTAAATTATTTTGGTGTATACCATGGCAAATTACTTGAACGTCCCATGGCAAAAAAAATCATTAGATCTTTTCGCAGGTTTTCTTTTAAATATTTGTTTCGCTATCATCTTATACTTAACATGGCCACTTAGGTTCAAACATGTCTGATAAGTTTTCTTCTATGTGTTTTTAAGTTCTGGCATTTTTTAACCATGGAAAAAATAATTGCAGATACCCTGGCAAAATTTATAGCTTTTAACCATGGCAAATTAACAACAACAACAACAACAACAACAACAACAACAACAAAAACAACAACATGTCCCAAACAAGTTGGGGTAGGCTAGAGGTGAAACCCATAAGATCTCGCAATCAACTCATGGCCCTGGCACATGGATAGCAAGCTTCCACGCACCCCTGTCCATAGCTAGCTCTTTGGTGATACTCAAATCCTTCAGGTCTCTCTTAACAGACTCCTACCATGTTAAATTCGGTCTACTCCGCCCTCTCTTGACATTCTCCATACACTTTAGCCGTCCGCTATGCACTGGAGCTTCTGGAGGCCTGCGCTGAATATGCCCAACCCATCTCAAACAATGTTGGACAAGCTTCTCTTCAATTGGTGCTACCCCAACTCTATCTCGTATATCATCATTTCAGACTCGATCCTTCCTTGTGTGGCCACATATCCATCTCAACATACGCATCTCCGCCACACCTAACTGTTGAACATGTCGCCTTTTAGTCGGCCAACACTCAGCGCCATACAACATTGCGGGTCGAACCGCTGTCCTGTAGAACTTGCCTTTTAGCTTTTGTGGCACTCTCTTGTCACAGAATACCTTATGTGCAGTTCTATCTCCAGCGTGGTGTCCTCCGTAAGACTCGGAGTGGCACTGGTGTAGGATCTGTTCCTGTTCATGCTCAGGTACACAACGTCTAATAACACCATATACTCATTCTTTATAAAGGTATGGATCATCCCAAAAGTAATGTCTTCGATCATAGAAAAACTTTTTCTTTTGCTGGTATGTGAAACTAGGTGGTATAAATTTAGCAACAATGTAATTAGCATAATCAGCATACCAAGGAGTATTACAAGAAGCATTTATGATAGCTAATTGTTCATCAGGAAAGCTATCATTAATAGGCAATGGGTCATCAAGAATATTTTCTAACCTAGACAAGTTGTCTGCAACATGGTTCTCAACTCCCTTTCTATCAATAATATGCAAATCAAATTCTTGTAACAAGAGAACTCATCTAACAAATCTAGGTTTATCATCTTTCTTTTCCATAAGATATTTAATAGTAGCATGATCAGTGTGAACAGTTACTTTGCAATCAACAATATAAGATCTGAACTTATCACAAGCAAATACAACCGCTAAAAATTCCTTTTCAGTAGTAGCATAATTTCTTTGGGCACCGTCTAGAGTTTTACTAGCATAATAAATAACATTTAATTTCTTATCAACTCTTTGCCCTAGAACAGCACCAACAACATAAATTACCAGCATCACACATAATTTCAAAGGGTAAATTCCAATCAGGTGGCTGAACAATAGGTGCAGAAATCAAGGCTTTCTTAAGTATTTCAAATGCTACTACACAATCTTCATTAAAAACAAAAGGAACATCTTGTTGCAAGAGATTAGTGAGAAGCCTAGAAATTTTAGAGAAGTCTTTAATAAACCTCCTATAGAAACCAACATGACTAAGGAAACTTCTTATACCTTTAATGTCTTTAGGACACGATATTTTTTCAATGGCATCTACTTTAGATTTATCAACTTCAATAGCTCTTTCAGAAATTTTATGCCCCAAGACAATACCCTCATTAACCATAAAGTGGCACTTCTCCCAATTGAAGACAAGATTAGTTTCTTCACATCTCTGCAAAACTCGATCAAGGTTGCTTAAGCAATCATCAAAAGAAGTTTCGTAAACGGAGAAATCATCCATGAAAACCTCAACAATCTTTTCACAAAAATCAGAGAATATAGCAGTCATACATCTTTGAAAGGTAGCAGGTGCATTGCATAAACCAAAAGGCATACGTCTATAAGCAAAGGTACCGAAAAGGCAGGTAAAAGTGGTCTTGTCCTGATCATCTTTTGACACAGGTATTTGAGAAAAACCAGAATAACCATCTAGAAGGAAAAAATGTGTATGTTTGGATAGTCTTTCTATCATTTGGTCAATAAAAGGTAGAGGGTAATGATCTTTTCTAGTAGCTTTATTCAATTCGCAAAAATCAATTACCATTCTATAGCCTGTAACAATTTTTTGAGGAATCAATTCATTCTTATCATTAGGAACAACAGTAATACCTCCTGTTGGGGATATAACTATTAGGTATGACCCGCCCAGGAGGGGCCGGGTTATACGTATGGCGATTCATGATATGAAGCCCAGATATTGAATATGGGGGTTCACCGGCAAGGCCCAAGGCCCAAGGGCGACTTAAGGCCCGTAAGAGTAAACCGCAATATGTGTAAGACTTGTATTATAAGGCATGTATAATTAGTCACCGAGCTGGACACGTTGTCTATGAGCCGACCGAGACTCCGTGAGCCGCTGGGCATCAACCTGTGTATATAAAGGGACGACCCGGCGGCGGTTCAAGGCAAGAAACAATAGATCGAAAGCTAGGCCAAGCGGATTCGCTCCCTGGTAATCGAGACATAAGCAATACCACCTCAAACAAGATTAGGCCTTTACCTTCACCACAAGGGGCTGAACCAGTATAAACTCTTGTGTCCTTTGTCCCGTTTAACCCCTTTAAGCTAACCTAGTTGTGATGGCTCCACGACTAAGTCCTCACACTAGGACATGTGCCGTGACTATTCCATGACAGTTGGCGCCCACCATGGGGCCAGCACACGGTGGTTTCGAGTTCTTAAAGGGCAATTTCAAAGGGATCAAGGGATATGTGTAGGATCGAAAGTATGTCTAGAGTGGGGGTGATTAGACTACTTGACCAAATAAAAATCTAGCCTTTTCCCAATTTTAGTTCTTGGCAGATTTTAGCAACTTAGCACAAGTCAAGCAATCAACCTACACATGCAATTCTAAGAGTATAGCAGCGGAAAGTAAAACAATTGCATATGAAGGTAAAGGGGAGGAGTTTGAGAAGGCAAATGCAATTGGAGACACGGATGTTTTTGTCGTGGTTTCGATAGATGGTGCTATCGTACATCCATGTTGATGGAGACTTTCAACCCACGAAGGGTAACGGCTGCGCGAGTCCATGGAGGGCTCCACCCATGAAGGGTCCGCGAAGAAGCAACCTTGTCTATCCCACCATGGCCGTCGCCCACGAAGGACTTGCCTCACTAGGGTAGATCTTCACGAAGTAGGAGATCTCCTTGCCCTTACAAACTCCTTGGTTCAACTCCACAATCTTGTCGGAGGCTCCCAAGTGACACCTAGCCAATCTAGGAGACACCACTCTCCAAGAAGTAACAAATGGTGTGTTGATGATGAACTCCTTGCTCTTGTGCTTCAAATGATAGTCTCCCCAACACTCAACTCTCTCACACATGATTTGGATTTGGTGGAAATAAGATTTGAGTGGAAAGAAACTTGGGGAAGGCTAGAGATCAAGATTCATATGGTAGGAATGGAATATCTTGACCTCAACACAAGTGTAGGTGGTTCTCTCTCAGAAAATGTATGTTGGAAGTGTAGGCATGTCCTGATGGCTCTCTCCACGAATGAAGAGTGGGTGGAGGGGTATATATAGCCTCTACACAAAATCTAACCGTTACACACAACTTACCAATCTCGATGGGACCGAATCATTAAACTCGGTCGGACCGATTTAGAAAATAATGTGACCGTTAGGATTTTCGGTGGGACCGACATGTCAACTCGGTGGGACCGATATGGTTAGGGTTAGGGCATAACGTAATCTCAGTGATACCGATTACACAAACTCGGTGGGACCGATTTTGGTAATAAGCTAACCAGAGAGTTGGTCAGGCAAACTCGGTGGGACCGATTCGCTCATCTCGGTGAGACCGAAACGTTACGAAAGGGAAACAAAGAGTTTGCATTGGTATCTCGGTGGGACCGGTCGCTCATGTCGGTTGGACCGAAACGTTATGAAGGGAAACAGAGAGATTACAATTCCATCTTGGTGAGACCGAGATCCCTATCGGTGAGACCGAAAGGACTAGGGTTTGTGGCAGTGGCTATGACATCTGAACTCGGTGGCGCCGGATAGAAAGAAACGATGGGGCCGAGTTTGACTTTTGGTTTGGGTCATATGTGGATGTGAGAAAGTAGTTGAGGGCTTTGGAGCATATCACTAAGCATTTTGAGCAAGAAAGCCATTAAGCAATACCTCATCCCTCCTTGATAGTATTGGCTTTTCCTATAGACTCAATGTGATCTTGGATCACTAAAATAGAAAATGTAGAGTCTTGAGCTTTGAGCTTGAGCCAATCCTTTTGTCCTTAGTGTTTTGAGGGATCCACTTTTCTCATCCATGCCATGCCAATCATTGAGCTTTCCTGAAATATTTATCTTGAAATAGCATTAGCTCAATGAGCTATATGTTGTTAGGAATTACCAAAACCACCCAGGGATAGTTGCACTTTCAATCTCCCCCTTTTTGGTAATTGATGACAACATATAGATCAAAGCTTCAACAAATGATAATAAGATTGAAAAACATCGTCGCTTTGAGAAGTATGTGATAAGTAAGAGCTCCCCCTAAATTTGTGCAGTATTTAAAATTTTCTTTGGACTGCAAATGCACAATGAGTTAGGATCATGGGCTAGTCTTCCATGTCACATACATCTTGGTGGAGCGCTCAAAATGATAATAATTAAACACATGCACTCATCACCAAGCAAAGTGAATGATCATATGAGGATATAAGAGATAATATCATCCAATAAGCATTAATGCAGCATAGCATATGATCAAACACACGATCATCCAAGAATCTCACAAAAGGCATAATGTATCAAGCAAACACACGAATAATGAAGTTCAACCACCAAAAAGACAAGAGAGATCAAAAGCAACTCTCTCTCTCTCGAAGCCTATGATCTATACATTTTTCTCCCCCTTTGGCAACAAGTTACCAAAAAGTTCACAAAAAATGCATAGTGCTAAACGACTCTCAGGCTTGGTCTTCATGTGATGGTGTAGAGATGGATCCAAGGACGAAAGCTTCTGTTGATGTAGCTGGAGCTGGTGGAGTTGCTGCTGGAGCTGGTGGCACTGAAGTTGTAGCTGGTGCAGATGATGTAGCTCTGGTGTCTCGAACATGCACTGCAGCAGATCTCTGTCCTCTGGGCACTCTAGCAAAAGCATTTGTAGTAGACTTGCCCTTCTTCCCCTCCACATCCTCCTGAAGTTGCTCAACTGCAGTTTGGATCTTAGTAACTTTGACATCAAGAGCATAAAACTTCTGCTCTATGATTCTCTCCAAACTCTCCTAGTTTTGAGTCAGGGTGGCCAAGCCCTTCTCAATCCTCAAGGTGGAGGCAATCAAGTAGCCAAGCTGATCTTGCTTGCTCTTCAGGAAAATTTGAGATGCCTCTTCAGCAGTTGGCATCTTAGCAGCTCTCTCAGCCCTTGCTTTCTCTTTCTTCTCTTGTGCTTGCACAGATGATCGTTCATTTTCATCCATCACAATGGTGTTGTCCTCAAAATCAGGGTAGATGGGCAGGTGCTCCTTGTCCAAAAGATATGTGCATGTGCCCATCTTGGAGTTTATGAGCTCCTGAATGTGTGGGGCATATCCACAAGATCTCTTCTGATCAGCAGTAGTCCTTTTGATTATTTCCACAATCAGACTCATGACTTTGAATTTCTGAGGCACATCAAATATATGCAACAAGTTGATTGCATGGCCTCTGATCATCTTGTGATCACCTGACTTGGGCAGCAAAGTGTGCCTTAAGATCCAATTGATAGTAGGCAATCCTAACAACAGGTAATGTACAGATCCAAACTTATGTGTCTCTAGTGCAGCATCTGGGATCTCTCTGTACATGTGAGCCATAGAGTTGTGGTCTTTCTTCTTCTTGGCATAGACATCCAAGTCATCCTCATTCTCTTTTGGAGCATTTATCAACTCAGCCCATTCTTCAACTATGGATTGGTACCTCATGCCTTCAGACATCCAGACAATTTTCCCATCTGGGTAGAAATGAGCTGTGGAGTAAAACTGCATGATGAGCTCATCATTCCACTTGGTGAGCTTCTGGCCAACAATGTCATCTACTCCATAAGCATTGAAGCTGTCATACAATCCTGGATAGTGCTGTTCATTCTTCCTGATGTACTCCCAGTCAATCCATCTCATGTCACATACTATGGGCTTCTTGTGAAGCAAAACTGTCTCATAGAAATCTTGTTGTTCCTTAGTGTGGAACCTATAGTCCACTGCAGTTCTTCTTCTGACAGCATAAGGATCAGTTTGTCTCCAGAGTCTCAGTCATGCATCCTTCCTGAGCTTCATATCCTATGCAACTGGATGAGCATCATTATGATCAGGAATCTTGGGCTTCAACTTTCTCAAGACAAGTGTGTCATCTTCTTCATCATCATCAGCCTCAGACACTGGGGCCTTGTTCTTCTCTTCAGCTGGAATACTCCTAGTGTTCCTCTTAGGTGCAAACTTGGGCTTAGGAGCAGCAGACTTAGGAGCATCTTTGGGCTTAGATGGAGCAGCCCCTGATCTTATAGCATCTCCCATCAGCTTGTGAGCTTTAGGTGCTGGTGCAGCAACCTCTTCCTCTTCTTCTTCCATCATTGAGGGCTTTCCAACAACTCTGGCCATGGTCTTCTTGACCCTTTCTTTCCTTTTCTTCCCTTCTGCTGCAGCCTCTTTGGGTTCTGATCCCAAAGTTACTTGAGTAGAGGCTCTGGCCTTAGACATGGGAACTCTTTTGGCAGGAGCCTTTGTCTTCATTCCTGGCTTTATGGTAGTAGATGTGCCATACTCCTTTTTCAGCACCTTCCTCTTAGAAGTGGCCTCATCCTCAACAACCACATAGTCCCCATCTTCAGAATCTAAGGTTCTCTTCTTGCTTGTCCTGGTGGCTGCCTTTGGCAAATTGCTAGGTGTGCTCCTGCTGCCATCATTTGAGGTACTGGAGGGACTAGTGCCCTCACTCATATGAACTTGCTCCTCAGACTTGTTCTGACTGTCTCTCTAATCTGACATGATGCAAACTCTGACAGCAGACCCTGTGAATAGATGTAGATGAGGTAGAGTATATGAGCATCACAAAGCATAGAGGTTTTTGCAAAAAATTGAGTCAAAAACTTAGTTTTAGTTTTCCACAGAAAGCATTTCGGAGCTACCGATTTGTAAACTCGGTGATACCGAAGCAGCTTTTGGAACCTAAACTAGTGAACTCGGTCAGACCGAGTCACAGTTCGGTGGCACCGAGACTGCTAGGGTTTCACAAAGAGATCTCGGTCACACCGATTTGCAATTCTCGGTCAGACCGAGAATCACATGTGCAATGCCCTGAGCCAAATTGGTTAGACTGATTTCTACAACTCGGTCGGTCTGAGATGAATTCAGCGGAAACCTAACCCTAAATTTTCAGTCCAATACTAATCTACGGAGTAGTTTGGCTGGATAGGAAGATTTCAAACGTGGCAAGATTCATGGCAATGCAATGTGCTAGGAATCGGAGTTAAGAATAGCACAAAGTTCAAATCCATACCCTAATGCGGTGATGGATTTGCTATGGCGGCAACGGCGGAGCAAAATCCCGTTGACGGCGGCGGAGACCAGCGGCGGGAGGTCGCTGGCGACGAGGAGGATGATTCGGAGACCTAATGAGGCATGGCAGGCTGAGCGCAGGCCAAGGGTTTCGGAAGATTTTCCAAAATTTGACCCGTGAGTATATATAGCCTGACCCTGTTGGTGTGACCGAGTGGAACAACTTGGTGGCACTGAGATGCATTACTACAAGCAGTTACTGCAACTCGGTGTGACCAAAAAGTTCAAATCGGTTGCACCGAGATTGAAAACCTGGATCAACTTAGTGATCTCAGTATGACCGAAATGAATCGGTCAGACCGAAACGCACAGAGGTTTTGGAAGTTTAAGTCTATGACGAATCGAGGACTCCGAGTGCTCCTCACACAGAGTGGTTCGAATCTGACTTGATCAAACTTTGTGATATACCATGAATAGAGTTTGAGACAAGAAAAGCATAGATAGCTAGAGAAGGTTCTTAGGCATTCTTGTCCATCCACTTGGCAAAAGAAAAGAAACCAAACAACCAAATCTACAAGTGGATGTCCTCGAATGAGTAAATTATGCAACCAAAATGCTCACACAATAAAATGGCAAATGAAATCTGTGACAAAGCATGCATACACA
The DNA here is from genome assembly GCF_018294505.1 of Triticum aestivum. Classification (NCBI taxonomy): domain Eukaryota; kingdom Viridiplantae; phylum Streptophyta; class Magnoliopsida; order Poales; family Poaceae; genus Triticum; species Triticum aestivum. The sequence continues at coordinate 423,417,908 of NC_057810.1, forward strand.
ATTCTAGCATCTATCAAGCAATTGGCGATGACTAGGTCATCTATATATGAGTATATTGACTTAGGAGTCAAATGATAACATTTGATCATAGGTCATACTCATCGTTTAAGCACAAGTGGGGTTACCACTTTTACATAAAGCATTGTTGTGTTCACACCATTAGAGTTGCTTTAGCTCAATTCTTAGAGTAAAGCCCCCTAGATGTGAGATCCCCCCTAAGAGGGTTGAACTAACCTTGGGTTTTGTCGATGATGACTTCATGTAGGTGTTGAAGATGTGGATGCTCAATGTTGATGTAGATCATTTGGAGAAATCCATTGGAGTGAGTTGCACTTTCAATACCTACACGGGTTAGTCCCACAAGGAACAAACAAGGATATCCATAGACATAGAGTGATGCACACACATAAGATGATGTCTATGAAAGCATTAGATTACCTTGTCCCTTGTCTTACCAACAAGAGGGTTTGTGACTCCTTGAACTAGTGCAAGATGTGGAAGTTGATTGCACTTGTCCTCGCCAAAATGATAAGAGTGAAGTATGTTGGCGGAGTCACCCTCAAGAACTCTCTAGTTGTTCTTCTTCGGGATCCACATCATCTTGATGGGAATCCTTGGGGTTGTAGTCGTACTTGATGAAGTAGAACTTGATGTAGTCTTGGGAACCCACTTGACCAAGGCCTTAGGAGCTTCTTCAAATGCATCAATCTCCTCTTGAAGCTTGTCCTTGCCTTTTTGCTTGTGGTCTTGTGGTGGAAGATCATCTTGAGCTTGTGTCCCTTTGAAAGAAGTAGGATCATACTTCTCTTGTTGAGGAACAAACTTCGTCTTGGGGTATTGATCTTCTTCCCACTCAACTCCATTGGCATTGAACTTTCGGTCAAAACCAACACCTTGGTTCTTCCGGTGCCTTCCTTGCTTGCGTACAATTTCCTCGAACTGCTTACTCCCGGCAAGGCTCTTGTAAACACCTTTCTCTATAATTCCCTTCAAAAGGCTATTTTCTTGCTCAAGTGTAACTTGTCTAAGAGAATAATTAGTGGAATCAAGAGAACTACTAGAAGCAACAACATTGGATTTAGCATGATTATTGTTACTACTAGAGGAAGAATCTTTCTTGTTCTTGTTACTAGACTTGACTTGAGGCATGTAAGTAGATAAGAGTAAACGCTTGGCAATTTAAGAAGAACTTTTCTTGCGAATATCATCATTGATTGCCTTTAAAAACTCATGTTCTTGCTGAAGGTTGAGCTTTTCAAAGCGTAACTTCTCATGAGTCCTTAAAAGTTCTCGATGATCTCCTAAGATAGTTTCATGAGCTAACTTAAGAGTGTTTAGTTCTTTAGTTAGGAGCTCAATCTTCTCCTTATCATTGTCATTCGTTTTATCTTGATTAGCATGATTATTTGACGTTTCATCATAGTATTCATCACTAGAGTTGTCAACAAGTAAATCATCATCACCTAACAAGTCATCTTCATCACTATTGAAATCAACATACTCGGGGTGTGATACCTTTGGGCCTTTAGCCATGAAGCATCTTTCAAGTCCTTCATTTGGTGTGTCAAATATGTCATAGGAATTGGTTGACACAAGTGCTAGACCGGCAACACCTTCATCTTGAGTATATTCGGAGTCGGAGTGATAGCTTCTCTCGGAGTGATTGTCGGAGTCGGAGCCGGATACCCATTCACCAACATGAGCTTGATGTCTTCGTTTTGTGTGGCTCCTTGATGACTTGTCCTTCCTTTCCAAATCCTTGCTTCTCTGGGATGTTCTTCGTTCATAACGATCATCTCTACTCCTTCTTTCTCTTGATGGTGATTCTTCTCTTTTACTTCTTCTTTTTGGAGAATCTTCTCTTCTTTTGTAGGGACCCGTACACTCATTGGAATAGTGTCCGGGTCTTCCACAATTGTAGCAATTACGCTCACGACTAGAAGATCTTTTGTCATTATAGGGCCTTGACTTGGAACTTCTTTTCCTTGCTCCTACTCTTGTAGAACTTGTTGAAGTTCTTCACCATTAGGCTCAATTCTTCATTGAAGGTTTGTTTCTCACTTGATGATGTGGGAGCTTCACATGAGGCTTTGTAAGCACCACTTGACTTGTTGTGGAGCTCTTCCTTATCCTTGAGTGACATCTCATGAGCAACAATTCTTCCAATGATTTCTGTTGGCTTGAGATCTTTGTAATTGGGCATAATTTGGATCAATGTGCACACGGTATCATATTTTCCATCCAAAGATCTTAGGATCTTCTTGATGATGAATTTGTCGGTCATCTCTTCACTTCCTAAGCCGGCAATCTCATTTGTGATGAGAGCAATCCTAGAGTACATTTCAGCGACACCTTCACCTTCCTTCATTTTGAACTTGTCAAGCTGACTTTGAAGCACATCCAATTTGGATTCCTTGACGGAGTCGGTACCTTCGTGCATGTCAATCAAAGTATCCCAAATTTCCTTTGCATTCTCAAGACGGCTGATTTTGTTGAATTCTTCGGGGCACAATCCGTTGAAGAGGATATCACAAGCTTGAGCATTGTATTGCAACATCTTCAACTCTTCCGCGGTAGCTTCACGGTTCGGTTCTCTCCCATCAAATAATTCACCTTGCAAGCCAATAGGCACAATAGCCCAAACGGCAGGGTTATGTCCAAGAATATGCATTTTCATCTTATGCTTCCAACTAGCAAAATTTGTACCATCAAAGTAAGGACCTCTACGGTGGTAATTTCCCTCGCTAGACGCCATACTCTCCTAGGTTGTGAAACCAAGGCTATGACTACCAAAAGCTATGGAAATCAAAGCAAATGGAGACCAAAGCTCTGATACCACTTGTAGGATCGAAAGTATGTCTAGAGGGGGGGGGGGTGATTAGACTACTTGACCAAATAAAAATCTAGCCTTTTCCCAATTTTAGTCTTGGCAGATTTTAGAAACTTAGCACAAGTCAAGCAATCAACCTACACATGCAATTCTAAGATTATAGCAACGGAATTTAAAACAAGTGCAATTGAAGGTAAAGAGGAGGAGTTTGAGAAGGCAAATGCAATTGGAGACATGGATGTTTTTGTCGTGGTTCCGATAGGTGGTGCTATCATACATCCACATTGATGAAGACTTCAACCCACAAAGGGTAATGGCTGTGCGAGTCCATGGAGGGCTCCACCCATGAAGGGTACACGAAGAAGCAACCTTGTCTATCGCACCATGGATGTCGCCCACGAAGGACTTGCCTCACTAGGGTAGATCTTCAAGAAGTAGGCGATCTCCTTGCCCTTACAAACTCCTTGGTTCAACTCCACAATCTTGTCGGAGGCTCCCAAGTGACACCTAGCCAATCTAGGAGACACCACTCTCCAAGAAGTAACAAATGGTGTGTTGATGATGAACTCCTTGCTCTTGTGCTTCAAATGATAGTCTCCCCAACACTCAACTCTCTCTCTCACATGATTTGGATTTGGTGGAAAGAAGATTTGAGTGGAAAGCAACTTTGGGAAGGCTAAAGATCAAGATTCATATGGTAGGAATGTAATATCTTGACCTCAACACAAGTGTAGGTGGTTCTCTCTCATAAAATGTATGTTGGAAGTGTAGGCATGTTCTGATAGCTCTCTCCACGAATCAAGAGTGGGTGGAGGGGTATATAGCCTCCACACAAAATCTTACCGTTACACACAACTCACCAATCTCGGTGGGACCGAATCGTTAAACTCGGTTGGACCGATTTAGCAAATAATGTGACCGTTAGGATTTTCGATGGGACCGACATGTCAACTCGGTTGGACTGATATGGTTAGGGTTAGGGCATAATGTAATCTCGGTGAGACCGATTACACAAACTCGGTGGGACCGATTTTGGTAATAAGCTAACCAGAGAGTTGGGCAGGCAAACTCGGTGGGACCGATTCGCTCATCTCGGTGAGACCGAAACGTTACGAAAGGGAAATAGAGAGTTTGCATTGCAATCTCGGTGGGACCAATCACTCATCTCGGTTGGACCAAAACATTACGAAGGGAAACAGAGATATTACAATTTCATCTCAGTGAGACCGAAAAGACTAGGGTTTGTGGTAGTGGCTATGACATCTAAACTCGGTGGCGCCGGATAGAAAGAATCGGTGGGGTCGAGTTTGACTTTTGGTTTGGGTCATATGTGGATGTGAAAAAGTAGTTGAGGACTTTGGAGCATATCACTAAGCATTTTGAGCAAGAAAGCCATTAAGCAACACCTCATCCCTCCTTGATAGTATTGGCTTTTCCTATAGACTCAATGTGATCTTGGATCACTAAAATAGAAAATGTAGAATCTTGGGCTTTGAGCTTGAGCCAATCCTTTTGTCCTTAGCATTTTGAGGGATCCACTTTTCTCATCCATGCCATGCCAATCATTGAGCTTTCCTGAAATATTTATCTTGAAATAGCATTAGTTCAATGAGCTATATGTTGTTAGGAATTACCAAAACCACCCAGGGATAGTTGCACTTTCAATATGCTGTGGGCCAGATGACCAAGAGTCATCGCGGCAAGCTCTACATCGACAATGCAGGCTGGGGCCTCGAGGCCGGCTCAATTGAGTACGGGTACCGGGTCCCCTTTGGCGGAATTGACGTCTTCATCGGCAAGATTGGCGAGCCGGGCCCTTAGCCGGACATCTGCACCGACATCATCGAGACGGCTTAGTGTGCAAGACCCACCCGATCTCAGCCTATCGTGAAGCATGCCTTCGTGGGATCCATGGAGCGGAATTTGATGAAGGACCTATGTTTGGCGGTGAGACGGCCATCTATTCTGACGATGAGTCGTCCACAGGCAAGACTACTTCATTGTATCAATTGCAAGACGGCACGCTTGGGGGCTGTTCCGATGGCGCAGTATTCCGGACCCCTATGAGCCGCCGAACAGGGTCGCAATCTTCATGGCTGGTATGCAACCTGGGAAGAATTCTTCAACTGCGGCAACAATGATCTCCGGGTCAGCAGCGGCGACGTCGCCGGGGAAGGAGGCCCTGTGCGCCCGCGGATTTAATGGATAAACTGACAGATCTGTTGACAGCGAGGTCAACCCGGCAAATCAAGCTCAACACAATGCGGAGATTGCAAAGTTACGTGATGAGGTAGCACTAGCCAAGGAAGACCTGGCGGCAGAGACGTCAGGATAGCCGCAGAGTGGGCTTCCCTGGATGCTCAGGCATAGCGGATTCAGTCAAAGGCTTTCCGGCTTACGATGGATCAAAACGCTTCAAATGAAATCATGAGGAGGAGGCACAAGTCTCGTCTACCTCCGGTTTACGAGGCGAGAAATCTCTTTTGCATGCCCTAGAGCGGGGAGCAGTATCCCGCCGCAGACAAAATGGGTTGCAGCACCTGGGGCCGGAACGCCGGTTCAGCCACGCGTGACGGAGCCACCTCGTTTGAATAATACTCCGCCTCAGCATGTGCCAACACCACCGGGTCATTATTCCAACCCTTTGGATAACATGATTGCTGCGGCGACACGACTGGCGGCTCTCCCAGTAGATGGCGACTCTCCAGCGGCGGTTGAAACACGAAGGGCTAGGGAGCTTCTTCAAACTGCATTGGTGCAACAGGATGCATATTCTTACAGTCGGGATAGGATTCATTCGACCCCTCACCCAAGCCGAGTTATAGCAGACACATGGACTCACCGGCCGTTTCAAGCAATGAACAGCGTCGTAACCAGCCACGTGGGCATGACCCGGCACGTGATGGAGCTCATGACTTGGTCGATCAGGACAGAATGCGTCAAGAGGCTGAGCAGGCAGCTCAGCGGGCGGCTCGCCAGCCCCTTCCGGTTTATCCAACAACTTCGGTAGAGGCAGGCGTGACCTCTAGAACTACAGGTGTACCCTATTTGGTGCTGGCTCTGCGTAATGAGCGTTTGCCCAAGGATTTCAAAGGACCTCGTAAGGTGCCTAACTACATAGCCGATTTACCCCCTGAGGCGTCGATTGAGAGTTATGAGATGGCCATGGAACTGTTGGAGGTCAGTGATGCCGCGTGTGCTAAATACTTCACCATGATGCTGGATGGGATGGCCCATACTTGGTTAAAAGGGCTTCCTGCTAATTCCATCGGGTCATGGGGGGAGCTAAAGGCCCGGTTTATCCAGAACTTTAAAGATACATGCAAGCAACCCATGTCAATTGTGGAATTATCTGCTTGTGCCCAGGAGGAGGGTGAATCAACGACCCATTGGGTGCGCCGGGTCAAGGCTATTATACACTCATCTGATAACATCAATGCCGGCTCTGTAGTTCTAATGTTAGAGAAAAATTGTCGTTTTTGCCTCTTAAGCAGAAACTGGGGCGGCCCAAGCGCGATTGCAATGATATGGGGCAGCTGATGGCGGCTCTAACTGAATATGCTGACTCTGATGGTACCAAGGACCCCGAATCTGATGACAATAAGCCGGGAAAGGGAAAGAAGAGTGGCAACACCAAGGGTCCGCAGGATAACCCGGCGAATCAGGGGGCAACGGTAAGCGCAAGGCTGATGGTAACTCAGATTTTGTGGCTAACACCAACACGCAGAACAATGGTCAGCGTTGTAAGGGGAGGCCGCCTCCTCGTGCAGGTGGATCAGGTCCCAATCTTGAGCAGTTGCTAAATGAGCCCTGTCCAAAGCATGGTACTAAGGAGAGGCCAGTTGCTCACCTTTGGAAAGATTGTACCATTATGAGGGATTTCAAAAATTCTAATTTGTTCCAAAACAACTATGGGCCGGGTGGCGGCTCAGGTTCTGGTGGTGGCGGTTCTCATGGCCCGGGTCACGGTGGTGGCGGTTCTAGTTCCGGCTTCCAGGGTCATCAAAACCATCACGGCAAGTAGGGCGGTTACAATCAACAATCCAGTCAGGGGGTCAACAGCAGCAGCAGTCCGGATATGAAAGTCATCCGAAGCAGTTGAATAGTGGGCAGTATCACGTTTTCACCACAAGATTACGCAAGCGGGACCAGAAGCTTCATAAAAGGGTTGTGAACGCCGTTGAACCGATGGTTCCTCGCGATGGTCTGAGCAACCTAATATGTGGATTCGAGAGGATCACCCGCCCCGGGTTGATAATCCGGGTCACTTGGCTTTGGTGGTGGCGCCTCAAGTTGGTGGATACAAATTCACTAAGGTGCTCATGGATGGAGGTAGCAGCATTAATATCCTTTATTATGATACTTTCTGTCGCATGGGGTTAACTAATAAAAATCTTAAGACATCCAATGTTGTTTTCCATGGAGTGGTGCCTGGTAAGTCGACGTACCTTGTAGGCAAGATTGAGCTGGAAGTGGCCTTTGGGGTTGAGCACAATTCCAGATCCAAGAAGTTAACCTTTGAAGTGGTCAAGGTCAGAAGCCCGTACCACGCGCTGTTTGGACGTCCGGCTTATGCTAAGTTCATGGCACATCCTTGTTATGTTTATTTGCAGCTCAAAATGCCGAGTTACAAGGGGGCCATTATAGTGCATGGGAGTCGGAAGATATCTTTGGAATGTGAAGAAGGTGATGCTACTTATGCTGAATCTGTCTATGCAACAGAAGAGTTGAAGTTTTACAAGGACAATATTGATCCGATTGATATGACATCTCTAAAAAAATCCTACTACAGAGCATGATCCGGTGCTGAAGTTTAAGTTGGTCGATGACACTAAGCTAGTTGACTTTGTTCCCGGCGATTCATCCAAGCAGTTCAATATCAGTGCTAACCTAGATCCAAAATAGGAAAGAGCGCTCATCGAGTTCATCCGTGAGAACTGGGACATCTTTGCATGGAAACCTTCTGACATGCCGGGTGTACCGAGGGAACTCGCTGAGCACACTCTTAATATTGATCCGAAGTTTAAGCCAGTCAAGATATTCCTTCGTCGCTTCAATGAGGAGAGACGTCAGGCCATTGGTGAAGAAGTAGCCCGCTCTTGGCAGCTGGGTTCATCGTTGAAGTCTTTCATCCTGAGTGGTTGGCTAATCCGGTGCTGGTGCTTAAGAAGAACGATGGACTACACGAACTTAAACAAGGCTTGTCCAGCTGATTCTTTTGCTCTCCCTCGTATTGATCAAATCATTGATGCTATGGCGGATTGTGAGCGTTTGAGTTCTTTGGATGCTTACTCTGGTTATCATCGGATCAAGATGGCAGTTAAGGACCAGGAGAAGACAACCTTTATCACTCCCTTTGGAGCCTTCTGCTATGTGTCTATGCCTTTTGGGCTTAAGAGTGCCCAGGCGACTTACCAGCGATGTGTGCAGAATTGTCTTCACGGTCAGATTGAGCGCAATGTTCATGCTTATCTGGATGATATTGTGGTGAAATCCAAAGAGAAGGAAACCTTGATAGATGATTTGAAGGAAACCTTTGACAATCTCCGGGTCTACAAGATGATGCTTAACCCAGCCAAGTGCATTTTTTGTGTGCCAGCAGGCAGGATTTTGGGTTTTCTGGTTTCTAACAGAGGCATTGAGGCTAACCCGAAGAAGATCAAGGCCATTACGTCCCTGGCAAAGCCGGCGTGTATCAATGATGTTCAGCGTCTAGCGGGTCGTATTGCTGCCTTAAGCCGGTTCATAAGCCGGTTGGGTGATAAGGCCATACCACTGTACCAGATGATGAAGAAAACAGATAACTTCATCTGGAGTGATGCTTCTAATGACGCGTTTGAAGCTTTGAAGAAACAACTAGCTGAGCCGCCAGTCCTTGCTGCTCCCATGATGAAGAGTCATTGTCATTATATGTGGCTGCTAACACCCGGGCTATCAGTGTAGCTATTGTGGTGGAATAGAAGGAAGCAGGCACGGAATATCAGGTTCAACGTCCAGTTTATTATATCAGTGAAGTGCTTATTGCGTCCAAGCAGAGATATCCACACTGGCAGAAGCTCGTTTATGGGGTGTTCATGGCCAGCTGGAAGCTTAAGCAATATTTTCTGGGTCATCCCATCACTGTGGTTAGTTCTGCTCCCTTAGGGGATATTATTCAAAACAGAGAAGCCACAGGGCGAGTAGCCAAATGGGCCATTGAGCTTGGACCTCATGGTTTGAAATATGTGCCTCACACTGCCATCAAGTCTCAAGCACTTGTGGATTTCATCAATGACTGGACAGAACTGCAGATGCCTGAAGAGAAGCCAGATAACACATATTGGACTATTCACTTGATGGGTACAGACAATTGGAGGGCGGGGGCTGGAGTTGTTTTAGCTTCCCCTCGAGGTGATTTTTTTTATGGTCTAAGGTTGATGTTTCCCTGTACTAACAATGCAGCTGAGTATGAAGCCTTGCTCTATGGTCTTCGGATGGCTAAGGAGATGAACTTAAGCCGGGTGAGATGTTTCGGCGACTCAGACTTGGTGTCTCAGCAAGTTTCAGGCACATGGGATTCTAAGGATCCGCTCATGGCGGCTTATCGCCGCGAAGTTGACGCTATTGCTGGACACTTCAAGGGTTATCAAGTTGAACACATTGATCACAGGAAAAATGAGGTGGCTGATGCCTTAAGCCGGTTGGGGTCTCAGCATAAGCCGGTCACACCTAACACTTTCTTGGATATTCTACATAATCCTTCTGTCAAATTGCATACAGAGGAAGATCTGGCTATTCCTGACCCGGAAGCACAATTAGTGACGGCTCTTCACGCTATCCCTGATTGGACAGTCCCATATTTTGCTTATATGACCCGGGGCGAGTTACCTGAGGATGAAACTTTGGCCAGGCAGATAACCCGGCGGTCTAAGTCAATGACAATTGCCAATGGCGAGTTACATCATCGCAGTGTCGCTAGGGCGTTTCAGCGTTGTGTTTCTCCTGAGGAAGGCCATGAGATTCTTCGTGAGATTCATGAAGGAGATTGTGGTCATCATGCCGGCTCAAAGTCTCTTGTGGCTAAGGCTTTTCGTCATGGGTTTTATTGGCTGACGGCTCATGCTAATGCAGAGGATTTGGTCAGTAAATGTGATGGTTGTCAGAAATTTTCACGATGAGCTCACATGTCGGCTCAAGAATTGAGGATGATTCCAATTACTTGGTCGTTTGCAGTCTAGGGGCTTGATATGGTTGGGCCTTTTAAAAGGTCCAAGGATAAGAAGACCCACCTTTTGGTGGCGGTTGACAAATTCACAAAGTGAGTCGAAGCAGAGCCGGTCAGTAGGTGTGACGCGGCGACGGCGGTTCAATTCATCAAAAAGGTGATTTTTCGCTTTGGTTTTCCCCACAGCATCATAACTGATAATGGCACTAATCTATCTAAAGGTGCTATGAAAGAGTTTTGCCAACGTGAGCATATTCGACTTGATGTATCATTAGTGGCTCATCCTCAATCCAATAGTCAAGCCAAAAGAGCCAATCAAGAAATTTTGAGAGGCATCAAGCCCCGGCTTATGGTTCCTTTGCATAGAACGCCATGTTGTTGGGTGGAGGAGTTACCTTTAGTGCTATGGAGCATCAATACTATCCCCAACAGATCTACGGGTTACACGCCTTTCTTCATGGTTTACGGAGCAGAGGCGGTTCTCCCTAGTGACATCCATCACGACTCACCCCGCGTGGCGGCTTATGTTGAGGCTGATAATGAAAGAGCACGTCAGGATGGACTTGACCTGTTAGATGAAGTGCGTGATCTTGCAGCGGCTCATTCGGCGATTTACCAACAAGATCTACGGTGCTATCACAGCCTCCAGGTTAAGACCAGAACCTTTCAAGAAGGTGACATGGTGTTTCGGCTCATCCAGGATCAAACTGACATGCACAAGTTATCCCCACCTTGGGAAGGACCCTTTGTGGTCAGCAAGAATTTGAACAATGGGTCATACTATCTCATCGATGTTCGAGACCACAAGGACTCACGTTAGTAGGAGGAGGAGACCCTCCGGTCATGGAATATTGCTCATCTTCGGCCTTACTACACTTGAGCCACCAGCTCTTATGATGTATATATTTTGATGATTCTAATAAAGTCGGCATCCCTGATAATGCAGGGCCTCTATCGTTTCATTCCCACGAGTAATGAGTCTTCTTCATCATAGTTTCATGGTCATTTGGGGGCTTCCTATTCGAACATAGGTGTATTCACCAAAGATAACATAGCTGTGAATATCCCTCTTGATCGGTGCAAAGCCAAAACTCATGGTCATTGGGGGGCTTCCTGTTCAAACATAGGTGTATTCACTAAAGAGAACATAGCTGTGAATATCCCTCTTGATCGGCGCAAAGCCAAAACTTATGGTCACTAGGGGGCTTCCTGATCGTATTCGAATCATAGCTGTGAATATACCTTTTGATCGTCGCAATGCCAAAATTTATGGTCACTTGGGGGCTTCCTGATCATATTCAAATCATAGCTCTGAATATCCCTCTTGATCGATGCAATGCCACAAACCACTTGGGGGCTTCCTGCTCATATTCGAAGCATAGCTATTAACCCTTTTGGTCCAGCTTCCTGCTCGTATTTGAAGCATAGCCTCGTTTTTTCTCTTTTTGCTTGGTTTTTTGAATGTTTTTTTAGTTCATCTTGTTACTATCTTGGTTTAAAGTGATTCAGGCCATGTAGCCTCAATTATCACAGCTCATATTTGAAGCATAACCCATGGTTTCTGTTAACCCGGCCAAGCTTTAGACGATAAGTCGCCAGATGATATTAAATACTTGGAACCATTGGCTTCTAAGTTTTGGGTTGTTACCCTTACTCCACAGGTAAACCGGCAGTACAATTCAATATCACAGGTATGCTATTTTTTGGTTATGGTTATATTTAATTATGACTAAAACCATCCCCCTCTATAAATTGTCAGTAGTTATATATGGGATATTATGACCCGCCCGGTGGTAAACCGCCAGGGCTCTTGTGCTTTACTTGTGTGCAGGATAATCCTAAGTTCATCTGCACAAGTCAACACTATGATAAGGGTAAAGGATAATTATCAAGCGGTGGCTCAAACAGTATTGGGAAAAACATAAACGTGCATGATGGCACGACAGAGCAAAGTTTTCGCTAAGCCTATTACATGACTCAAAGAGCCAGAATGATTAGAAGATCAACTATATGAACCGCCCAGCGGATCAATCTTCTTGGCTCTGGTGACCTGAAGCTTCTGAATCATCCTTTTTTGCTTCTTCGTCCGCCTCTACTTCCTGGAAGGTTGGTGATGACCAGTCAATGCCACTTAAGGCTTGGAATTCAGCTTCATCATCAATAAGCTCGGACGGGTGAACTTCAGTAGAAAAAGTGTGCTTACGGATTGGGGGAACGAGATCCACCACTTTGTAAGCCGGTGTTGGCAGCTTTTGGTTTTCCCTGTCATAAGCTGGTGGATATTTTGAAAGATCTGATTCATTGGCAATCAGGCTGGCAAGGGGACGTATCTCCTTCACGCAAGCGACTAAGTCTTTCTTATGAAAAGGAGTGCCGTCCTCTTTCAAGCTTGGATACCCAGTTGATATGTCGGCCAGGTCTAGCTCTGGTAGCCATGCTTTGGCCCGGCTCAAGGCTGTTACAGCGCCAGCTCTTGCAGATGATCGCTTCATCTCATTAAACCGCTCAGGCAGAACAGAAAGCTTCCTCAAGACCTCAACTAAGAGAGTAGGTGCTTGGTTAGACGGAGAAATTGTGGCCAATGCGCGCTGAGCCCCAGTATAGAGCTGCTCAACAAGTGTGTAAACCGCCTTTAACTTCACAAGCATATCCTGGTTAAGATTGGTGCTCCTGGGGCCTACATAATAATCATGGATGGGTTAGATGCGGCTTATATCATCAAGGAAGAAATTCAAAATGGATACTAGTGAAGCGACTTACCAAAGATAGCAGACACCATCTGAGACACATGGCGTTTTAAGCCGGTAAGTTCAGTGGTCACCTCCTCAAGAGCCGCCTCCGCCTTTTTAGCCCGCTGTATCAAGGCAGTCTTCTCTTCAACCCAGGCGCTTTTTTCAACTTCAAAGCTGGTCTTCAATTTTTCCGTTTTAGTCACGCTGAATTGAAATTTTGAGTCCGCCTTCTGGGTCTCAGATTCTTGCAGCTCCAGACGAGTCTTTACATCAGATAGCTCTGATTGAAGTTGAGCAGTGGTGGCCCGTACATACACCGGTTCAAAATTGTAAGTCACAGAAAGGAAGTCCCAAGCATTTTGCAAGCAACAACACTTGGCACTTGGGGGCTAATGCCTGCCGAAAAGTTATTCATACAATCGGCTTAGGTGATTAAAGTCCCAAGCACTTTGCAAGCAAGAGTACTTAGCACTTGGGGGCTAATGCATATTTCTTGTATTTTTTCTGGTTATCTTATGATGACCCGGATGTACTGTAAACAAACACAGCCGGCTCATGGGGGCTACACAAATAAGCTTTTGATTCATAAACAACAACGAGAAGGACCGACTCGTTCATGCTGATTAAACCGGCCCTTGGGGGCTACGAATTAAATATCAATCATTACAGCTCTGCTTCAACTTGGATGGTGTAAGCCAGATTTTGAAGGATTTTATCAAGTCTACAACATATTCAATTCTATCTTATACAATAGACTTGGGGGCTGAGAGGATGTGTAAAGAAGGAGTTCGTACCTCAAATTTTTGATGCATCTGCTTTACCATCTCAACTTCAAGATCACGACTAGAGTGCACTTGACTGAGATAGCCAGATTATACTTCACCATTGCTCAATTGGGAATAGTTGGCGACATCAAATCTCACTTTTCGCTGTTCAATGTATTCTTCCTTGGTAGAGTGCTTGGCCAAGACAGTAGGCCTTCCTGGCTCTCTAAAGCCGGTGTTGGTAATCACCACATCATCATCATGTGTCTCAGTGGTTTTAACTAGACTTGATGCTTCAGTGTTCAAAGGATCATCGTTTGCTTGATCAATAGGAGGGTCAGCAGTTACTGGTGGAACATCAAGAACCGGCTCTGACAGTTGAGGAGTAGAGGTCTCAGGCACTGGGACTTGTTGCTCCGGCTCATTGACTTTGGGATCCTCAGCCGGTGTAGTCACCTTTGCCTTCTTGCTAGGTTTGGCTTTTCCACTGCATGTGTCATGAGAGGTCAGTATAAGTATAAAGGAGCATAATGAGCAAATAATAAGTAATTGTTATTACCCGGGAGCAGTCTTGAAAGCCGGCAGATGAGACTGAGATGAGTCGCCGGAAGAGGAACGAGATGTCTCCTAATTATTTGAGTCGGAAGAGTTAAGTGGTTGGTGGATGAGACCCGCCAGAGGATAAAAAGAGTTTAAATTGGGGATGACCTCATTTCGACGCTTCCTTGAAGTGTTCGGTAAGCCGGAAGATAATTCTTTGGCTCTGCTCGTCCGAGTCTGTTGCCGGCTCTCGTGCTGCTGTTGCTTCAAAAGAAAGTGAGGATCCAAATGAGCTAAGGGGCGTGAAAAGCTTACTTTCCGGGTTACTCTTCGAATTTTCTGTCTTGGCAAGGGCTCGGAGTCGGAGGAAATAATAGTTACCTCTTCCTCGATTGCTTGACTAGACCCCGTGTCATCCTGATGATAATCAATGTCAATAAGATGGTTGAAAAAGGAGCCAAGGGAATCAAGGGCTACCTCCGACTCAGAGCTGTCGTCTAGTTCAAGCAACTCAAAAGTACTGGATTTCTTTCCCTTCTTCTTGGCGGTTCTCCTGGCGGCTTTCTTGGCTTTCCTGGCCCTTTTGGCAGCTTCATGGTCATATTCCTTCTTCCAAAAGTCATCATCAGCCTGTGAAAGTCATCAAAGTTGAGTTAAATAAAGTATTTAAGGATGAAGGTAAAGTAAGTAATTTAAAGACTTACTTTTGGTGCTGGGTTAGATGTGCAGAAGGGGCTTAGGCCCACCTTGCTGTAGTCTATTGGGCTTTCATGCAGCAGGGACTTCATCATTTCGTTGATGGCATCGTCAGTTAAATCCACGGAGCTGTGGCGCAGTGGATCCTTTTTGCCACCCGTGTAGGTGCACATTAAGCCGGTGCGACGACTCAAGGGAATGATCTGCCATGTAACCCAGCATCGAACAAAGTCAATGCCAGTTAAGCCGTTTCCCAATAGAGCCTTAACCTTAGCAATGGTGGGGGAGAGTTTTTTGCGTTCAGCAGCTGTCAACTTGTCAGGGAGAGGATGTTTTGAGTCAAGGCGCAGGGCGGGAAAGCCGGGTAGTCGGTTCTCGTCAGCCGGAGAGATATCCTTGCAATAGAACCATGTCTGATTCCAATCCTTGGGATGACTCGTCAGGCGGGCATAAGGGAAGATAGCATCTCTCCTTCTCTGAATTGAGATTCCACCAAGTTACAGGCTGGGTCCGTTTGAATACTCGTTTTGGTGGTTCAAATAAAAGTATTCTTTGAACAACTCCACACCGGGCTCCTCTTGAAGGTACACCTCACAGAAAACTTGGAAATTGCATATGTTTGACACAGAATTGGGTCCGATGTCTTGCGTATGAAGATCAAAAAAGTGCAGAACGTCCCGGAAGAATTTAGAGCCGGGTGGTGAGAAGCCCCGGTTCATGTGATCAGTAAAGATAATAACTTCACCATCTTTTGGTTTAGGTTTTTCTTCTTCCGGGTTAGGGGTGCGATAATGCATGACAATCTTCTCTAGTAAATAGCTGGTTTTCACAAAGTCCTGAAGCGTGTTCTCAGTGAAAATGTAAGGAACTCAGTTACAGGAAGTGGCTGTCTTCGGGGCCATTGTGAAGAAAGAAGCCTAAAAAGAAAAAGAACAAGTTTTGCCAGTTCAAATTAAGCCGGAGGAAAAGCATTACAACATATATTTAGGATGGCGGCTTAAAAGGGGCCTAATGGTATATGACTAGCTACAGCGGGTTATGTAAGCCGCCATGAACAGATCGATATCCATCAAAAGTGAAAGCTTGCTAATGTGTTGAATCTAGCTACAGCTAGTGGTGTAAGCCGCCATGACCAGATTGGTATGTATCAGGGAGAAAATTTTACTAAGCATTGGACAAACAGGTTTCACAGATTGCAATTATAATTTTGGATCAGTGGCAGTTCAGAAAATGCAGAAAAATCTTAATCCTAGAAGCGGCAGCAGAGGGGTTCATGGGTTCTGGTGAGATCTTCTATGAAAGAAAAGGTCTGCTGGCATTATAAGCAAAGGCTAAACTTCTACCGCACGGGTGATATGCTATATTCAGATCAAAAACTGCTAGGGTTGAAGAAGAATAGCAAAGAAAGAAGAACAACGAAGAACAGACTAACCCTAATGTGGATCTGGAACATAGGAAGGGGAGCACTTACAGAGGCAAATGAGACTGCGGAGGAGCACCGGTGTTCTCTAGTTCTGTTCAGGTCGATGCAGCGACCAAGGGCGAGGAGGACGGAGAGCTTCGCGGTGGCGACAGAGCTCGATGTGGCAGAGGAGTCGCGGGAGGACGAAGACGAGAAGTAAAGGAGGGAGAATGACATAAGGGAGGTTCGACCCTATTTATAAGGAGAAGGTTAATAAGTGGGCACAAAAAACGAGGAGGCCAAGACATGGTTATCCAGCTGCTCGGGCGCCTCGATTCTCGGGATGGCTATTAAAGATAAAGATCCGTTAAGATATATTGGATATTGTGTAAATTAATGACAGGTGACGTCATGGCGGGTTACCAAAAGCCCAGGAGATGACATCATGGCGGGTTATGAGTTCTCGCACAAATGAAGAAAGGTAGATTTTTTCAAAGTGTTGAAGATTGACATGAACCAGTTCAAATCAACCTGGGGCTTAATGTTGGGGATATAACTATTAGGTATGACCCGCCCAGGAGGGGCCGGGTTATACCTATGGCGATTCATGATATGAAGCCCACGAGGATATTGAAGATGGCGGTCCACCGGCAAGGGCCCAAGGCCCAAGGCGACTTAAGGCCCATAGGAGTAAACCGCCATATGTGTAAGACTTGTATTGTAAGGCATGTATAATTAGTCACCGAGCCGGACACGTTGTCTATGAGCCGGCCGGGACTCCGTGAGCCGCTGGGTGTCAACCTGTGTATATAAAGGGACGACCTTGTCGGATATGGGTTCCGGCAAAACCCTTAAGGTTCAAACTCTGGGGTGCGCGCGAAGATCTTCCCCCTACCGATCCGCGCCCCAACACCTCGGTGTGAATCTAAGCTACATGATGAACAACACAAGGGACACAGGGTTTATACTGGTTCGGGCCACCGTTGTGGTGTAATACCCTAATCCAGTGTGTGGTGTGGTGGATTGCCTCTGAGGCTGATGATGAACAGTACAAAGGAAGAATAGCCTCGCGAGGGGTGTTCTTGTGGTGGTGTGCTTGGAGAGGAATTGCTCCGTCTCTGTTGGCTCTAGGTGAGATCCAGATGCCTTCTACTGTGATGGCTATCTCTATATATAGAGGCCCTGGTCCTCTTCCCAAATATTGAGCGGGAAGGGAGCCAACAACGACCATTTTGAAGGGGAACATCTAGTACAAGTTATCCTGACTAAAGTTGGTCTTCGGCTGCCAAAGGCACTAGCGACGACGTCGTCTTGGGCTCCACGGTGACCTCCATCCTGCCGCTCTGCTGGTCTTGGTCTCGTTGCACCAAAATGGTAACATTTGCTTGATGCCTCGATACTCCGTGCCTGCGCTTGCCCCCTTTGCACCAAAGAGGAAACAAGGACACTGCGCAGGCCGGTGCCTGCCTGGCACCCGCCTGGTCTCGATCATCATGGCTTGTGTCATGGGTACCTTGTGAGGTACCCCTGCCTTAATCTCTCCGCCTCCTCGCGAGCCTACCTGGTGAGGCCGTTCTTGAGGAAGCCTTGCATCGTCCGCCCCGCGAGGCTTGGCCCCTCGCAAGGGTCTTGAGCTTGAGTTGATGAATATGGGCCGTATTGGGCCACCCCTTGAGCCCCCGGGCCCAAGGCACGCTCGGACTTGGCTTAGCAACAAAGTGAAAGGGCAAGTGCAGAGAGCCGCGGGCCCCAACAGCCTGCGGCCTTGGTCGCCGCGTGGCGGTTGATTGGACGTGGGCGTCTCCGCTTCCTCATGCTGCCTCGGCAACTGCCCGATTTGACGAGTCCCAGCTGCATGCAAAAAGTGTCATGATTACTTGCAATTGTGGAGGTCGACGGTTGGCTTCCCTTGGGTTATAAATGTGGGAGGGCGTAGGCCCCCGCTGCACATGTCTCTTCCCCCGCTTGCTTCTTCTTCCTCCCCGCTCCAGTCGCCCGTCGTGTGCCATGGCGCGGACGAAGAGGTTCTCGGCCGCGGAGAAGGGGAAGACTCGCCGGGAACGTGGCCTTGACCCGCGGCTGGCAGACGTTTGCCCGCGCGCGCGGCCTGGGCCGGCGGTGCACCCTGCACTTCAAGTTTGATGGTGATGTGAACCTCTACGTGAGGGTGTTTGGAGAAGACGGCCGCCGTGTCGGGTGCTGCCCTGAAGACGACGACGGTGACCAAGCACTGGGACTTGGCGATGGCCGCCACGAGGACGAAGGCGAGCCCGCCGCCGGCGGCGCTTGCAGCTTGCCAAGCTTCAGCGGCTCCCCCTCTAGTGAGAGCTCCTCCAGCGGTGGCCACGATCAACCACCACGCTGCCGCATTTGCTTCGAGGGTGGTAGCGGGTCATCCCGCCGTCGTGCCTCGATGAAGCGTGAGGAGGATTCTTATTGAGATCAAGAGGATGGTGTGAATCCCCCCTCACGAGCCATCGTCAGGCACGCCACGTTTATTTTGTTTACCTCCTTTTCCTGCATAGGGAGAGAGAGAAGTATGGAGCCCCGTGGGGGCGTGCTGGACTATTGCCCCTAATTATTATGCTATTTACATTATTCCCATGCCGTGTTGTGGTGTTGCGGCTGCGTGCTTGTGCGTAGGAATAACTTAGCTTGAGGGGCTCGCTGCAGTTTTCGCCTTGCGAGGTACCTGCCTAAGGCCTCGTCGGGCGTCTTGAGGCCTGCAAAAATTAGGTCCTATGTTTGCGTCGCGAGGGTGACCGGCTCAGGTCCTGTGTTTGCATCGCGATGCCCGTGGGGCATGGACCGGGAGGGGTGCTCCTGTCGTGAGCTTGAGTGAGGAAGCCTCACGAAATTAGGCAAAAAGGTGCTCACAAGGGCGCCCGCACGGCCCCCCTCGCGAGGCTTTCCAAAGAGAGGCCGAGTCAGGCGAAAAACAGAGACAAAGAATCACGGGCAAGGGACGGCTATCGGATTTAGGGTTCCAGTAGACCCTTGAGGTTCGATCACTGGGGTGCGCATGAAGATCTTTCCCCTACCAGCTCACGTCTCGATGCTTCACAAGGAATCTAAATTAGAAATAAGAACACACAAGGGACACGAGGTTTATACTGGTTCAGGCCACCATTGTGGTGTAATACCCTACTCCAGTGTGTGGTGTGGTGGATTGCCTCAGGGGCTAATGATGAACAACACAAAGGGGAACAGCCTCGCGAGGGGCTATTCTTGAGCTGGTGTGATGAACTGCTTGGGTGAGTTCAGTCGCTTCTCTCTCTCTTTCTCTCTAATCTGATCGATCCGTTTTTTTCCTCTCCCTACTCTGTGGTGGCTAGTCCTACTTATAGAGGGAGGCCCTAGGCCTCTTCCCAAATAATGAGCGGGAAGGGCGCCAACAATTGGCCATTTTGAAGGGGAACATCTAGTACACTTATCCTGACTAAAGTTGGTCTTCGGCTGCCAAAGGTTCTGATGATGACGCCGTCCTGGGCTCCACGATGACCTCCATCCTGCCGTTCTACTGGTCTTGGTCTTGTTGCACCGAAATGGTAACCTTTGCCTGATGCCTTGGCCTGTGCTTGCCCCCTTTGCACCGAAGGGGAAACAAGGACATTGTGCAGGCCGGCACCCGCCTGGCGCCCGCCTGGTCTCGATCGTCATGGCTTGCGTCACGGGTTCCTCGCGAGGTACCCTGCCTTGATCTCTCTGCCTCCTCGCGAGCCTGCCTGATGAGGCCGCTCCTGAGGAAGCTTCCTGTCATCCGCCCCGCGAGGCTTGGCCCCTCGTGAGGGTCTTGAGCTTGAGCTGATGAAGCTAGGCCGCACTGGGCCCCCACTTGAGCCACGCCGCAGGCCGCAGGCAGGCAAGTCTGGGGATCCCCATTCTCAGAATGCCGACAGTAGCCCCCGGGCCCAAGGCGCGCCCGGACTTGGCTTATCAGAGAAGCGAAGGGGCAAGTGCGAAGCACCGCGGGCCCCAATAGCCTGCGGCCTTGGGCACCGCATGGCGGTTGATTGGACGTGGGCGTCTCTGCTTCCCCATGATGCCTCATTACACGCCCGGCTAGGTGGACCCGTGGTTGCACATAGCCATTCCCCTTCCGCCGCCCGCGTGCTTCTTGCCCTTCCTTCTTCCTCAGGCTCCAACCTCTGCCTCCAATCCAACTCGAACTCTCCCCCCTTCTCATTGCCATGGTGCCAACAAAGAAGGAAAGGGGGAAGAAGCCCGCGCCTACGTCCCGCTCGCCTCCGACGGTGGTCCCCGCTGTTGACCGGTCCATCATACTCAATCCCGAAGCCTTGAACAAGGTCCGCTCTGCCCTTGCCACCATCTTCAATGAATGCGGCAGGACCACGGTCTGGCCTGTGTCCCACGCCTCCTTTGATAGGGTCGTCACGGAGGTCCGGTTCTTCGTCGATGCCCTGTGGGCGGGCCTGGTTCCCCCCTTTTCCGCTTTCTTCAATGCGGTGCTTTCCCATTATCAGATCCAAATGATGCACCTCGGGCCTGAGTCCATTACCCTCCTGGCTATCTTCGCTTTTGTTTTCGAGGCAATGGTGGGCATTCCTCCTTCCGTTGCCCTGCTGCGCCATTTCTTCTCTTTGCGCCTGAGCGACCCCACTCGATGCTCGGGGTGTGTGAGCTTCCTCGCTGTGCCGGAGACGGCCGCTTCAGGGATCGACTTCGGCCTTCCTCCTCCTGAGGCCAGGTTCAAAGAGCGGTGGATGTACGTGGATGTTGGAGTACCCAGCCCCCTGCTCTCGCACCCAACCTGGCATGCTGTTCCCAACTCAGGCTGGGGTCATGAGACGCTCATGAGCCCCCGAATCTCCTTCATCTGGCGCCACTTCCAGAGTTTGAGGGCGCTCGATGTGATGGCGCCCAAGGTGGTGAAGGAGTTCCTCCAACATCGCATTGCTCCTCTCCAGCGCCACTCTCGCCGGATGTGGGACTTTGCGGGGCACAAAGACCGCATGCGGCTTCAGGAGGAGGACCTGGCGCCTGAAGTGCTGCGGACGGTGCTCAGGGTCCTGACTGGTGACCCTTCCCCAGGCAGCCTTCGACATGATGGTGCCATCTTGTATCTTTGCTCGGGCAGGGCCGATTTTGTGAGGCAGATGCCCAGCTTCGACGAGTGGGGGCTGCGCCTAGCTGGCCTCGCGGGGCCCCGCGAGAACCCAGTCGCTGTGGTTGCCCTTCCAGTCGCCCACAGCGGTCCTTCCTCAGGCGATGGAGCAGGGAGGCGAGAACCAGCGGGGGATGAGGTGGCTGATGTCGAGGTGCTGACGCCGCGCGAAGCCCCGAAGGCGGCATCCCCCGAGGCCTGTCCTGGAGCAGTGGCAGGCGTGGAGTTGCGGCCTACGGCTCCTGAGGCCGGGGCTCCCGAGGCCCCGGTCGTCCCTCGTGAGGTGACGCCTGGTGGCGTCCCCCAGGCGGGTTCCTTCGGCGCTGATTGCCTTGACGCTTCTTCCATGCCATAGACCGACCCTTGCGCTGAGCGCTTAGGTCGGTTCCGCGTAGACTTCGAGGCCCTCCTAACATGATTATAAAGGAAATATGCCCTAGAGGCAATAATAAAGTTATTATTTATTTCCTTATATCATGATAAATGTTTATTATTCATGCTAGAATTGTATTAACCAGAAACATAATACATGTGTGAATACATAGACAAACATAGTGTCACTAGTATGCCTCTACTTGACTAGCTCGTTTATCAAAGATGGTTATGTTTCCTAGCCATGGACAAAAGATTTGTCATTTGATTAACGGGATCACATCATTAGGGGAATGATGTGATTGACATGACCCATACCGTTAGCATAGCACTTGATCGTTTAGTATATTGCTATTGCTTTCTTCATGACTTATACATGTTCCTATAACTATGAGATTATGCAGCTCCCGTTTACCGGAGGAACACTTTGGGTATTACCAAATTTCACAACGTAACCGGGTGATTATAAAGGAGTACTACAGGTGTCTCCAAAGGTATATGTTGGGTTGGCGTATTTCGAGATTAGGATTTGTCACTCCGATTGTCGGAGAGGTATCTCTGGGCCCTCTCGGTAATGCACATCGATATAAGACTTGCAAGCAGTGTAGCTAATGAGTTAGTTACGGAATGATGCATTACATAACGAGTAAAGAGACTTGCCGGTAACGAGATTGAACTAGGTATTGGATACCGACGATCGAATCTCGGGCAAGTAACATACCGATGACAAAGGGAACATTGTATGTTGTTATGCGGTTTGACCGATAAAGATCTTTGTAGAATATGTAGGAACCAATATGGGCATCCAGGTTCCGCTATTGGTTATTGACCGAGAATAGTTCTAGGTCATGTCTACATAGTTCTCGAACCCGTAGGGTCCGCACGCTTAATGTTTCGATGACAGTTTTATTATGAGTTTACAAGTTTTGATGTACCGAAGTTTGTTCAGAGTCCCGGATGTAATCACGGACATGACGAGGAGTCTCGAAATGGTCGAGACATAAATATTGATATATTGGAAGCCTATGTTTGGACATCGGAATAGTTCCGGGTGAAATCGGGATTTTACCGGAACACCGGGGGGTTACCGGAACCCTCCCGGGGGTTAATGGGCCTTAGTGGGCCATGAGGGAGAAGAGGAGGGCCGGCCAGGGCAGGCCGCGCGCCCCCTCCCCCCTAGTCCGAATATGACAAGGAAGGGGGGGGCGGCGCCCCCCCCTTTCCTCTTTCCCTCCCCCCAAGTCCTAATACAACTAGGAAAGGGGGGGGGGGAGTCCTACTCCCGGTGCGAGTAGGACTCCTCCGGCGTGCCTCCTCCTAGGGCCAGCCGCACCCCCCCTTGCTCCTTTATATACGGGGGCAGGGGGCACCCAAGGACACACAAGTTGATCTACGGATCGTTCCTTAGCCGTGTGCGGTGCCCCCCTCCACCATATTCCACCTCGGTCATATCGTCGCAGAGTTTAGGCGAAGCCCTGCGCCGGTAGAACATCATAATCGTCACCACGCCGTCATGCTGACGGAACTCATCCCCGACGCTTTGCTGGATCGGAGCCCGGGGAACGTCATCGAGCTAAACGTGTGCTGAACACGGAGGTGCTGAACACGGAGGTGCCGTACGTTTGGTGCTTGGATCGGTCGGATCGTGAAGACGTACGACTACATCAACCGCGTTGTCATAACTCTTCCGCTTACGGTCTACGAGGGTACGTGGACAATACTCTCCCCTCTCGTTGCTATGCCATCACCATGATCTTGCGTGGGCGTAGGAAAATTTTGAAATTACTACGTTCCCCAACAGTGGTATCAGAGCCTGGTTTTATGCGTAGATGTCATATGCACGAGTAGAACACAAGTGAGTTGTGGGCGATACAAGTCATACTGCTTACCAGCATGTCATACTTTGGTTCGGCGGTATTGTGAGATGAAGCGGCCCGGACCGACATTACGCCTACGCTTACGCGAGACTGGTTTCACCGTTACGAGCACTCATGCTTAAAGGTGACTGGTGGGTGTCTGTCTCTCTCACTTTAGCTGAATCGAGTGTGGCTACGCCCGGTCCTTGCGAAGGTTAAAACAGCACTAACTTGATGAACTATCATTGTGGTTTTGATGCGTAGGTAAGAACGGTTCTTGCTAAGCCTGTAGCAGCCACGTAAAACTTGCAACAACACAGTAGAGGACGTCTAACTTGTTTTTGGAGGGCATGTTGTGATGTGATATGGTCAAGACGTGATGGTATATTTTATTGTATGAGATGATCATGTTTTGTAACCGAAGTTATCGGCAACTAGCAGGAGCCATATGGTTGTCGCTTTATTGTATGAAATGAAAACACCCTGTAATTGCTTTACTTTATCACTAAGCAGTAGCGATAGTCGTAGAAGCAATAGATGGCGTAGACGACAATGATGCTACGATGGAGATCAAGGTGTCGCGCCGGTGATGATGGTGATCACGACGATGCTTCGGAGATGGAGATCACAAGCACAAGATGATGATGGCCATATCATATCACTTATATTGATTGCATATGATGTTTATCCTTTATGCATCTTATCTTGCTTTGATTGACGGTCTCTCACTAAAAATTATCAAGAAGTGTTCTCCCTGAGTATGCACCGTTGCCAAAGTTCGTCGTGCCCAGACACCACGTGAGGATCGGGTGTGATAAGCTCTACGTCCATCTACAACGGGTGCAAGCCAGTTTTGCACACACAGAATACTCAGGTTAAACTTGACAAGCCTAGCATGTAACAGATATGGCCTCGGAACACGGAGACCAAAAGGTCGTGCGTGAATCATATAGTAGATATGATCAACATATTGATGTTCACCGTTGAAACTACTCCATCTCACGTGACGATCGGACATGGTGTAGTTGATATGGATCACGTAATCACTTAGAGGATTAGAGGGATGTCTATCTAAGTGGGAGTTCTTAAGTAATATGATTAATTGAACTTAAATTTATCATGAACTTAGTCCTGGTAGTATTTTGCAAATTATGTTGTAGATCAATAGCTTGCGTTGTTGCTTTCATATGTTTATTTTGATATGTTCCTAGAGAAAATTGTGTTGAAAGATGTTAGTAGCAATGATGCGGATTGGATCCGTGATCTGAGGTTTATCCTCATTGCTGCATAGAAGAATTATGTCCTTAATGCACCGCTAGGTGACAGACCTATTGCAGGAGCAGATGCAGACGTTATGAACGTTTGGCTAAGCTCAATATGATGACTACTTGATAGTTTAGTGCACCATGCTTAACAGCTTAGAATCAGGACTTCAAAGATGTTTTGAACGTCATGGACCATATGAGATGTTCCAGGAATTGAAGGTAATATTTCAAGCAAATACCCTAGTTGAGAGATATGAAGTCTCCAACAAGTTCTATAGCTAAAATATGGAGGAGAATCGCTCAACTAGTGAGCATGTGCTCAGATTGTCTTGGTACTTCAATCGCTTGAATCAAGTGGGAGTTAATCTTCCAGATAAGATAGTGATTGGCAGAGTTCTCTAGTCACCATCACCAAGTTAGTGGAACTTCGTGATGAACTATAATGCAAGGGATGACGAAAACGATTCCCAAGCTCTTCGTGATGTTGAAATCAACGAAGGTAGAAATCAAGAAAGAGCATCAAGTGTTGATGATTGACAAGACCACTAGTTTCAAGAAAAGGGCAAAGGGAAAGAAAGGGAAACTTCAAGTAGAATGGCAAACAAGTTGTCACTCCCGTGAAGAAGACCAAAGCTGGACCAAAGCCTAAAACTGAGTGCTTACACTTCAAAAGAAATGGTCACTGGAAGCGGAAATGCCCTAAATATTTGGTGGATAAGAAGGATGGCAAAGTGAACAAGGGTATATTTGATATACAGGTGTTTGATGTGTGCCTTACTAGTGTTTATAGTAACCCCTGAGTATTTAATACTTGTTCGGTTGCTAAGATTAGTAACTCGAAACAGGAGTTACATAATAAACAGAGACTAGTTGAGGGGAAGTGACGATGAGTGTTGGAAATAGTTCCAAGATTGATATGATCATCATCACACACTCCCTATATTTTCGAGATTAGTGTTAAACCTAAATAAATGTTATTTAGCGTTTGCGTTGAGCATGAATATGATTTGATCATGTTTATTGCGATACAGTTATTCATTTGAAGTTAAAGAATAATTGTTATTCTGTTTACATGAATAAGACCTTCGATGGTTATACACCCAATGAAAATAGTTTGTTGGATCTCGATCGTAGTGATACACATATTCATAATATTGATGCCAAAAGATGCAAAGTTAATAATGATAGTGCAACTTATTCGTGGCACTGCCGTTTGGGTCATATCGGTATAAAGCGCATGAAGAAACTCCATAAAGATGGATTTTCGGAATCACTTGGTTATGAATCATTTGATGCTTGCGAACCGTGCCTTTTGGGCAAGATGACTAAAACTCCGTTCTCCGGAACAATGGAACAAGCTACTGACTTATTGGAAATAATACATACCGATGTATGCAATCCAATGAGTGTTGATGCTCGTGGCAAGTATCGTTATTTTCTGACCTTCACAAGATGATTTGAGCAGATATGGGTATATCTACTTGATGGAACATAAGTCTGAAATAGTTGAAAGGTTCAAAGAATTTCAGAGTGAAGTGGAAAAATCATCATAACAAGAAAATAAAGTTTCTGCGATCTAATCGCGGAGACGAATATTTGAGTTACGAGTTTGGTCTTCAATTAAAACAATGTGGAATAGTTTCACAGCTCACGCCACCTGGAACACCACAATGTTATGGTGTGTACGAACGTCGTAACCACACTTTATTGGATATGGTGCGATCTATGATGTCTCTACTTATTTACCACTATTGTTTTGGGGTTATGCATTAGAGACAGCTGCATTCACGTTAAAAGGGCACCATCTAAATCCGTTGAGACGACAGCATATGAACTGTGGTTTGGCAAGAAACCAAATTGTCGTTTCTTAAAGTTTGGGGCTGCGATGCTTATGTGAAGAAACTTCAACCAGATAAGCTCGAACCCAAATCGGAGAAATGTGTCTTCATAGGATACCCAAAAGAGACTGTTGGGTACACCTTCTATCACAGATCTGAGGGCAAGATTTTCGTTCCTAAATTCGGATCCTTTCTAGAGAAGGAGTTTCTCTCGAAAGAAGTGAGTGGGAGGAAAGTAGAACTTGATGTGGTAACTGTACCTGCTCCCTTATTGGAAAGTAGTTCATCACAAGAACCGGTTCCTGTGAAAACTACACCTATTAGTGAGGAAGCTAATGATATTGATCATGAAACTTCAGATCAAGTTTCTACTGAACCTCGTAGGTCTACCAGAGTAAGATCCGCACCAGAGTGGTACGGTAATCCTATTCTGGAAGTCATGTTACTTGACCATGACGAACCTACGAACTATGAGGAAGCGATGATGAGCCCAGATTCCGCAAAATGGCTAGAGGCCATGAAATCTGAGATGGGATCCATGTATGAGAACAAAGTATGGACTTTGGTTGACTTGCCCGATGATCGGCAAGCCATTGAGAATAAATGGATCTTTAAGAAGAAGACTGACGCTGATGGTAATGTAACTGTCTACAAAGCTAGACTTGTCGAAAAAAGGTTTTTGACAAAGTTCAAGGTGTTGAATACAATGAGATTTTCTCACTCGTATCGATGCTTAAAAGTCTGTCCGAATAATGTTAGCAATTGCCACATTTTATGAAATTTGGCAAATGGATGTCAAAACTACATTCTTTAATGGATTTATTAAAGAAGAGTTGTATATGATACAACCAGAAGGTTATGTCAATCCTAAAGGTGCTAACAAAATGTGCAAGCTCCAGCAATCCATCTATGGACTGGTGCAAGCATCTCAGAGTTGGAATATACACTTTGATAAATTGATCAAAGCATATAGTATTATACAGACTTGCGGTGAAGCCTGTATTTACAAGAAAGTGAGTGGGAGCTCTGTAGCATTTCTGATACTATATGTAGATGACATATTGTTGATCGGAAATGATATAGAATTTCTGGATAACTTAAAGGGATACTTGAATAAAAGTTTTTCAATGAAAGACCTCGATGAAGCTGCTTACACATTGAGCATCAAGATCTATATAGATAGATCAAGACGCTTGATAAGATTTTTCAATGAGTACATACCTTGATAAATTTTTGAAATAGTTCAAAATAGAATAGTCAAAGAAGGAGTTCTTGCCTGTGATGCAAAGGTGTGAAGTTGAGTAAGACTCAAGACCCGACCATGGCAGAAAATAGAAAGAGAATGAAAAGTCATTCCCTATGGCTCAGTCATAGGTTATATAAAGTATGCTATGCTGTGAACCACACGCAAGATCAAGGTGATGGCATAGCAACGAGAGGGGAGAATATTGTCCACGTACCCTCGTAGACCGTAAGCGGAAGCGTTATGACAACGCGGTTGATGTAGTCGTACGTCTTCACGATCCGACCGATCCAAGCACTGAACGTACGGCACCTCCGTGTTCAGCACACGTTCAGCTCGATGACGTTCACCGGGCTCCGATCCATCAAAGCGTCGGGGATGAGTTCCGTCAGCACGACAGCGTGGTGACGATGATGATGTTCTACCGGCACAGGGCTTCGCCTAAACTCCGTGACGATATGACCGAGGTGGAATATGGTGGAGGGGGCACCGCACACGGCTAAGGAACGATCCGTAGATCAACTTGTGTGTCCTAGGGTGCCCCCCTGCCCCCATATATAAAGGAGCAAGGGGGGAGGAGGCCGGCCCTAGGAGGGGGCGCGCCAAGTGTGGAGTCCTACTAGGACTCCCTAGTCCTAGTAGGATTCCACCTCCCTTGTTGGAGTAGGAGAAGGGGAAAGAGGGGGAGAGGAAGAAGGAAAGGGGGGCTGTGCCCCTTGTCCAATTCGGACCAGGGGGGGGGGGGGGCGCAGGCCTCCTTTCTTTTGGCCTCTCTCCTCTATTCCCGTATGGCCCAATAAGGCCCATATACTCCCCGACGAATTCCCGTAACTCTCCGGTACTCCGAAAAACACCTGAATCACTCGGAACCTTTCCGAACTCCGAATATAGTCATCCAATATATCGATCTTTACGTCTCGACC